>NC_135165.1:7929750-8237500 GCF_050948215.1 Halictus rubicundus
AACGATTTACCGGCTGAACACCGGAAAACCTGAGGCGGACTATCCGGTAAGTAACTTTAAATCGAAATTCAAACAAAAACTTCCATATTCAGAATTCCGTTTTCAAAATTTTCCATATTTTCGACATTAAAAAGGATCTATACAGCTTCACATTTTATACAGAGATTCTTAAAGACTTGAATTGTAGGATTTTGTAAAAGATCGATTTTTTTCGCCAGAGAAGAGAAATTCCCTCGTTAATAGAAGTTGTTCTCATTCAAGATTCAATGTTTGGAGGAGAGGTCCTTAAGGAAACTGTCGAAAGGCAACGAGAAAGACACAAAGGCAAGAATTTTGTCGTATCCTCATTGCCCTCGGCTTTGTTTGGTCGCTACTATGCAATTCGCAACGATGCTGACGTGAGTGCTTTGTTCCATCACTTATTTTCTTGAACGAGACGAGTCCACCCACGATTTAACACTCGACGCGTACCGAGTATTTGCCGTGCTAGCACGTGTTTATTGTCAGTCTCGTTGAGTGTGTCTTCGTATAAACATTGCCAAATCGATTTACCTAAAAATGCTCGTGAAAGCACTTTTACATTGCGGATTTTATGAAAGAAATTACTAGATTGTTGTCATAAATGCATGAAATCCGCAGTCTATTCAATATAAGAAATTTATTTCCTGTATCTTACAATCGATGTAATTTTCACTTTGCCTAAAAATTGCAGTCTAACAATCGGGCTCAACAACGCTGACAGAAATTGCGAGAACTTTTAGAATCGCTGTTCCATCAACGTTCTATGCTTTTTATTTCGCGAAGTTGAGTAATTGAACGAACAGCTCGTGATTAACAAGATCGAAGAGCGTGCTAGAGCGGCCGTGTAATCGTTGACCTCTGTTTAGCATACGATTACGCTATTTTATCAGCGCGCAGGAGTTACGTATCAGCGAACCAGTTCCGTCATTACCAGCGACACGTTCGTTTTATCTGCGTAGACGTCGTCTTTGCTTTCGCCAGTGGAAAACGCGTTGACGCTCTCTCGTGATTCTTGACGTCAGTCCTGAAGATCATTGATTAGGGAGCATACGCAATCGAGGCAATAATTGTTACACAATTCCGAGACACAACGTCAGATTTTTAATCGAGTTCGCACTCTGATTCCCCGAACGGCCTTGTCGCATCCGCGGATTCTGCTTTCAGGATGAACACGATTCGACTATGGCAGCCTCAGTTATTCACCATTTTGGACAATTTCGATTCCGTGAACTATAATGGGACGACGGAGCGGGATCCATCGTTCTGCGAGATCCTGGATTACTCGACCGCGCAGAAGGCAGCGGAAGTCGAACAGTCAGCCTGCGCGAATGTAAGAGAGCCGTGGAGAATTTTTTCCCCCGAAATTTCCGAGAATGCCAGAGAATTTGCAAGCATTTGCATTCGGGATTTCTTCTCTGTTTAGATCGTCGTTAGTCAGTCCGTTTACCTGAACATCGTTGTCATATCCACCGCAGGAAGCGTTCTCCTCTTATCGGCCAGCTTCATCTCGCAGGTTCTGACCCACAAGAATCTGCTCTGTGAGTGTCCGCGTTATTAGACGTTATTATTGTTACGTCTACATTGTTCGGTATCTAAATCGCCGTTTTCTTCGGTTGATTGCAGTTATTTCATACGGGGTTGCGTTATCTTGCATAGTTTACATGATTTGGTCGACGAACACGATGATAACGCTGGCGCTGACCTGCGTCTTCACGGGAATGATGAACACTGCCGTGAACGTCGTCGTTGGGGTGGTTGTTGTCCTTTTCCCGACGTCTCTGAGGTTCGAATCTTAAAATTTTTATTTTGCTATTAACACATCGCATAACCCAAAGAAAAATATTTAACACCACCAACAAGACAATTTGCACCCCCAGGACGATGGCAGTGAGTCTAGTGATGTGTTTCGGCAGAACAGGCTCAATGATAGGCAACATGGTGTTCCCGGTGCTCTTAGAATACGGCTGCCTAGCTCCGATCCTAATTCTATCAATGTTCGTACTAGGTAAGCAACAGAATCCCGAAACGTCCTCATCCCAAAATTCTCCGACACCAAAACCACTGTAACTCTGCTCCCTTTCAGCTTGCATCTTCCTAGGATGTCTGCTGCCTCGATCCAGAAGGCCGGAGTAATAAAAAGGACACATTCCTTAGAAATTCAAACTTCGTCCGAAGTTCTCGCAGTAATTCTCCATGGAAAGCGGAGATGCTTTTCATCTGGAGGAAATATCTGGTAACTGGGCCATCCGAGAATAGATCGGGGCGAAAGAGCCATAGTTTGCGTCACGATATCGAGTTATCCGGCCAAGGAGTATATATCTCTCTCTCTCTCCGGGATTCTGATGGATCGTATCCTGGCCTGGCCCGGATTTCACTATAGTTCTCTATAGTTTTTGGCTTCGGTTGGAGATCCGGTCGGCGAACAATCGTTCACTCGCATCGTGCTCGCGTGTTTCAAAATCGCACGGACTCGTAAAAGCCGCGTGGAAAAGTGGAAAGAAGAAAAGAAAAAGGTTACGACGGAGTATACCGGCGATAGGATAGTGTGCGCCGGAGGAGTTAGTGTGGTGGCTCATCGAAGCGAGAATCACCCGACTGGGGAGGAGAATGACGGTTGCACAATGACCGACCGGGTCGATCGTGGGTATTTCGCCGGCGCGGTTTTCTGTTCACGGTCAGATTCGAAGCCTCGCCGGAGATCGATACCGATCCGAAACGATGATCGGACGAGTCGAGGACGATCATCGAGCCACGGCGACTCCTTAAGCGCGTCCGCACGCGGCGAGGCCTTGGGTTTCACTTTCGACACATCCTGGAGAGCCCTGCGCGCAGCCTTCACCCACATGCTCGTTCGTCTCGATCCCGTATACACACCTCGGAGTTCGGCTTTCGTGTGGACGAGGATTTATCGGCCGCCCGGGATCTCGACACGTCCGCGATGATCGAGTAATTACGCGTGTCCAGAAAAATAGGTATGCGCCCCGGCGATCTGCACAATGGGAGAAAGTCAAGGTGCTGCCAGGATTGCGACCGCTCGAGTTCCCTCGCCGAGGTTCGATTGGCCTAACAGACGTATTCTTCGTCCTGTCAACCTCTAAATGATCACTTTACGTTCCTTGATTTCGGCAGGATCTTCCGTGGATACTCCTGTTGCTCAGTAGACTGCGAATTTAGTTATTTTCAACTCACTAAAATTATTAAGAAGAGAAATAAACGTCCATGTAGCTCCTGTATCTTTTCATTTTGCATAAAAATCCGCCGTCTACTGCTCAATGACTCCGAAGGAGAGCCTGATATGATCGATTCAAAAGCGACTAGATTTTGTGAATTTATTTTGATCAATATGTTAAGCTATTGCTTTTGAAATTGCAAGAGTGTCTCACTACACTATTGAAGTAACTATTGGAATTTTTTTGGTTAAAACGGGCTATAAATTACGTTGCAGTTACGGATTATCTTCAGCTCGTTTTTAGAAAAGTTGCAGGATTTTTTATAGACTTTTTCGATTCTTGATATCTTCCTTAGTAGATTGAACTGCGCGATTAATTTATTGATGTGTGAGTTAAACTTTAACTCACATTGGCAATGATTAAGAGGTTGTGTTTTTTTTTAAATGTAGCTGCTATGAATTTATATTTCATTTAATTGAATGTTCATTCGCAGAATACGGTTTGTACAATTTCATTTAGTGTTCACTTTCAAGGCAACAGTGTACTATTCTGTGTACAATGTTTATTTTTAGAACAATGAGTGCAGAAAGAATTTAATCGAACAATTAACCTTCGGGGCAATGAGTGTACAATTTTATGTATTGTAGTGTTCATTCTTCAGGAGAATGAGTGTACATTTAGTTTTTATTTTCATGTCAATAGTGTACAATTTCATTTAGTGTTCATCTTTAGGACAACGAGTGTAGAAACAATTTAATTGAAAGGCTCTTCTGGAAACAATTAAGCGAAGGGAAATGTTGAGAAACAATTGTCGATAGCTTGTATTATCTGGTCTGTCCCATGCGGATAAATCTACTGCTCGAAAAGACGCATAGAAAATTGTTCCTTGGAAATAGTACTTTACGATTAGACTGTTGATCTGATGTCAGATTTCCAATTTTAGGGACTAATTTTTGTAGCAATATAGTGAACAGACTGCGGAGCCTTATGCAATAAATATATAAACCTAATTAAATAAAAATAAACATTTTCTAAGTCCATTTTCAGAAACAGAAATGGAGTAAAAATGTATTTTTCCTTTAAAAAATTTTAATAAATAGTGTAACAATGTTCTGAAATTCTTCCAATATCTTCAGAGTTTTGCATGTCGTCGATTTATTTTCGCCATAAATGCATAAAATCCGCAGTCTAATAACGAATGAAATTGGTAGGTAGACGCTTTATTATAGTTGCTAAGATGGTGAACGCGTGAAGGAAGAGGCTGGTCGCTGTTTTTCTCTTGTCTGGATGACATGACTGGAATTTTTAGTTCGTAGTTAGTAATTATAGGTAATTGATGAGATAAAAGCTATGCACCATTCTCTTCGAGTTTCATCCACTTACGAGAACAGTTCAGAGTTTCTAGCATTAAAACGGCTGCAGTAATCAGCTTCACGACTTGATAAAGGAACGTACGAGTATTCATCATTGAGGAATTTGGTCCTATTTCTTTTATTTATTTTTATTTATACTCCTGTTTCTAACGTCCTCCGAGTAAAGTCTAAGTGTAAAAGTTATCTTTGGGTCAGCCTCAGGATGAAAAATATTTACGATGCCGTTGATAGCGCTAATTAACCATAAAGTACCAAATAGATCCACTCGATCCAGGTATCTCTCCGAGCGGATGATATTAACAGCGTTATCGTCTGTCTTTAACTAAGAATTACAGGATCGCTTTAATCAACGCATGGGCTACTTTTCCGAACACGCGCGTGTATATAAGACATTATTTGTATATTTAAGTTAATTGAAAACTATTTTTAGACAAATAAATGCTGGGCTGTGAGTCAATTAACGGAGTCAATGATTTAAGTTTTAATGCACGTGTTTCGTACCGATTTCGTGTAACATGCATACACTACACGATTAACACTGTCATGGCTGCACGCACGACGAATTTTTGCATTGATACATTTAGTGTACCACATTTGTTAGGGTCTGTAAAATGTAAGAATGTCGAAAGAATACTGAGTACTATACATGTTAAGTTCTCAATATTTATTTCACGAATGATTTGTTTTAATGGTACAGACTTTTTCAGGATGCTAGATTGGTAGTCGCAGTGTTAAATCATAGTTATTAATTGACTCAATTCAAAAGGCTCCTATAATTAAATGCGCAGGCAAAGTGAGGCTTGGCTGAAATAGCTGACAGTGAACGCGATAACCAAGAAAGGTACTTTTGCTTTAAATGTGTAAATTCCGCAATCTAATAATTATAAAAGCCGTTGCTGAAACAAACGCTGTCAAACGAAGCGCCTAATGAAATTAGTAATTCAATGGCAAAGCCTCATTACTGAGACCTAATTGCCCACGCGTATCGCAAGAAATCACATACGAAAGAAAAATGCATATATTCACGTAACCCATATCATCGGATAATTATTTGCATTTACGTTGCAACCCACGGGCATTGTGGAAGATATTTCAATGGCGCTGTGAATAATCTGCCGCAATGATTCACTGACAACGATTCTCTCCTTCGTTGACATAAATATGATCTGTCCAAATTTTAGCTAGCTCAAACTATGACAGAAATTTTATCTTCAACTTTGACTGGCATAAATCACGGCAAGAATTTAATCTTAAATTTTGTTCAGCTCAAACTAGGGCAGGAGTTTCGTCTTAAATTTTGAGCAGCTCAAGGTAGGGCTGGAATTTAATCTTAAATTTTGTTCAGCTCAAAGTAGGGCAGGAGTTTCGTCTTAAATTTTGAGCAGCTCAAAGTAGGGCTGGAATTTAATCTTAAATTTTGTTCAGCTCAAACTAGGGCAGGAGTTTCGTCTTAAATTTTGAGCAGCTCAAGGTAGGGCTGGAATTTAATCTTAAATTTTGTTCAGCTCAAACTAGGGCAGGAATTTAATCTTAAATTTTGTTCAGCTCAAACTAGGGCAGGAATTTAATCTTAAATTTTGTTCAGCTCAAACTAGGACAGGAATTTAATCTTAAATTTTGTTCAGCTCAAACTAGGGCAGGAATTTCAGCTGAAATTCGTACTAGCTCAAAATACGACAGGAATTTCATTTTAAAGTTTAACTAGCTCAAAATAGGGCAGGAATTTAATTTTAAATATTGACTAGCTCAAAATACGGCAGGAATTTTATTTTAAATTGTTCCTTTAAAAAATTTTAATAAATGGTGTAACAATGTTCTGAAATTCTTCCAATGTCTCCAGGGCTTTGAATAACATCGATTCATTTCCGCCATAAACGCATAACATCCGCAATCTAATAATGAATGAAATTGGTAGGTATTGCCTTTTCATAGTTGCTATCGATTGAACATAATGGCGACCGCGCGAAGGAAGAGGTTGTCGCTGTTTTTCTCATGTCTGGATGACATGACTGGAATTTTTAGTTCGTAGATAGTAATTGTAGGTAATTGATGAGATAAAAGCTATGTACCATTCTCTTCGAGTTTCATCCTCTTACTGGAATAGTGCAGAGATTCCCAGCACTAAAACAGTTGCTGTAATCAGCTTCACGACGTGATAATGGAACTTACGAGTATTCATCATCGAGGAATTTAGTCCTATTTCTTCTATTTCTTTTTATTTATACTCCTGCTTCCGATGTGCTCCAAGTAAAGTCTGCGTGTAAAAGTTATCTTTGGGTCAGCCTCAGGATGAAACATATTTACGGTGCCGTTGATAGCGCTAATTAACCATAAAGTATCTAGCCTGGTATCTCTCCGTGCGGATGATATTAGCAGTGTTATCGTCTGTATTTAACTAAGAATTACAGGATCGCTTTAATCAACGCATATGCTACTTTTCCGCATACGCGCGTGTATATACGACATTATTTGTATATTTAAGTTAATTGAAAACTATTTTTAGACAAATAAATGCTGGGCTGTGAGTCAATTAACGGAGTCAATGATTTAATTTTGAATGCACGTGTTTCGAACCGACTTGGTGTAACATGCATATACCATTCGATGAACATCGTAATAGTTACACGCACGACGACGCGCAGAGTGCAATGCGTTTGTGCATCTCGCGGTGATCAGAAACGAACGTCTGTTTACTCGAACTGTCCCTAGGAGAGAAAACACGAAGAGATCCGAATCGTTCGGAATAGCTCCGCATTTTCTTGGTCGTTCCACATAAGAACAGCGTGGCGCCTAAGACAGCATTCCGAATAAATTGCGGAAGGCGAGCATGCGTCCAGAACGCGTGTTACACACTCGGGGAAAAACGTGTTGGCATTGCTCCCCCGTTTTTCCTTCATTCACGCAGCGCCGTTTACTATGAACAGCTTCACATTGTTAGTCCAATTTAAATATAAATGGCGTACTAGCGTTGGCTGGTTCACGTGCTCGGAAAATTGTTCGTATTCACAGGTTGCAACAATTTGCTTCTTTTCCTCACCTCGACGATTCTTACGGCCACGGCAATTACAGCTGCTAATAAAACATTTGCATTCGCTTGACACTCGCGAGAATTTGAAAATTGACATTACACGATTGGGAAAATTGAGAGCAGACAACTTTTATTTATATTCTCTCGACACTAATTGGACAATTTTCGATTAAATCCTCTCGGATTGCAAGCGTTCTTTTCTATAATATTTCCCTCTACTTTTCAAATAAAAAAGGGATCCCTCGTCGGAAGAATTTTTCATTTCTTGGGCCAATTAATTTAGGGAACCATTTTGACCTCTTATACTATAATACCGAGTACGACTCGTGACGAAGGCTTCGAACAGAATTTGCTAAATATGTACAGTGGGGGACAAAAATATTCGGACACACTTTAAAAACGAATGACTTAATCTTAGAAAGGTGAGTTTACAATAGCGTACAGCCATTGGAGAATCCATACAGTAAATAAAAACATTCTTCTTTTAAGAAATTACAAAGAAGTTCTAATCACTATAACTGTAAAATAATTTGTTGAGGGGTGGGGGAGGTGGGCTAATAATTGATCTCCGCAAGGACAAGCAGAATTGAAACATTGAAACTTTGCAACGCGTTGAATCATTTAACGACCGCGCGATCAAACCCTTTTCTCGCCATTCAATTATAGGTATGACTAAATCAACCGCGTTTCTTCAGCATCCTCAACTTCTCCGGCGTCACTGTAGGAACATGTACCCAGTGTCGATAAAGCGAGCACGGTTTCCTCTCGTTGGATGGCGAACGAATGAGTGTTTCGCCGATTCGATACAGGAATCGCGCGAATCGTTGTGCATTACGAAAACGAACAAAAATATATGTCGAGCAAAAAGAGGTTTGGAAGAGCGTTGTGCTCGCGCGTGAGACCGAGATACGGCGCGCTCTAATCATTCTTTACGGGCGCGAAGACGTCGTATCGCGATTTCACGGCCGCTATTCGCTCGATCGTTTCTTTTCCACGGGAAATAAAACGGTCGCAGCCGTGGGTACGGCCGCCGGCAGCCAGTCGCATCGGAACCGCATCGAGGCCCGATACTGTTAACTCTCCCGCGAAATCCTCGCGATCGACCGACACATCCGTTGCCGTTCTCCGTCGACAACGATCACGTTTGCCGCCACCAACTGCTCGAATCGTCTACCGAGAGGGCACAGAAGAAAGTTCGTTGCCTGTTGACGCGATTCGTTCCGGCCCGTCTCGGTGCACAATCGAACACATCAATCGAATGGCACTTCTTGAGAACGATGCGGATCAAAGCGTCTCCAGGAACGTTAAATAATTTTTTTAGGGGCCGAAATCAAATTGGTTTCGAAGATTGGAGCGTTCACTTTATAACCGTCGTTGGAAATTTAATGTACGATTTTCTCCAACTGTTTTGCGCAACAAAAATGGGGGACATGTCTGAGAAATTGATGCGTATGAATTTTCTCGAAAATGGTACGAAGTGAAACGTCTCTCAGAACGCTAAATAATTTTTTTGGGGGCCGAAATCAAATTGGTTTCGAAGATTGGAGCGTTCACTTTATAACCGTCGTTGGAAATTTAATGTACGATTTTCTCCAACTGTTTTGCGCAACAAAAATGGGGGACATGTCTGAGAAATTGATGCGTATGAATTTTCTCGAAAATGGTACGAAGTGAAACGTCTCTCAGAACGCTAAATAATTTTTTTGGGGGCCGAAATCAAATTGGTTTCGAAGATTGGAGCGTTCACTTTATAACCGTCGTTGGAAGTTTAATGTACGATTTTCTCCAACTGTTTTGCGCAACAAAAATGGGGGACATGTCTGAGAAATTGATGCGTATGAATTTTCTCGAAAATGGTACGAAGTGAAACGTCTCTCAGAACGCTAAATAATTTTTTTAGGGGCCGAAATCAAATTGGTTTCGAAGATTGGAGCGTTCACTTTATAACCGTCGTTGGAAATTTAATGTACGATTTTTTCCAACTGTTTTGTGCAACAAAAATGGGGGACATGTCTGAGAAATTGATGCGTATGAATTTTCTCGAAAATGGTACGAAGTGAAACGTCTCTCAGAACGCTAAATAATTTTTTTAGGGGCCGAAATCAAATTGGTTTCGAAGATTGGAGCGTTCACTTTATAACCGTCGTTGGAAATTTAATGTACGATTTTTTCCAACTGTTTTGTGCAACAAAAATGGGGGACATGTCTGAGAAATTGATGCGTAAGAATTTTCTTGAAAATGGTACGAAGAGAAACGATTCTGGAAATGTGAAATAATTTTTTTCCGAACTGAAACCACCTCAGATTCGGAGATTAGAACTTTCCCTTTATAAGGAGGCTCCAGAATTTAATATACGACTTTTAAAAATTATTTTATAGAACAAAAATGAGGAATGTGTTTACTCGTGCGAAGCCCTGATGGTGTACTCGCCCTCATGGAGTACAATAAACGCCATAAAAAAGATTGTAGACCAATTTTTAAGACGCCGTTGTAAAGGGGACGTTTAGATCTTCAAACCCGTGCCAGATTCAATCCCGGAAAAAATTTGCCACGATACTGTTTGCAGAAGAACGGGAAAGAAACACTTAATGAAGATTGGGGCTAATGGATGCGTATCATAAATGTTAGCCACCGGCGGTGTTTAAAAGTTGTTCAAAGACTCGTTGTCTAACAGCGGGCAAACCGTGAATGTTTCGCGTGGAAACGTTAGTGTTACCACCCAAGAGTAACTTCGAGAAATGACAGGAAGATGTAAAACGAGTGCACCGGTCGAACGGCCGCGTTCAAGCGCTGGCTGCACCCTTTGATCAATCACCGTGCCGCCGTGCCGCGACAACTGCACCATCCCGGTGGTATTGTCTATAATGTTTTTCTGTTCCTGAAATAATTGTACGAATAACCGCGGCTATTAAATCGAACTGCGGTCGGAGATCAAAAGTCACCGACGCGACGGTGACTTACAATTAGTTAGTTTCGCGCTTAAAAGACGTTGTAACGACGCCAAACGTCGAAACGGTCACAGACTGCGGTCAGTTTGCGCAATCATCATTAAACGAATTATCGACAATGTTACAGATGAACGAAGACGCGAAGACTGCCACTGTTTAATTTCAGGCCATTTTTATGGATCGACGAGCCTGTCGGCGAAATTATAGAAGTTTCGAGCGAGATTATGGCAAGTGTAGCGGCCGTGTAATGATTGCGATCGGGAAGACGAATTATAGCGTCGCGGCAGCTGGTCAATCCAATCACGGGACGATGTTTGCTCGCTCACAGCACGTGGACACGAAAAATTGTCTGGTGATACAGAAATTCCAATTAACAGGGTCAAATCTGTCCTACAGAGCATTAAATTACAATTTAATACGCGGAACATTGTGGTAATTGAAAATTATTTTTAAGGTGTGCGTTAACAGCGTCACACATGTGTAAATTGCAAGAACCATCTACTTTGTGTTTTTCACCCTTCGCACTCGGAGTCATTGTAACTCGAAAAATTTCTTCCGATCTAGAATATTCCAATATTATATAATTTTTTCCATTTTATTTACATGCTCCGTAATTTATTAAATAGAGACAAAAATGTAGAAGATATTGTGAACAATGATATAGCAATTTCTATTGGCGCCTCAGAGTCGCCATTTGAGTGCTAGGTGTTAATTTAACACATTGCCTGTCATGTCACCTGTATATGGATGACTGCATTGTTTGTCCAGATCTAAAAAAAGGAATTTTTGCATTAATACATTCAGTGTACCATATTTGTTAGCATCTGTAAAATGCAAGAATATTGAAAGAATAATGAGTACTATACATGTTAAGTTTTCAATATTTATTTCGCGGAATGATTTGCTTTAACGGTACAGACGTTTTCAGGTTGCTAGATTGGTAATCACAGTTTTAAATCATAATCATTAATTAACCCAATTCAAAAGACTCCAATAATCAAATGCACAGCCAAAGCGGGGCTTGCGTGAAACAGCTGACAGTGAACGCGTTAATCAACAAAGGCACTTTTGTTTTAAATGCGCAAATTCCGCGATCTAATAATTATGGAAGCTGTACAAACGCTGACAGTAGCGACGATCAAACGAAGCGCCTAATGAAATTAGAAATTCAATGGCAAAGTCTTATTACCGAGACCTAATTGCCTTCGCGAATCGCCGACATACGAAAGAAAAATGCATATATTCACGTAACCCATATCATCGGATAATTATTTACATTTACGTTGCTTCCCACGGCCATTGTCGAACAGAAATTTAAATGACTGTGATTAATGTGGCGCAACGACTCACTGACAATGATTCTCTTCTTCCTTCATTTAAAAATAATCTGCCTAAATTCTAACCAGCTTAAAAGAGGACAGGAATTTCAGTTTTAATTTTTACTAGCCCAAAATAGGGCAGGAATTTTATCTTAAATTTTTACTGGCTTAAATTAGGCTAGTAATTTTATCTTAAATTTGGTCTAACATAAAATAGAGCAGGAATTTTATTTCAAAATATGAGCAGCTCCAACTGGGGTAGGAATTTCATCTAAAAATTCTCACGACCTCAAAACAGGGCAGGAATTTCAGTTTAAAGTTTAAGTAGCTCAAAATAGGACAAGAATTTCATCTTAAATTTTGAGCAGCTCGAACTAGAACAGGATTTTCTGCTCAAATTCTCACTAGATCAAAATAGGGCAGGAATTTCAGTCAAAAGCTTAACTAGCTCAAAGTAGGACAGGAATTATATTAATTATTATACCTGAAATTTTTACTGGCTTACAAATTTACGTTTGTACTAGATCAAAGTACGACAGAAATTTTATCTGAAGTTTTAACTAGCATAAAATAGTGTAGGAACTTTATTTCAAATTTTGAGTAGCTCAAATTTTTACTAGCTCAAAGTAGGGTAGGAATTTCATTTTATATTTTTACTTGCTAAAGTTATTCCAGGAATTTCAGCTTAAATTTGTACTAGCTCAAAATAGGGCAGGAATTTCAGTTCAAAGTTTTATTAGCTCAAAATAGGGCTGGAATTTCATCTTAAGTTTTTACTAGCTCAAACTAGGGTAGGAATTTTATCTTATATTTTTGCTGGTTTAAGTTATTCTAGGAATTTCAGCTTAAATTTGTACTAGCTCAAAATAGGGCAGGAATTTCAGCACACTATTTACTGTACACTCATATCAGTAACGTAGGGTATGTAATAAAATGACTGGAATAAACTTGATCGCACGCTTTGCATACAGAAAATTCGATTGTAGATGATACACGGTGTGCAAGCTCGCGTCGATCGTCGAGATCGTGTTTGTACCAATTTGCGAGCGTCACGTTCGATTCGGTTATATTTTATTAAAAGCATGTCGGAGCGAAAGGGTTAAGTGGATTAGCATTGCGGGTCTCCTCGAGGTCGAAAATAATCGTCGGAAGGTGTGCGGCTCGAGCAGCCGGCTGCTGCATCCACATTCACCCAGATCTAAGTAACTCGTACGCGATATGCGCGGCCGCCCGATGCATCATCGCATTACTTTTCATTTATGCGGTAGCCTATGTAAATGAGAGTGTATTATCAAGAGGCATCTACCGCTATGTCGGGGCCCGCTATCCCCATGGGAGCACCGTGCGACTCTTCGCTCCTTACTGTTCTTGTTCGATTCTTTCTTTCCGCCTCGTACCCCTCCCTCGCCTGACTTTCCTCGCTTCCCGTTGGTTCGCGACCTTTTCCTGATCCTTGTCTTTCGTGGTTCCTGCGCTTCTCGTGTTCCTCACCCTCTTCTACTACTTCTTCTTCCTCTTCCTTTTCTTCTTCGTCGACTTGTGTTCGCCGAGTCCCGGAGCGACTCTTGTTTTCTTCGCGCTGAACTTTCTTTGCTCGCGAGATTTCCTCGCGAGATTGCAAACGCGCCGAGTTTGCGGTTTCCATCGTCGCTGATTCGGTAGGTGCTCTGTTCAAACTGCGAGCCGAGAGTTATGATTCCCCGGGATTATGCCAGCGTGATTATCGAACGATGAAGAATCGATGGTATGTAGGCTAAAGTCAAAGTTGATGATCATTTTAGTTCTTTCGACTCTGCGATGGTTATCTCTCGTTCTCTGGTGCATGTTGGCGAGATTGTTGGTTCGGAGAATGTTTCTGAGTTTGTTTAATCCTTCGACGGTGGCGCATGGGCTCACTCGACTGGTGAAATGGATTAATAGTCGTTAGCGGATCTTATGCGTTTACGATGAAAACGAGCAAGTGCAATTTAACAAATTCAAGAAATCGTTTAAGAATAACGGTGAATTATTTCTAGCCCATCGAAGTTGTTGAAGAACCAATGAAATTTTCATTTGGTCTCAACATTTTTATTTTTCACAAAAGAAGTGCTTTGTTTGTCGACAGCTCCAAGTTCGTTAGATCTTCAGCGTTTATTTACATTGTCAATTTGTGTAGCTGTTTACCCTTTATACATTGTCTCGCGTTATTTTGAGCATCGTCAGAGCTACCCACGCGAAAAGTGAGAATCGTATAGTGATCAAGGTCGTGAAAAGGTGTCAAAGGAAAACGTTCACGTCGCTCAAGAATGCAAGTTAGACACAATGAGACCTTTTTATACAACATTCTAGACTTTTTGCCGCAACACCCACGTTCTTAGTCAACGCAGTAATACTTGTCTAGGCCGGATCCAACGATGTCGACTGCCCACGATCCACGACGAGGACAACGACGACGTCTCAATTCCATCGTGAACACGGGAAGCCACTTCCGCTGGAGTCAGTGAAACTGAAAATTGCCGCGGGCCGGTGATATTGTTTTAGGATCTTTCCGTTTGCTTCTTCTCGACTCGTTCTTGCCTCTTTTTCCGATCGCTTGAGACGCTTCGGGTGTTCATGAAGAACCCTAACGCTTCGAAAACATGCTGACATCTGAAGCAGTCTCAACTAAGATTTAATCATTGTTAAAAGTTAAAAGATCGCTAAATCTCCGGTGAAAAATTCGCGATATTCAAGCTGATATAGCTTAGTGAAAAATTATTCGATTGCACTCTACCTAGGCTCATCTTAAAGCGTGAAGTCTCTACTTTCACTAGCTGTATCTGTTTTATTTAAAAAATCCTTTTGTACTATAAAGCTAGCAGAAATAGGGAGACGATCTTTTCCTCAGCTTATAAAGAGATTTTACCGATACAAACACCTGTGCAGGCTTCAAAACATTTTTTCCGCGACTCAAACCACTGCGAATTGATAGATTGAGCACTCCCCTTTAAAACAAGCTCTCACAAAACGATGCACGATTTTTTATATCCATTTTACAGCAATTCAAACGAAAGGTGTGCCGCTTACGTTGCAATAATTCAAAGCCACACCTGCATGAAACAACGCGTAATGCAATCTATCCAAAGCATCTCTGTAAAAAACAACACCTCAGCTGTATCAAAGTAAAGATCTCACCCTTTGAAACTATCCCA
This sequence comes from Halictus rubicundus, assembly GCF_050948215.1. Classification (NCBI taxonomy): domain Eukaryota; kingdom Metazoa; phylum Arthropoda; class Insecta; order Hymenoptera; family Halictidae; genus Halictus; species Halictus rubicundus. The sequence continues at coordinate 7,944,781 of NC_135165.1, forward strand.
GACACATGATCGTCCGATTTTTTTTCAGGTGGTTACAACGATCCTTCGATCTCGATCACCGACGTAGCGCAAACATTCGGAGACAACTTGGTTCATCGTTTCATAAATGATTACGCTGAGTATCATTAGGTAAAGAGGATTAACGGCGGCTCATTCTGTCGTCAACGGGGATCTGAAACAGGGAGCGATCGAGGAGCATCGACCCCTAGATCATTGACTCAAGCAAGAGGAATAGAGCGAGGGAGAGAGCGAGAGAGCGAGAGAGAGACGGTGACCTGACTGTGTGTCTGGATTTTCGTTTTATTCGGTCTTAAGTGACCAGTCACCACCCGTGATCCTCTGCCGCGTTGCTCTAAGCATATTTGACGCTCGCTGGCGGAGCGTGGACAAGAAAGAACTCTTCTTCAGTTTTCACGAGCAGCGAAAATAACACGGGGAACTCGATAGCTTCTGCCGCACTTGTCGAGATTCCCGATTGCTTCTAGGCTTGCGGGGACGCAGCTTCCGGTGACAATGACGAAGCAGTCCCCGTGACAGGTCCTTGAAGACCACCGACGAGCAGCCAAGTGGCAGGCCGAGGGCCAGGATTGTCACCCTGAAGAAGCGACTCAATCTACTACGGGTACCGTCCTCGCCGCGCGGTGGACACACACGCAGCAATTAAAACCATTGTTCGGCACATGGAAGCTCCTCGAACGATCTGCAAATGAAATTGCCGTTTTCCATCCTGGATCCTTTCCAAACGATTTCCAAAAAGTGTTCTTCGTAAAAGCGATGTTCTCTTCTTGAGAGTGATGGCGTCTCTGGAAGAACGATGTCCTCTTCATAAAAAGGATGTCCACTGAATAAAAACCGCTGATAAAAACAATGTTCTGTTGCTTAACCCCTTGCCATACTTTGACGAGTCTGGCTCGTCATGAGAATTTCGGACCAAACGTAAACATTAACATTGCGAGTCAGGTTCGTAGTCGTAATATCACGTCAAACATATACAGGGTGTCCCACATAAATGGGAACACCTAAATATCTTTCGTATTTACAGTCCTATCAGAAAACTTCAGAGGACAAAGTGACACTATTGCAGGGGGCTATTTTAATGGTGAAGAAAACAATTTTTTATGTCGTGTTTTTTAATGAAATTTCAAGGTGACCGATGTTTTTTTAAATGGAATAGTATATTTCTTGTACGATAGCATGATAGACAATAAAAAACTGAATTTAGTGGATACCACCTTTTTGACCTTGAAATGACCTTGAGCAAGAATAATCATGTTGAAGCGGATGAAATGTGGAACTTTAAAACTTACGTGTTTCAGTGGACCTCTACATATCATAATAAATGTTCGAAATAGTTTTCATAGTAAACAGCGTATGTTTATGTTAGAGTATGTATCATTGAGATCGTTAACGTTATACTGTACAGGAACGAATCGATATGGTTTTCACTTATGGCGAAAGCCACGAATCTTTGAGGCAAGCAGTACGTTTGTATCGTGAAAAATTTGTGAATCGTATTTGTCCTTCGTTACACGCACTTTCCGTCGTGGTATAACAATTTAAAAATACCGGTAGTGTAAGTTCTAAAAATTGTAATAAACAAAGAATTGTAACTCACGAAGAAAATAGAATTCATATCCTAGCTGAAGTATCTAATGATCCACATGTAAGTTTGCGACAACTCGAACAAGAGTCCGATATTAGCAGAAGTAGTATTTCACGAATACTGCAAATAGAAAAGTACGATAAACCCACAACGCCAGAGGATATGCGGCAAAGGATTACTGCAGCATGTGCTTCAATTGCGTCTCAGGAAATGGACAATGCCTACAGATCATTTATTAAAAGATTGCAACATTGCATAAATGAGGATGGTCAACATTTCGAACATTTACTATCATATGTAGAGGTCAACCCGACGTAACCAACGCGCAATCTTTGCTGAAACACGTAAGTTTTAAAGTTCCACATTTCATCCGTTTCAACATGATTATTCTTGCTCAAGGTCATTTCAAGGTCAAAAAGGTGGTATCCACTAAATTCAGTTTTTTATTGTCTATCATGCTATCGTACAAGAAATATACTATTCCATTTAAAAAAACATCGGTCACCTTGAAATTTCATTAAAAAACACGACATCAAAAATTTTTTTCTTCACCATTAAAATAGCCCCCTGCAATAGTGTCACTTTGTCCTCTGAAGTTTTCTGATAGGACTGTAAATACGAAAGATATTTAGGTGTTCCCGTTTATGTGGGACACCCTGTATATCACAAGTCTGACTCGTATTCAAAAGTTGGAACCAAACACGAATTGGCGCTTGGGCCCGAAGTCTTCCGAGCTAAAAGGTACGGCAAGGGGTTAACAATAAATATTGCCAATGAGCTTACGTAAAGGCTGCAGGATCTCTCCATTTAATTTGTATGCCAAGGGGTTAAAGACAACGTTGTCCCCAAGAAACTCTTTCGCACAGCATCACTCGCAGATCGACAACTGAATCGAGGACATCAACAGCGATCGACAGCTGAATGAATGACGCCCGTTGTCAACGTTGCACCGTGTCCTGCTCGTTCCCGGCCAGTCATTATACCTGCGGTACGAATGCCTCGTTAATCTCTTTGATCAGGCTATGATGCAACGTTGCCGGCACCGTGGTACACGATGTCCGAGCGAGAGTTGCTCGATCTCGTTCGGTGTTACTTTTCTTTTCGATCGGTCGTTCCGCGGATACCACGGTACCCGAACAGGATGGAATCTAATTTCGCGAGGGGGATTGAAACGACCCCCGGGGTCAAACTCTCGCTCGCCTAAAGTTGATCGAGAATTTATTCGGTGGGATACACGCGTCTGCGATTGCGGGGAAGATGATGGGAGTCCTCGGATCCGCCGCTGAACGATCGAAGATCGTCAAGCGTTCGAGCACGATTGATTTGCGTCAAGGAAGGAAATTGGAAGATACCGACGTATGGAGTTGCGTGTTAGGAACACGGCTATTTCCTGAACCTTATTCCGTCTTTCTCGGTCTTGTTTTCCGACCTTTAAAAATCGGTGAAATTTATGAGAAGGGAAGGATCTCGCATCGTGAGAGATCAGTTTGCTTGATTTTGCCAGGCCCGTGAGAAATGATCGATTGGGGCGAGTGTCTCTAGGCGATGCTGTGGGAACGAGGGTTAAACTTCGTTCGATCTTTCGCGGTAACAGCTATTTAGATGATTTGGGTATTTTATAAAATTTTATTTACTTCGATGGTGGTAGAAATTTGTATTTTTCGTGGCATTCTTCCTGCTCAACTCTTCCAATTACTTCGAATCTGCTATAAAATTCGCAAGGAGATTCCTACGTCCTTGGTTATCAGGACATGACCGACTCGTCCTCGCGGCAAGGCTCTGCGCGAGCTATCGCGATACTGATCTGTTCTGCAAAATCACAAGCGTTAATCAAGGATTCTCGCGTGTTGATCTGTCTCCAAAAGGAATCATTATTGTTATTATTATTGACCGCGATTCGGAACCAGTCACCGACGAACGAGGGTAGCTCAAGGTAGCCCAAAATAACTCTGGAGGACCCCACAGTGGGCTATACTGGGCTATATTAGGCTACATTGAACTATATTGGGCTACATTGGACTATATTGACCTATATTGGGCTAGATTGGGCTGGATGGGGCTACCTTGGTCTACCGTGGGCTACCTTGGGTTACCGTGACTTACCCCTTCTTTCTGCGCAAAACGTTCCACATCAGACAACATTTCTGAACACAATGAAACATCTAGATCTGACAGTCACAACTTCTCTAACTGTGTAGCATCAAGACAAGAAACCTTCGCATCGCCTAATCAAAGCGTTAACCCTATTGTAGCATGGCATAAAACAAGGCAAAAATCCGTCAGGAAAGATAAGCGATTCACGGTCGATTTGTGCACTGCAACATCGCTTTCAGACGTTGTCAAGCAAGAGATCCGCTCCTCCATTAGCCAAACAATGCCGGTGTGAAACGCGCATTCGGAATGAACATCTTCCTGATAGCCGATGATACCTGGCAAACGGGACTGCAGTTCGAGATGGTCAAAAAGCATGTCGATAGAATGTCACAGCGGTTAGATTTTCCTCGAACGGGTATCCGTGGCGAATCGAATTCTTCGTGGGAAGCGGATCGGCTCGTCATCGGAGGACTGGTTCAATGAAATCAGCGTCGTGCACGTCGAAATCTATATCAGCCGCGATCCAAAAGGCAATTACCGAGCCGCTGTGGATCAGCTCTCCGGTGATCGTTCAATGCCGGTTCAACGATCGCCTTTTCCGATCCGCGCGTTTGCGATCGCGTTCGGTCCCGTCGCGTCGTGTGCGTCGCCCCCTTTTTACCGGATCGGGGCAACCAGAGTCTTTTGATTCTGCGTCGGGGCCCCGATGAATGGACGCAACGTTGCCCTGTTAAGCCTGATGGACGTCCGTGGTAATTAATGGCGGGCCCCGTGACGCGTTACATAGTTGCCGGCGCCGGCTAAATAGCGACGGCCGGGTCTCGCGTTGGTTTTGCCCGTCCCCGGGCCCTGCCGTTATTATTTTACCCGTTCTATGCTCTTCAGGTACGCGGAAGGTACCATTCTCTGGAGACGAGGAGATGACGAGCCGTTGCGTAACACGGAATTATGCAAAAACATCACCTCAGAACACTGGTCCGAGACGCGAGGTGCAAAATTTTCAGTTCAGATGAAATTGAGGAGTTTGCTACAGATATCCTGGGCAAGTCCATTTTTTGGTAAAATTCTGCCCCTGGAAAATTGACAAATTTTTTTGCAAGGTGTCTCACCTAAATTGAGCATTCTAAGTATTTTAAGTAACTTGCTAATAAGTATTTTTTGGAGTAGGAAGAATGAACATATCAGACAGAAAAAGTTTGATAAATTTTTATGCAGGGTGTCCCACCTAACTTGTGCATTCTAAGTACCCTAAATATTTTTTGGAATAGGAAGAATGAAAATATCAGACTGAAAAGGTTTGAAACACTTTTATGCAGGGGGACCCACCTAACTTGTGCATTCTAAGCATTTTAAGTAACTTGCTAATAAGTATTTTTTGGAGTAGGAAGAATGAACATATCAGACAGAAAAAGTTTGATAAATTTTTATGCAGGGTGTCCCACCTAACTTGTGCATTCTAAGTACCCTAAATATTTTTTGGAATAGGAAGAATGAAAATATCAGACTGAAAAGGTTTGAAACACTTTTATGCAGGGGGACCCACCTAACTTGTGCATTCTAAGTATTTCAAGTAACTTGCTAATAAGTATTTTTTGGAGTAGGAAGAATGAACATATCAGACTGAAAAAGTTTGACATTTTTATGCAGGGTGTCCCGTCTAATTTCAGAATTCTAAATGGTATAAATATCTGGGTATTAAGTATTTTTTATAATAGGTAGAAGAGGAAACTTTTGATTCGAGAATTTTCTGAGTTTTATTGGTTAATATGAAGATTTTTCCGCATTTTACAAACCCATGGCTGTGATATAAAATTTTAAATAGGCTAGTGGTAAGATGTATAATGAACTTGTTAGCACCCTGGGAGAGACGTCATTCATAAGAGGTAACCCTAATGAGGTTCAGATCTTTTCACAGCATTATGTTTTGAATCCGGAGCTCACGTGGACTTAAATTGGAACACTCCATTCGGTCCTCCATGGAAGTTCTTTTCAATTTATGGTTCTTTGAAAGAAGAGGATGTCTTTGGAAGTTGTGAAGAGCATCTTTTCAATCGGTGGAAAATCCTAAGTTCACTATACATATTTAGATAGCACTTGAACACAACGAAAGAATCTCTGTTAAAAAACTTGTTCGTCTACTGTTAATCTTTGACTCTTTGTTTCTTATTTGTCGTCAGCACTTGGAAGTCTGGGTTCTATATTTGTTTAATAAATAGATTCTAAGGGTGGCTTCATTTGTAAAATATTTCCCTGTTTCTGATTTGTCGTCATCACTTGGAAGTCTGGATTCTATATTTGTTTAATAAATAGATTGAAAGGTGTTTTGTCACTTGATAAAATATCTTCTTTTTTTCAGCTCACAGTTTGAATGTAATCCTGATTTCAATTGTTAGGCAGTCCAAGTTCAGCCTCCCTAGGGTACAATGCCCATTTGTTGGAAGGTATTAGGGTCTCAAGGTATAATGAATATAATTACGATTCCAGGAACAAGTGATCCTTGAATTTACGGGGGGTCGAGAAACTTTTCGCGGTTAGAGGCTGTCCGCCTAAAGATAAAACTGGTCTGTACCTGGTAATTAACCCGTCCAACTGCTGTCCGGTAGGTCTCCGCACGAAACTCTACGAATCTGAAACTCTTCGTACATTTAAATAACATCTAACTTCCTGTTGTCGGGAATTTTATAAATTCTGATTAAGATCTTCAACGTTTTTCGTAGTACCGTTTAATATTCTGCCGCTCGCCAGATTGTGTACTTGAACTCGCTGTGAGCTACAAACACGACATGATTAAAACACCTGTATTTTTCAAAGTAGTGGAATTTCTCAATTTAACCAATTTAAATGTCTACAACATTGTCTCTGCAAATTGTATTACCTCATTTTATTTATTTCGACGTTATTATATAAGGGCGTTTTTGATTTATGAAACAGTTCAACTTTATTCCCATGAAAATTCTCAGCTAAATGTACAAACAATTAATTCTAATGAGAAGACTGCAGAATTTTATACAAAATATAAATAATTTACGTTAAATTGCAAGGTACAGGAGCTGCATAAATGCTTACTTCTTTTTAAAATCAATTTAATATGTTAAAAGTGGTACAGCAGTATTTCTAAATTTAATGTTTTCACTGTTTTATATTTCGTCTACTCATTTTTTTAAATAAATGCATAAACTCCGCAATCTACTAATTGGTAATAACACATTTACCGGTAGCAAACAATTTATTATACCAACTTGTAACAAATCAAAAACGACATAAATACATAAAAGTAATAATAAATATATAAAACTAAGTGCTACATAAAAATTGAGACTATAAATAAATTTTCTAACTCACGCAAATAAAACTCCAGTTATAGAACCGTTCTCTATTATACGAACGAAAAGAATAAAAGACAGAATTACTGCGTCCTCATTACCAGACTGTGAATGAGGAGAGGAATCACAAAAGAATAAAAAATACTAGAAGAATATAGAAACATATATTATTTTTAACCCATTGGACTTAGTAAAGAATTACTAAAATAAATTAGTATTTTATTCTAGTTTCTCGTGATTCCGGTACACAAGTTTTGATTTTGCACAAAGATCTGCAGTCTCTCATCACGTTTCGTACAAATGGCGACCGGCCCACGTTGCCTGACATCATGGATGGCACTGTTCGCTGTCAAAGGCCCCGAAACTGTCATCTACTAACGACTCCCTTCCTGCCACATCGAGCACACTTCTTTGTGACCAGACATGCTTGAATCTCCGTTCTAACTGTACCCGTTTCTAGTTCGAAACGGTCCTCGGTACGGGGCGGGGCAGTTAGGGGAACGAGTGCGGAAATTCTAAGCGTGCCTCGTAAATTTCGCGAGGGCAACCGGGGGACACGGCCTGCTCGCGCCATTGAAAGTTGACGAGCTGCACTCGGCCGTTAACGGTGTTCCCAGTAATTAAGTAAATCCGCGCGTTGTCCGAATCGCGTGTCCCGCCCGTCGCCTATTGCGAAACGCGTTTTCGTCGAGCAATCGCCGCGATAAACCATCGCGACCACCTCTCGTGATCTGTTAGGGCAATTAGGCGATCGCGTAGCCTCGGCGATGCACAGTTAGCCAAATATCAGCTCCAACCGGATGTCAGTTCGATATTTGCGTGGGCGGTTACCGGACTTGTATATTTATTATGCAAATGTGGAGTTCGTGGACTGATTTATTGAAATTGGAGGCGAGAACGAATTTGTTTTTTTTTCTGTTTGGGGTTTTATTTTTGTCTGAAGAAGATAGAGGCATTTCTAAAATTTTATGGAGGTCTCGCGGTACTCATACGAAAATGTAGGAGGCTATTTAGTGAAAAATACTAAAGCATGTTAGGGGTTGGTAGGCGGGTTATTAAAATTTTTAGAGTATGCTATGGGTTGGTAGATGGATTTTAAAAATGTATACAGCTTGTTAGTGGTTGGTAGACGAAGTACAAATATTTCTAGAGCTTGTTCGGGGTCGGTAGATGAAGTATACAAATTTCTAGAGCTTGTTAGGGGTTTGTAGATCAAGTATAAAAATGTATACAGCTTGTTAGTGGTTGGTAGACGAAGTACAAATACTTCTAGAGCTTGTTAGGGGTCAGTAGATGAAGTATACAAATTTCTAGAGCTTGATAGGGGTTGGTAGATCAAGTATAAAAATTTCTAGATCCTGCCAAGGATTGATTGGTCAAGTATAAAAATGTCTAGAGTCTTTCGTAGATCGAATAGAAAAATGTTTAGAGCCTGGGGCGTTACGGCGGAGTCTTGAGTATGAATATCTGAAGAATCTATTATTGTTAAAAACAATTTTTCGACGCTAACTTTGAAAAATATTTTTTACTGAAACTTTTAAGAACGAATGCAGTGTTTTCCTGGTGGAACAAGAGCAAGCTTACAAGAATATGCACCGCTTTGCTAAGTGCAAGTGTCATGCAAGAAGGGAGAACAGTTTTTTGCGGAGGATTTAGCCCCATTTCCTGAAATTAGCTATAGCCAGGTGATAAACTTGATTTGTGCGTATCCTCCGAAGATGCAGCACGACGCTTCCTGGTCTTTATCTAATTAAGTGATTTTTAAAGTGGGAACCAGTAATCAAACGGTGCAGCGAAGTCTGGGAATCTAGCAGAGTACATTAAATTTCCTGCTACGTTGTTGTTCGAGTGGCTTATCTATGCTAATGCGGCTTCTACGTTGCAGCTACCTTCAATATCCTTTCGGCCAATGAAACAAGAAGGTATCGGAACGTAATTTACACATATTAATACGAACTTTTCGTATCAGATACGTGGAGTTGATTGATTTGCGCGGTTATATGCACTGATATGTGGTTTTGGAAAGTGAATGATTATCGTATACATTTTATTTGGGGCAATAAAATAGCAGGAAAGATTAAAGGCGCGTCTTTATCTTTGCATATCTTAATTACCTGGAATCCGTGGATTATTTGCATAGCTGTCGCACTAAATAATTTGCAACGTCATTATCCTTGCGAATTCCACCTCAAAAGTTAGCGAACATACTCGTCAAACGTTGTACTTTCAATTCATGAAGATAGAAAAATAAATTTTAGAAGTTGTGCCGACCAGAAATAATTTTTAATACACATTTTTCCGTTAAACGAATCCGCCCTTGAAGCAAACGGGTTAGGCTAAATTCCGATAGCGCGGAATACAAGCGTGAGAAGAAAGGACTGTTATACCAGTTTGAGGATGGCTTTGTCGGTCTTCTAGATTCAGATAGCGTCCAGCAGCCGAGCAGGTTAATTGTCTCGTGGACGAGTTTAGCGACCGCTTAATATTTATTTTCCCTTGGAATGTTTCTCATTCCGAGGACCTTGCGTTTTCATTTCTGGTCTCTCTGGCCGTTCTGGATCTGTTTCAAGCAATTCACAAGCAGTTCCGCAGAGTTTAGAAAGGTTTCCATCTCGCACAGTAACAGGCAGCACAACCGCTGGGAATATCAGCGTATCAAAAATGATTCGCACGGCCGAGATAATGAACTCGGGACCACTCCTGTTATTAATACTATGTTCTATTTTCTATCGCACCTTGTCCGGAGAACGACCAGTTAAATTTACGACGCTGTCAGGAGCGCTTAGCCGAGCAACCGCCGACGTGGTAACCTCGCCTGTGGATGCAAAACGAGCAGCTCGCGAAATAATTAGCGTGCATAATTGGTTCAAGGTTGCCGGGGACGTTGCTCCCGGCAAACGCTCGACCCTTCGACCGATCCCGTTTCTCTTTCGCGAACTGTACAAGCACGATTTTAATTGCTGGTGTGCTCTCGTGTCGCCCGGCAATGGGATTTCACGAGGAAGTGTCTCTTTACATGCTCCTAATCGGCTGCTGGCCGTGCTCGCCCACTTCCGGAGATCATGCGAACAACAAAAACCGCCGAGAACCACTTACCGATCGTTACACAGTTCATAAAAGCATCGCCTTAAATTTTTCCATTTTAGGATCGTCGGAGAGCTTCATGATATTACTAAAATTGATCTTCATTTATTTTTTGGATATTCATTCACTTTTACATATTGCTCGGCCTTTGGTATACTAAGGTGCAAAATAGTTGATGTTCACAAAGTTCACGCTGTTTTACTTTTTTTCTAGAAATTTTTTCCAGTTTCCTATTTTCCAGAGTTGATTACGAAACATGTGAATAAATATGAATGTGTTTCTAGCAGCTAATTAATGGCAAAATTGTATCATCACACTGATTGGTGTAAAAATAATATATACACAATTTAATAATATTAATATACGCAATTCTTTACATTGTATCAGAGGTACCCATAAGTAACATTATTTTTAGTTGCGTCTACAAAATTAAATCTTATTTAACATTTAGTACAGATTTCACAATAAACGTCACATTAAATGTCACAGTAAAAATGTCATGCTTAATGTCAAACTAAAACTGTCGCATTTAATGTCGATAAATTTAATTAATGTGTAAGCATGTTTACAAACAGAAAACAGTGCATATTCAATTTAAAAAAGAATGATACTAATTTTGGGTGTCTCTAGCATCATTGTGCTCACTCATGTATGCAAATTTCCATTCTGCTATTTTTAACTCGGAAGAAAATTGTTGCACTGCTCTCCACGTGGAATAAAAAAAATGCTTCTGGTATATGTTCCTTGCAAAACACAATTTTTGGTTGTTACTGACCAATTGACGCACACCACTGCGTATCAAGATTGATAACTAGGACAATCGAAGTTTCTCATATTAACGATCAGCCTTGTAATCGGTCGATACAGGATCCATACGGTAAAATTAAAAATTACACTCCCCTACGCACTAATAGAGGTCAATTAACCTATCAGGATTGGCAAAAAAAGGGTCATAATTACCGTGCTTATGAGTGCATTTCCCGTTACGTGTTAAGGATGTAGAAAAATAGAAATCGTAATAATTGTACGTTGAAAACGGTGTAAGAAGAGCTAATGAGTCGTCGGGAAACAAGTTTATTCTGGTAAAAAATTATTTAGAGTTCGTTGATTATCGGTCGTAAATGCGATGATAATAATAAACATGTGGACGATCTCGGAAAAATACGAGCGAAATTGGACTGAACGTGATCGGAAAGTACTAAGATCGAGTTGATTCTGTGAATAAGACAAACAAATGAAATACATGGTAATTACTGGTGACCTTTGGCCTCGTCTAAACACGTAAGTACGTGGTTGATTGCGTGGATATCCGCTATTGTGAACGGCTCAATCATCAGAATTCGATAAATTGTGTATCAAGACACAACCTTTTTATTAACGCTTGGTGAAGCGTCTGCACTTGGAAAAATATCTAAAAGTTTAAAAATAAAATTACAAATGTTCCCAAGCATTCTCAATAGCTCAGTTGTTAAAAGGGTCAGCCTTTCGATGCTTAAAAATAATTGAACTAGTCCAGAAATAGTAAAGTTACAGTGTACATTACATCACAACTTTCGGTAGGTACGACAAAAAACGTGTCAAATTCCTACGAGAACGGGTTCACTGCTTTCGCTTTCACTAGTGTTCCTGTTGTTCTAAAAACAATGATTTCACAGTGTTCGTAAAACAAAGATGCGATGCAACAGATCTTTTTTGAAATTCTGCGATACCTCAGTCGGAGAATAGTTAAACAGGGATCGTAGAATTAATTTCCCAATGCCATGGAAGCGTTACGAGTCTCGAGAGCCGGGTAACAGTATACGATTTCGCCGGGATACCCGATGATCCGAAAAATAGTCAGTCATTGCGGTTAGGGCTTAAAAGCCTGTTGATACGCTGCTGGCGACGCTGATATTGTTTACCTGGTCCCTTCACCATTGTTTTTCTGATAGTTCGCCGATCATCATCTCACGGTCCCACAATTTCTGATCAGTCGACTGTCACGATCGGTGAGACGTCGCGTTGTGAATTTGTTCATGGCCACCGAATCGCCCATTTCCGCTTAATGATTCCGAAGCCAATTACACCCGACACCTCCGAGAACGTAACTGTTCATTCCTCGGACTCGATGGTTCCAATCCTTTGCGAAAATCCCGAGACAGTGTGTAAAACATCATCCTCGGAATAGGACAATTTGGTATTGAACATTGAACATTGAATATTGAACACATTGAACATTGAGCATTGATCACATTGAACATATTGAACACGTTGAACATGAAACACATTTAAGATTGAACATTGCACTCATTGCACATCGAACACGTTGAACATTGAACACGTTGAACATTGAAAATTGAACATTGCACTCATTGCACATTGAACCCATCCAATATTGAACACACCCCACATTGAACATTGAACCTTGCACTCATTCCATACTAAACTCATCGAACATTAAACACAATGAATGTTCAACGCATTGAACGTTGAGCATATTGAACATTGAACGTCCTGAACATTGAGCACATTAGGCATTGAACACATTAGGCATTGAGCATTGGACACATTTTGTGGAACATTCCGTCTCACACTTCCTGCGTGCATATATTACCGTCTAAATGTTCGCATGTTATTTCATAATATTTAAAGAGCATAAACATCCGCATTCTAGTTATGTTAATCAGGCGTCCTCGCCGAGGGCAGGAACTCCCGTCCCCCTTTATGTCATCCGAAAGCATCGTGCAAAAGCAGCAGTGCCCCGTAAAGGAATTATGATGTCATCCAACGGGTCATCGGGTCCGAGGCGAAGTACGCGCGTGACCAACGCCGACAATGATCGCCGGCAAGCACCGAGCCCCGCATTACCATGATTAATTGGAATTTTTCCATCGTTATTTTTGAACGAGAGACCCGCCGCGCCGGAGTCTGGCTCCAGCGGACCGTGAAACGAAATGCAGACCGCGCATTGAATTAACCGCGATCAGGCAATTAACGGTTGAGTTAAACTACTTTTCTACGGAGGCCGGCGTACGTAATACGCGAGCATACGGAAAATTGAATCTAAAGTGTTCCCAAGCTACCGCGCGTAAACAATCTCGCGGTTGTTCGAAACACTCTCACACTCCAGTTTCGTGATGGAGAACTATTAGGTCTCGCCTTCCGATGGTTACAACTCATTGAGAGTTTTCGTACTAATTGAAACAACTTCTAGAGGTTCGTGGCAAGCTGTCCTTGATTACACATTGAACATTTGACACAAAACATTGAACATTGAACATTGAACACTGAACATTGAACATTGAACACTGAACATTGAACATTGAACATTGAACATTGAACATTGAACATTGAACATTGAACATTGAACATTGAACATTGAACATTGAACATTGAACATTGAACATTGAACATTGAACATTGAACATTGAACATTGAACATTGAACATTGAACATTGAACACTGAACTTGGCACACTGAATATTGAACAGTGACATCGAATATTGAACATTGAACACTAAACGTTCAACATTGAACTGTGAAAGTTCAACACTGACTCTCATCGTTAAGTAATAAATCATTCAGTACTATGCATTGGACATTGAACATTGAACATTCAGAATTGAACATTGAAAATTCAGTTTAGAATGTTCAGCATTAAACATTGAACATTCAGCCTTATTCAAAAGATGTTCAAGATTGAGCATTGAAAACTCGTTGTAGAATGTTAGGAATTGAACATTGAACATTTGTGATATATACGATGACTCAATAGTTGGCTCATATTAATTCTCTTCAATCGCATGACGCATCTAACAATAAATTTTCTGGTACATCTAAAAGCATAATGAACCCAAGCAATCGCAGGTTGCAACAATAAACGGTTCAGTTCTCCCAAAAACAAAGTAAAGAACCGAAACAATAGTACAATGCTGCATCAAACGCTTCGGTTCTTCTTGAACACAATGAGGAACGCAAGCAATAAAACAAATCGTTCATTGTACGAGAGCGAAATGAATAAAATAGTACCATGTTACCGAAGAGGAGCAAGTTGCAATACTGGTTGATGGGAAGCTTGCAAGCGAGCACAACTTCATCATTGTTGTACCAGAATATTAAGAGACGTTGGTTTTTAACGAAGTTGCGATCGTGTCATCCTTCGGGTCGTCAGGTCGAAGGTGTCCAGCGTACGTGCTCTTCAATTAACCCTTTCTGTTTAATCGAAAGATCCGATCGGATCCCTCGGACAGTCGTGCTTGTAGTTTTGCGGTGCTCGCAACGTAGGATGATTCGATATTCTGAAGTGCCTCTGGCAGTGTACTGTCTACGGATCGCACAGTGGTCTCGAAATAAAGCTTTCCAGGCTTTTAACTGAATATTGAAATCTCTAACTCTTGGGCTGACAAGTTCCATTATCTTCCAATTGATCAAACATCAGAAATATATATCATTATATTTTGAAATTTAAAACTGGTTGAACATTTCTATTTAATTGGCTTCGGATCTTTCTGCTTAATAAAAATTATCTATATGCATTTTAGGGGTTAAATAAAAATTTCACTGTTTCGTTAATAATTTTAGGGTAAAATTAGGGTAAATATAAGGTAATAATTCTGTTTCCCTTTGCTTAATAGCACAGTCATTTAACTGGGCCAAGAGACACCAGTCCCGATACGTCTCAAGTAATTCGAATCGTTCGCTGCTTATCAAAGCGCAAAAGAGAAGAAAATTTGTTGAACAGTGTTCCAAGCCGGATGCAATCAGTGCATCGTTGGGGAGTTAAAAAAATCGTAGGATTCGTATCGAAAGCAGCCGTGCAAGCAATTTTCTGCCCGGTATCTGTCCGGTGGATCGGCGCAGAAATATAAATGGTAGATCGCATCTATCTTCGGCCGGGCTGGTTAATTAATCTCCCCCGGATTCCGTGGACGGATGAAACGAAACAGTGGGCCGGTTTAAGGGTCAACAGGAAATGCCAGTCCCGATCGGTTTCATAACGTCGGGTCGATGCAACGTTTCGACGCATCTGCCCGCTGCTGCTCGATGGTGGTCGGCTTGCGACACACAGACAGAACCCGGGGAGCGATGAATGTCTTCAGCTTCGCGGAAACTCTTGCAATCGATCGATGCATCCCGAAGCCTCGTTCTACACTAATGCAATTAACACGCGGACCGGAGGAGGCAACAAAGCCGCCGTCGAGATGAGGAGAGACGACCGGACCGTGACAGCGAACGACCATGAAATCGGTCCGACTCTCCCACAAAGGTGGATCGGTGTAGATCGGTCGCTGCCTCGCTGGATCCCCGTCGACGACCGCGATCCTCCACCGTCTGTCACCGTCTGCCTAAACGGCTTTATTGTTTCGATCACCGGCGACACTTCCGGTGCCCTTGGGACTGGGATCGTTCTTCGTTCGTTCCAAATCGATCCGAGAGAAAAAGGTGACATTCGATTTGCTATGCTTCGGTGGCTAACGATTTATTTGCACTTCGACGAAAGTGGACAAGGAGCAGTGCCCTGTTACGACACTGGCTTCGGCGGTGTTTTTAGGTTGTGCGTTTGGGGGACGTTGACCACCCACCATTCAACATTGAACATTCAACAGCAAACACTGAAAATTGATCGTTTATTGTTGGACATTGTACACTCTGCATTCAATATTGAACATTGAAAATTACTCACTGAACAATGATCATTCCGTATTGAGGATACAGAATGGAATATTAAACATTCAGTAACACTCAGTATTGAATATTGCGCCCTGAATATTGAGCATTGAACATTGATAATCCGCATTGAATATTGAACATTCAGCATTGAGTATTAAGTATTGCACATTGAACATTGTGAATTGAATATTAACCATTGTGCATTGAACATTGCACCATCAGCATTGAACATTGAGCAATCAGAATTGACCATAGAACATTGAGCATTCAGAATGGACCATTGAACATTGACTGTAGAACTCTCAGCATTGAATATTGAGCATTGAACATTGAATAGGCAGCATTGAATATTGAACCTTCAGCATTCAGTACTGAGTATTGAACTTTCAGCATTAAGTATTGAGAATTGAATATTTAGAATTGTACATTGGGTAGTGTACAGTGAACACTCAGCATCGAACATTGGATAATGTACATTGAACACTCAGCATTGAACATTCTGCAGTATAAATTAAACATTGACCATTAAGGTTTGTACACTGAAAACTAAGTAATGTACATTGTATATTGAAAAATGGAAGCTGGAACATTATAAATTGAACATTAAACATTGAACATGGTACATTAAGTATTATACATTGAACATTGAACATTGAACATGGAACCTTAAGTACTGTACATTGAACGTTAAGTATCGTACATAGAACATTGAGTATTGCTAATCCAATGAAGAGGTTAAGAATTGATCCCGAGGAACGGGGTATAAAAATATGTGAAATAAAATTGATAACTAAGGATTTAAGCGGAGCAAGTAACGCGAGCTATTGTTGGCATTATAATGGTTCGATAAAGGATTCGCCAGATTGTAGAGTGTGAAAGGTGATCCGTAGTTGCCGCGCAGCTATTGAACCCAACCTCCACGAGATAATTCAAATGTTTCTCTCGGTGGAGAGCAATGAGTTATTTCGAAGGCTAATTGAACAGGCGAGATAGAGATCAATGATTTATCCTTGCCAAAGCAACAGCGGTCTCGCAGGATAACGTTTGTTTCTTCCGTTCGAGTGGAACATCTTGCGGTGCTGGTCCACTGGCTACAGGCGCTTTTTGCATACCTTTCAGGAGCTTCTGGATCGAATCTAACGAATGGAGGTTCATTTGAATGTCTCTCATTCGGTATTAGGTATGATTGTTGACCTATTGTACCGGCGATGTTGCCGGAAACAAGAAATTATTCAGATATGTAACGGTTAGGAGGTTCTTTTCAGATTTATAGGTTATCTAGGCTGAAGACACTCTACTTGAAATGTACTCTCAAAAGATTCTCCATTATTTTCCTATTTTCTATTCGAATGCACCCTTTGCTACTTTAAATTATTTTATGCCCTTTGATACATTTTTAAAAAAATCTGGAACACATTTGTCACTAATGGATGCTGAGGAAATCTGGGGAGGGGGGGTTTGTATTATTTTATTGTCAATAAAGTTTTTAGAACTCGAAAGAGCTACTCATAACTGTACTTGGAACTCTTGGTAATAAAAATGCTTCAAGCGTTGGAGGTGCTAAATAAATTTTGAACAAAGGGTTGTGAAATAAAAAAAAAAAGGTTAGGAACAATAGCTGAGTGGAACAAACGAGCCAGCAAGAATTTTTCATAGCCACGGCAAGATCCGTTACAATCCCATAGAAATATCCTGGCAACTTCCAGTTACACGATCTTGATGATTTTACCTGACAGTAACAGATTACTCCGAGCATCTGTCCTTCTTGTCGTACTCCTAGGGCGGCCTTGATTTCATTCACCACCGCAATCATGGTCGAGGCTCGAGTGTCACCGTGAATCCACCACAAAAGGAAACGTAACGTGCGAAAGAGGCTTTAGTCTTGGCCATGGTTTACGACTTGAACAATAACAGATACGACACGGTAATGATGAGGACGCGTTATGGCATGGGGCACAACAGAGCACGCTTCGCGCAGTCGAAGACACGATGTTATACAATCCCTGCTAATGTTTGGCTGTTTGACGCCTTGTCTCTTCGTTCTTTATTTTGTTTTGGTGAAAATGTAAAGAACAATATGCATCATCGTTTTCTATCTATCGTCGAGCAATGAACATTCAATTGTTATCCATTTAATGCAGATACAATTAAATACAGACATTTAATACAAATGTAATACAGATTTAATATTCAGGGTGTCTCATTTAACTCTGCCATCTCTAATAACTTTGTTATTTATACAGATACGAAATGTGTGGGTGACGGTCAATTCAAGGTCATATTTTTGGCGACGTCACTCACTGTAAGGAACAAAGTTATAAGGGGTGCCAGAGTTAAATCAGACACCACAGAGCAGGCATATATACATATTGTAAACATAAATCGATATCAGCACACGATTGATTAAGGATCGTAAACTATTACGCTCCCGTAAAAGTTATTCCCTAATTATCCCACAATAAAAATGTATATTAAGCACAGCACATACTAATGACACAGACTATGAATACGAAGCTGCACACTTACCAGAAATTACAAACTATTACGTTCTCATAATGACGTTTCCATACTCATTCTGGCAGAGCGAAATTACTTGAAACCGCTCACGGTCCCCAACGAAACTGCTATTAAAGCAAATCAAAATGTTCCTCGTAAATTCGAACAGAAAATACAGTTTTTTCCTGTGTAAATACCGATCTTGTGTAACTACTAACCAGCTGACCCAACATCATGACGCTCGAGGCATCGGTAACGATCTCTTCGTTCGCGCATCCTGCCAAGCATAATCGTTAACTCGATTGGCCACGGTGACTAATTAATCGCGGGGCAATTGTTCACGGTGGTTCATATAGCCCGAGACCGTCGCGTTCCCTTTCAGTGACAACACAATCCAGTCTGGGATCGCGAGCCGAGGTCCTGACGGAAGCTCGAAAAGGTAATTTAGAAGGGAGCACACGGTGAGAAAGCACGATCGGAGGATCGAAGATCGATTCCTCGACGTGCCGAGGATCGCGTGACCGATCCCTCCCCCGTCCATTACTCTCCGCTGCTCGTCGAATCGAACGGCTATTGCCTCGTTGGCCCTTCCAACGGGTAAACGACTGTAACGGTAAATGCCCTCCACCAAATATGTATTTTATCCCCTGGTTTTCGATCTTCCTGATTCTCCCTTTCATGTTTCGTCACTTGGCCCGCGGTAGCAGGAAGTCGACAGCTGTATCATTTCGCCGATGGAGTCGTTACTTTAATAGACCGACTACTCATTCTCCATTCTCCCAATGGAATCGTTCATTTACTCGTCTCCTCTCTTACTTCGACCCGTAAAAATATCGACTCGAGGCGGAGATCATGTTCGTCTGTTGCAGAAACGCAAGAAAGTACATTTTTTGGGGAATAGCTTCAGGACGCGTCTTAGATTTTTCGACATAACTTCTTTGTTTCTAATGATTTTCTTACTGAACCTTTACTGACGTACTCGCGACACTTTTCTGAGTAAAATGATACCAAACACGATACCATTCGGATCGCGTTTACTCGTTTAATCCACGATATAGTAGAACCTCTGTTATCCGAACGCTCGCGTTCCAGTGATTAGCACGGACAATCGAGACGGAATATCGCGCACATCTTTGTCGCAAACATCGGAACGCTGTACTGTATATTTTTAACTCGCAGCTAGGACCTGTTATCATCCAGTGATCTTTTCTGTCGCCGAGTGGTTCGCCCATTAGGTATTTTGTAAGGTAAACGACGTAACGGTGAACACTTCTCAGACCCGTGCGAACGAAATATGTATCTTAATTATCCGCTTTGGTAAATTTAACGAGGCACTCGCGCGCGAGATTCATCTCCGCGGATTTTTATCCGACGAGCTTATCGAGGATGGTGGACGTCATCGCCGTGTTTCCCACTCCCTGTGGCTGGCATGGCATTGTTGCGAACGCTTAAAATGATTTAACGGTATCAGCTGCGGCCGGCCATGGCCTTCCATTTCATAGGGCTTTTTTTCCAGCGACGGCCGATGATTCATCGCGACACTTTAGCGTGGCTAATCCGAGGCGAATGTATTCTGCCCCGTGATATCTTAATTCACCTCTATTTGTCGCCTAATCGCCCCGGCGCGATCTCACGGTTTCTTTATTCGTCGAGTTTCTAAATCACTTACGGTCGCTTCAAACGCTTTTGCTTGATCGTACCGAGAGATATTAGCGCTGGACGAATTATTCCAGGATGTGCACGTTCTGCTCGCAAATGCGGTGAATGCGCGAAAAATGCAAATTGTACAATTACCGGGAGTTACGCTCTGGAATTAATTTCATTCTTATGGAAGTTTATTCATTCTGTGAAATTCGTTCCAGGGAACGAAAGTGCCCTTTACGAGAGCGTTAACAGTACAGTTAACAAATTCATACCAATTATTGTACGGAAACAAGTCATCAATTGTTTGTGAAATTAGTTTCAAACGATTCATGCAAGATTAAGTAGTTTTGCTACCTTGTATGCTGTTATTATTATTGTTAGAATGTAGATCTTCATGCACTGGGATTTGTTTTGTGAAACTTGTCTTTGGATAATTGTCGAAGAAGTAAATAGAAGAGCGTCAATGTCAGTTGAAGATCAACGAATTCTGTGTAACAAACGTGAACGCTTCTCATACAACATTAAATACAAAGCTGTTCCACATCCAACGATTTGTGTCACTATCGCATGAAACCTGGCCTTAGAAAATTGATGACGAAATAAATAGAAGAGCGTCAAGGCCAGCTGAAGGTCAACGACATATACGTACCGAACACGAACGCATCTCATACTTGACGAACCTCAACACTTGTCATACAACGTTCCAAAAAACACTAAAATCAAAGTTGTTCTACTTCCAACAATCTATGTCTACCTCACTGGACCTGTATTTGGAAAATTATCGAAGAAGTAAGTAGAAGAGCGTCAATGTCAGTTGAAGATCAACGAATTCTATGTAACAAACGTGAACGCTTCTCATGCAACATTAAATACAAAGCTGTTCCACATCCAACTATTTCTGTCACTATCGCATGAGACGTGGCCTTAGAATACTGATGACAAAATAAATAGAAGAGCGTCAAGGCCAGCTGAAGGTCAACGACATATACGTACCGAACACGAACGCATCTCATAGTTGACGAACCTCAACACTTGTCATACAACGTTCCAAAAAACATTAAAATCAAAGCTGTTCTACTTCCAACAATCTATGTCTACCTCACTGGACCTGTATTTGGAAAATTGTCGAAGAAGTAAATAGAAGAGCGTCAAGGTCAATTGAAGATCAACGAATTCTATGTAACAAACGTGAACGCTTCTCATGCAACATTAAATACAAAGCTGTTCTACATACAACGATTTGTGTCACTATCGCATGAAACTTGGCCTTAGAAAATTGATGACGAAATAAATTGAAGAGCGTCAAGGCCAGCTGAAGGTCAACGACTTGTACGTACCGAACACGAACGCATCTCATACTTGACGAACCTCAACACTTGTCATACAACGTTCCAAAAAACACTAAAATCAAAGTTGTTCTACTTCCAACAATCTATGTCTACCTCACTGGACCTGTATTTGGAAAATTGTCGAAGAAGTAAATAGAAGAGCGTCAAGGTCAATTGAAGATCAACGAATTCTATGTAACAAACGTGAACGCTTCTCATGCAACATTAAATACAAAGCTGTTCTACATACAACGATTTGTGTCACTATCGCATGAAACTTGGCCTTAGAAAATTGATGACGAAATAAATAGAAGAGCGTCAAGGCCAGCTGAAGGTCAACGACTTATACGTACCGAACACGAACGCATCTCATACTTGACGAACCTCAACACTTGTCATACAACGTTCCAAAAAACATTAAAATCAGAGCTGTTCTACTTGCAACAATCTATGTCTACCTCACTGGACCTGTATTTGGAAAATTGTCGAAGAAGTAAGTAGAAGAGCGCCAAGGTCAGTTGAAGGTGAACGATTTGTACGTACCGAACGGAACCGTAGGATTTCCTGAAGGAAGCCTTGCCCTTTGGGAGTCAGTGATCGACGGGCCTTCAAAGGTCGGCCGCGTTCATAGTGAGGCGCAAGACCAGGAACGATTTATGCAAACCGGGGTCAACCAGGGGCGGGACTCGGTTAATGAGCTGTTAAGAGAGGGACGAGCAGCGAGTGCAGCAAGTGGATCAGACTTTTACGTTGCTACTTGCACCGGGAAGGATCGGTAACGCCGATTCCTTAGCGGAGTTTCGAGGCTCTAACCTTCGGTGTCTGCTCCCGTCTATTATCCCCGTCCGTCAGGACATCGTAACCGCACGTTGCCCGCGAACCTTTCCGGCTTGTCGGGTTCAACGGATCGTCTCCATCCCCATTGTATTAACCCTATCCTGGAATTCCCCGTGATGCAAAAGTTCCGAAAAAGTTGATCTTAACCCTTTGCGTTTGAAGCTGTTTTAACTTCAAAACCAAGACATTTCCTCCAACGTACATAATCAATATTCCAACGTTCATACTCCAATTGTACGTACATGATTTATTTCGGTATAAAGACATGTAAACTTTTATTTTATACAATGTATACAATGTAATTGTATTAAAATGTAAGATCGTTTTTTTTTTATTTGGAAATCTCTTATGAGATTTATTATTACATAGTGTTTAGTACAGAGTATTACATAGTATATTGTATGTTATAACGAAAACGTTAGCAACGATATAAAAAGAAACAAAGATTCTTAGGCACGTAGGTTACATGTATTTAGAAAGGCTATTATATAAACGCACGCATTAATAATGCTATGTCCAATGGCAATTGGAATTCTGCTTTAGAAAGATTTTGGATAAGTTTTATCCTCTGATCATTATATAGGTTACACTGCCGTAGAACATGGTTAAGCGTTTCTTGCTCTTGGTTACATTTACATTTGGGGTTATCGATAATGCCAATGCGAGCAAGTGAAGCAGCCAAATGATAATGGTCCGCCCTGCATCTATTAACTGAAACAATGCATTGACGGGTTAGCCTTTTATGCCCAAACCAAGGTGAACGAACATCTTTATAGAATCGTTGAAAATAAGCTTTACCCTTATGTAGCCCTTGATCTTTTATTATTTTAACCGTATTTAAAATCGCATCCTTCTTAAAAGTTTCGGATAGGTCAGTATATGGAATAATGATATTGTTTTCGATGTCCTCCACTAAGACATTTTCGTATCTATCTATCAAATAAACAATTTATAACTTCTTCACAGTATGCAAAGAGGAGGGTTCAAAGAAAATTTAGCTTTTTCTTACGTAATTGAACCAAAAATTGCACGTCTTCATGAACAATGTCCCTACAAAATTGCACCTGCTCCTCCTCTGAATTGAACAATTGAATGACCACCACGATGAACACGTCCCCAAACCCAATGTCTCTCATCAACGCTCCGCAACGGCTCTCCTTCAATTTGTCTCCCATTTGTCACATACTCCCCTGCGGTAATGGGAGCACCGAGTCAGTGTTCATAAACGTTACCACGGATTAACTCGGCTCGCAGTGGATTCTGGGATCCCTTGATGATCCTCGCGGACGTTCTCGTCCCGTTCCAGTCGTCCAGAAAGAAGTTCTTAGCAAGAGCACGGCAGCGTGGAACGGCAGCGGTGGCGGCTCGGCCCGCTGGAAAAAGAAAATTGACGTTTACGAGTGAGCGCGAAGTGAGATATTATCCTGTCTCGCGTGCGACTCGGAGAGTTATTACTTGTTGCGAAGACTCGTATGCGCGCGCGCTCGCACGAATTGACCGCGAAAATCCAACCTGGCGACAAAAACCAACGTTGCTATCATCCTGCGCGTGCAACACTGATGACGACGAGGACGACGACGATGACGACGACGAAGGAGGTCGTTGCTAGTCTTTTTCACCGCCGTGGGAAGACCCATTGACAGTGACAATGCGCCCCGGCAACAATGGAGACCCCGTGTAATTGCTTTTCTGCAAATATGTAATTTCTTTTTCGGTCTAACGCGTTCCGCCTCGCGTGCACATAATCTCGTTGTGTGCTGGTCGGCGGTGATCAAAGTTGGGAACCGTCCTCCCTGGATCCCCCGCTTTAATACTTCTCTTATTTCTTTTCTTTTTTCTGGGTAAAAACGATTTTCCTAATCACCATCGCGCCCGTGGTTCTTTCCGCGATTAAGTTGTTCCGACTTGGATGTCTCTCAAAGGAAACAGAAGCAAATTAATTTTGTTTCTCGTTTGCAGGTGTTGGTGTGTAATTGGTTGCCAGCTCGTATGTAGAGTAATGAATTTTAATTAATCGCAACGAGATTCGGATGTAGTATTTCCGGAACAGAGATCCACACTCTGGATAAACGTCAATACGGTCTCTTTAATGGAATTACTACTTCCTGACGAGAATACCTACAACCTCCGGCTTCCAATCCCGCTTTATCCGATGTCTGGCAAGGTAGAACGTTCAAGTATAATCGATCGACAGCTTCGGCTCGTTCAATGCTACATGGAAAATGTGCTACTAGGATTTACGTGGTGGGAAGGCAAACTTCGTCTGGAAGTCGAGACCGCTGGTAGAATCATCGAGTCTGGTGCAAATCAATCATATCTTTTGCCATCATCGTCTATGATGTTTTAGAATTAATTTTACCAATTAATTGACCAAATATAAACAATTGTAATCGATCGATCCAATCAGTATTATACGAGGGACATGTTATAAATTCTTTAATGCACAACAATTAAGTCAAAAGAACGGTAACTTCGTCTGAAAACTTCAGCAGTTGATCAAGCCTTCAGATCAGTTGCAAACCAATTGAATCTCTTGTGATAATCATCCGAGGTGCTTTCAAATTAATTTTACCAATTAATCGACCAAGTATAATGCATAGACTGTGGATTTGATGCAATTATAACAACAACGAGTAGCTGTAATTTGGCACACCATAAATATTGAAAGAATCGAATAACATCAATATCTAACTTTCGATCTAGTAAAATTTTTTAAGAAATGAAAATGTTGCTAAGTAGCTCCTATATCTTATAACAAATGCAGACTTTTTTTTGCATCAAGATCCGCAATCAATTACATCGATCAAACCGTTCAGTATATCAAGAACTACTCGCTATCGATTTACTAATGCTCAGAAATTAACTGAAACGGTATCGGTACTCAAATTTGCACAGCTCCTAAAACCCTTGAATTTGTCGAACGCCAATTGAATCCTTCGAATCTGCACCCGTGCGACTGCATCGGGATGCACCCGGAAGCGTCCCGATCATTCCGTGAAAGGCTCTCGGAAGCGTTTCGTCGTTCCGGCTAGCGTGTTAAACAGCTGGCCTATGTGCATCGTGCTTTTACGCGTCGACGGCCCCGAAAGTTCGCACAGCTGAGGAACAATGGTCCCCCGAGCAGGAGAGTCGAAGCTCGGTAACTGTTGCATTATGCGCGGCCCGCGAAGATGCACCGTCAACGGGGCTATCGTGGGTTTCGATCGACCTCTCGCTGGATGTTAGAGGCCACGGCTCGCCAAGCTGTCGAGCTCCCGTCCCGTTTCGGGCTCAATGGACGCTGTGATAATAACGGAGACAAGAAAACGGCCAACTACCAACTCTTCCGACTCCACCAACTCTGACAATCTCGGCGTTCGTGACGGCAAATTGCGAATCGTCTCGTGGGCGTACGCAATAACGGAAAAAAGAACAGGACGACCACTGACAGAGAACGAAATCTTCCGATGCAGAAACACCGAGCGAGAAGCTGAACACTGAACACTAAACATTGAACATTGCACATTCAACACGGCACATTTTACATTTTACATTTTACATTGAACATTGAACATTGAACATTGAACATTGAACATTGAACATTGAACATTGAACTTTGCACACTGAATATTGAACAGTGACATCGAATATTGAACATTGAACACTAAACGTTCAACATTGAACATTGAATATTGAGCATTGAACACTAAACGTTCAACATTGAACATTGAATATTGAGCATTCAACATTGAATATTCAGTATTGCATTCAGCATTGAATATTAAACAGTGAACATTCCAATTTCAGCATATAATATGTTATTCCGCAGTGAAGCAATCAGCATTGAACATTGAACGTTGAATATTGAATAGTCAGCATTGAACATTGAACCCTGCGCATTGAGTACTAAACACTGAATATTGAACATGGAACATTCAGTATTCAGAATTGAACATTGAACATTGAACGTTGAGCATTGAACATTGGTCATTGAACATTGAGCATTGAACATTGAATATTGAACATTGAGCATTCAGCATTGAACATTGGACACTGTTTAAAAGAAGAAGAAGGAGATACATAAACAGAGGAAGATAGACAAGGACAGAGAAAGTGGAGCAAGAAGAGACCCAGAAAGTAACGAAGACAAAGATGAAGAAATTTTCATTGGCGACAGCATCCTTGCAGGAAAAAGATTGTGGTACAGCTGGTAAAACGGAAGACTGGTCCAATTGTATCGGTTACACTTCGTTCTTTTTTCTAGTTTAGGCTCCTGGAAATTGCTGCACTGTGTTACCGTGCATTCTTTTGTAAATTGCCAGTCAATGGTTATCGGGCTGTAGGAAAAATTGAACCGCTATTTTGTGTAACGTCTTCTTTTCGGTACTTGGTGCATTTTATAGTTGTGGTATTGGGAGACTTTTTGTTTGTGGGTTGGAGGAAAATTGTCCACCGAAGGATTTTATTCTTGGTCTGTTCTGTCACTGTACCGAGTATAGCATGCTACAATTTGGTTAAAGAAAGAATTTCATGAAGTCTGTTCGATGGAGTTGCTCGATGAAGTGTATGTCGCCATTTTTTCGTTTATTATAAAGTGAATAATTATTATGGCAGATGTATAAAATACAGAGAAACGTCTAATTATTCTTTTCTTTTCACAATGAGGAATTTTTTAGCGAACGCAAACAATTTTTCCCTAATTCTGATATTAAGTAGCATACTAGAAAGAGAATTCGCTTGAAGATTTGCAGCGTAGTGATCAGTCTGAGACATGTCTCAGTTCTCATGGCACCGCTCAATTGTTTCACAGAGTGGGTGTAGCGATCGCCTGTTCGATCAGAGAGGCAGACAGTGTACAGACCTTGGCGCAGAAGGTAGGATAAACTTCCGATCCGAGACACAACGTCTTGATAATCCACGGGAAGCTCGTGTAGCCGGTTCCGTTCGGCTCGTTTGACCCTTGCCCGTGAAATCATCCGTACTATAATAATTTATTGCTACCAGCTCGTGTTTCTGGCTGGTAGGCGGCTTCGTTCTCTCAATCTAGATCGGTAACGGCGGAGGAAGCGGCGTTTCTCGAGTCAGTCCTGGGAATCGAACCCGGAACCCCAGGCTTGATATTCTTTTTCTCCTGTGGTGGTTGGTGGTTGGTGGTGTGCCTTCTGCCCGTGGCATCCACCAACGGCCGCGAAACTGCCTCGTGAGTTATCCCATCGTCGATTTTGTCCATTCCGCTGGATGCGTTTTCCGTTACCCATTCGGGATTCTTGTTTGCCTGGCGCCTGTTCCTTTCACACAGCTCCGTTGCTTCCGGTTCGCATTTTTCTGAGTGACTGTGAATCGTATATCTTCGCCCCTAACAAGCCTCTGTCCACAGATCATAACTATATGCTTCGTACTGTCTCTGGGATATGTGAGAAACCGCTCTGACATTGCACAAATGCTTCCCAATCCAGTTGCGCAAAGTGAAAATCAATGACGAGACTAAATAAATCGCGCGCTTTCAACCTGACGGCCAGTAAAACAGCTCTCCGACTGCATCGGTAAACAAGGTAACACGATTTTATTATTCGGTATAACTTCTCGCTGGCGAAACAGCCCGAACCGAGGAAGTTTCCTCATCATAGAGTCGTCGACAATTTTGTCAATTTCCGTGGGTACGCGGACCGTTACGCGAAAGCAGTCTCTTCGCGGAAACGTTCTCCGCAACGGTAGTTTATCCATTTTCCGAACGCTCTTCCTAATAAAACGACGACGAATGGTCGTGCTCGCTTCTAGGATCGTTGACTCGAATTGATCCTTTTTCGGAAAGGCTTCCTCTTCATGATCAATTATTTTATTGGGAAATCACATTTCTCGTTTACTGCGAATAGGAATGCCGCTGGAAAAAATTACCGCTCGTGCTCTTTATGAGAAGAACAGTTTTCTGAAATAATGTTCTTAAAGATCGTTTGACTGCTAGTCATTTGAAAAGATACACTCAATAATCAATAAAATAGTTACTGTCTATCAATAAGAAAGGAAGTTTAAAATAACTAGAGAATGCACCTGAGTAAAATAATAGTGCAAGACCAGAGAAATAAAAATAAAAGGCTAGAACAGCCACTTTCAATCAACTAAATAGCCACATCCGATCAGCAATAAACCCAGTTTAGGATAAAAAAGGATTATTGAGCCTACCCAAAGTGATTTGTTTTAGGTCTCAATAAATGTCGCTGGCACGAAATAAAAGTGCAAGACCTTTACGGTAAGAAGAACAAAATTTTTAATTAACGCCACAGCTGTAAACGAATTTCCTCAATTTCCCAAAGCAATCATTCGCGTAATGATCAAAACAAGTCGCAACAAATTCCTCGTTCAGTGAGCGATCGCATCTAAATCGATTTCTTTCGCTGGTGTAATTGGTCGGATCGATGGCCAGAGCTTCCCGAGAAGCGGATCGCGATCTATAATCGCGAAACACACCGGCCGGCTTATTTTACGGGGGATTCGGAGTTCTTCTGGCAAAGTATCGCGAACTAATGACTCGGCTCGCGGAGCCTAACCCAAGCAATTAGCGGCCTTGGCGAGCGCGGTGCGGCGGCTTGAGAAATCGACGTGAAAAATTATGATTTCTTGCGGCCGCGCTCCACGGTCATGCTCGCCGGTGCTGCCTGTCATAGGAATTCTTCTTTCCAGTGCCCCGACACTTCGACGATTTCCCTGCAGAGGATGCGCCCGGTGCCGTTAGGCGAGTGCGAAACGGAATCTTCGCGGAAACGCTCTCCTCGAAGCGACAGTAGTTCCTGCTGAACAATGGCCCTTTTTATTGCTCCTGGAAACGGGCCGGCGGAGCTCTTCGCGTGCCTTCTCGTCAAATTTGGAGTGGCTTTTCCGTGAATTTGAAACTGGTTCGGTCCCCCATGCTCTTTTACCGCAATTTTTTTATTCTCAAGCCACAAATGACCATTTTCTAGATTATTCTGTTAGAAAACTTTTTAACGAAGTCGAATCTGGATTGTGTAGTACGTTCTTGAAAACTATAATCCATTGTGGTTTCATCATTACAGGAATGAAACGGTTAGAAAGTGTTTTATTTACTCGGTCAATAATGCGATGGTATTAAAAACCATTTTAAAAGATGTTAGAATGAAACATACATTTATTTCACTGCCAGAAGAAGTTCTAAGACGATTGAACAACAATTTCATACATTTTTTCCAAATCAGACTGTGAATCGTCCTGCAGGTGCCATTTTCGTAGACCGTTTTATGAAAATTGGAATGAAGTATATACTTAATTCAATGACTAAGAAAGCAATTAAAAAGCAATTTTATAAATTTTTTCAAATCAGGATGTGAATAACTTTACTGCAAGTAAAATATGTCATACATTTATTTTACTGGCTAAAGAAGTCCTCGAAACGATTAAACAATTATTTTGTATGTTTTTGCCAAATCAAACAGAGACCATATATGCCATTTATTGCCTGGCCATTTATTTTGCCAGTACCATTTCCGATGATTTTGCCTAAAGACAAAAATGCAACGACTAATACATTTATTACACTGGGCTGCTAAGAACTTGTTCGAAACCAAAGTAAAATGGTCATTAATGTGAATATAAACGCTTTACAAGAAGTTCAATCGTCGTAAACGGGCATAAATCGTCATAAATCTTCGGATCAGCAATTCAGCGATAATTTTATAGGTTCGGATGCGTCCTTGCGCTCAATTGCGCAAAGTAGTCCAGGCACGAAAAGCAGAAAGCCACGGGCCACGGGCCACGCCAGCGATCCCCAGTGATAAATGAAGTAACGAGGACTAAAGAGAGGCGTACGACGGCATTCACCGTGACCGAAAGAAGTAAGTTACTGTTATGCAATAAAGAAGAAGTTATTGTGGCATTGATCCCTGCACCGTATATATCGCGCCCACAGATTATAATAATACCCGTCACCAGCGTGCATCAATGCGAACTAGAGATCGTTTCTCCGTGATCCGATTTACTATTCCGTGGTGTTATACGAGACTTGTGTGATGAGGTGTAACACTGGACTGCGGATCTTTATGCGAAATAAAATTTTTATGCATCGTTTACAAAAATAACTGAATTACTGATTACTGAAAATAATTATCCTTTTCTTTTAATGTGTATACCGTGTTATGTTTTACTCCGCCTGAATGCATAGAAAACACTATCTATCTTTGTCAGTCTATACTTTACAATCTTCCTCTCCAACGTTCTCCCAAAAAATGGACCGAAGGACTTTTGGACCCAGTGTTCAAGATCCTAGAAAATTCTTGTCTTCGTGTAATCCTCTACGTTGCGAGTCTCGTTTCGTCGAGTTCATTCTCAAAAATTCAAAGACCGGCTCCAGGAAAAAATGGCCCATAGCCCGCGGTTCCAATTTTTGGTCCCACATTTCAAGATCCTGGAAACATTCCGACTATCGCAGCCTTATCCCCTTCTCATATCGTTCAGTCGATCCTCAAAAATCCGAGGAACGGTCCGTCCCAGCAAAAGTGCGACCAAAACCAAAAAATGTCGAAGAATCCCGTGTGCTCTGAAATGTCGCGCTCCGATTGGCCGCTGTGTCGAACTGGAAGGTTCTCGGATTGGCCCTAGGCGTGTTTCCCCACCTCGGCTGGAAATTCACTTTTTACGGGCGTTATTACAAAACTGACTGGCATCTCCTAGACCATGTCATTACGGCTTAGTACTCCACACGGCGAGGATCCTCTCACGAGTACCCACCACCACCACCACCACCACCACCACCTCCATCACCACCACCACCACCACCACCACCTCCACCACCAACACCACCACCACCACCACCTCCACCACCACCACCACCATCACCATCACCACCACCTCCACCATCGCCACCACCGTCGTCACCACTTCCACCAGCACACTACCTTCACCGCCTCCACCGCCAGGAGAGTAACCTCTTCTATTTCTACTACTCTTCGTCCTCCTCCTCCTCATCTTCCCACCTTTCGCGGCCGTGGAAGACGAGCAGCCACGCGCGGATATCCTGGCAGAGTGTTACGGAGAACGGAGAACAGTGGCACAGAACGCACGTTGCTCCATTTTCGTGCACCACGCACAGGAAGCCAGAGCAGACAGCTACCTAGAGCTGTCATACATTCGCGAACGGTCATCGCGAGTTTCTCTGTGTCCACACCTAACCGCGTCTTCGATTCCTACGCGGGAATAATTTTGAACAAACAACTGACTATTTTAACAAACCGCGCCCGGTCCAACTGCACCGTTGGTTTTCCGAGAAAATAAAGATTGCTTCCTCTCCTGGAAGTGTCTCATCCCGGTGACGAGAGCCTAAGTGGACTGTCCGCGACCGGTGGTGAACGGGATAATCCTACTCTTGAACGCACGCGGACCATTTTATCACGTAACCATCGCCGCTTTCGTTTTCGACGGGAGAACAGTGTGCACTGTGATTCGTGAGAGAGAACGCTCCAGTGAGTTTCCAGGGACTGGTTTTTCCGAGAGGGCCACGACGAAGGTCGCGAGGATCCACGGAGCCATGGCTGCCACCAGGACCGACTGGAAGATTAGATTGTAAGTGATTACTTTTTATTCACGACGCTCTAGTTGCTTTGCGGGACGAGCTACGAGCTGAAAACGTACCAACCAACCTTCCGGGCTTCCTCGTCGGTTTCTGTGATTCGGATGAACGAATTTCATTCGTTTCTTTCTGTCGGACGATGTCTTCTGTCGTCTTTGAGGGAATTTTTACTGTGTCTCACCGTTAGGGGTCGTGAGAAATTTAGAGGATGTATTTCTTTTGATTTTTATTTGCTTGAATAGTTTGAACTCTTGGAACTCTTCAGGTTCTGATGGTTCACACTGAGCTTAGACTGCGGATTTTTATAGAAAATAAAAACATTCTGAATTCATTGCAAGAGCAACATAAACATTTATTTCTTTCCTTAATAATTGTAAATAATAATACATTTTTATACTCTTTAAATGTTCTTTCTATCTTGCATTCGAGCTAGCCAGTTTTGTCATGAATGTAACAAATCCGCAGAATACTTATCATTATTTGACAAATGAATATATTTTTTCCTTTCGTCCTTTAAATGTTTCGCAATATTATTTTGATGTATGTATATATCGTGTAAAGAATTTTTCGTTCGTATTTTTGAGTGGCTCAGGTTTTGAGAAAGTCATGCCGAACCGACACATGTTGGTCTCCTTCGAGTAGATTGATTCCGAGACAGTCGGCGTGCGCGTCTGGCCATGGATGGTTCAATCTACTGGGAGTTCGATACAGATTTAACACTTTCGCTGTTGCCGTTCGATTCAGAAATCAATCATTGTGAAACACGATTGTGCTAGCTTATAACAGTAGGTGTACGCTTTATGGTGTACACCGAAGAAGACGAGAAAGAGGTTAAATAATTTTCTTTCGAGTTTAATATTACACATTGCGATCTTCTCTTAGAAGGAAGATAGAAGATGTTCGCGTGGATGTCTCGCGTAGAATGTAAAATCACAACTGTCACGCGAAAATTGTACTACTCTGCCACGAGAATTGGAACGTTGCAAGTACACGTTGCATGCAGTAAACACTTTAACTTTCCAAATCGTGGTTGCACAGAGAAACATTTTATAATATACTTCCTTGTCCTGGAACAACAGCTAAGGAGCTCAAGTTCAATCCTTTATAAACGAAAGACAATATTTTTCTTGTCGATTGCATAATTTCACAGTTCTACAAAAGTGAATTTCCGGATTGTCATGCAATCATTATCGTCAGACAATTCTTAAAAAATTAAGACTTGAATAGAAAGCTCACCCACGACAGATCTTAACGTAGACTGATAATCGAATTACCAAAAAATTAAATTGATTTGCTTTTGTTGCATATATTATATGAACGAATTCACTGAAATTCAAAGGCAACATTTCATTGTAACATAACGCTCATACAAATAAGTTTCATGAATTTTGTATAGATTTGACGTTTCAATATTAATACGAAGTGTCTTGTTTCGACTCATTCAACCGCCCAGAATTAAGAACTACGACTTAATAAAATAACAGAAATAAATTTACTGTAACTCAACACGTTTAGGAATGAATCTAATAAATAAACTTCCACAGAAAGCAATCACGCAGCTTCAGGAATACGACGATCATTAATAGACTCATAAACGTCTCGTTTTGCATCATTCGTTAATCCCGTCATTAAGTATTACAATTTCAATCAGTACTCGAATTACAACGTATCTGAAACAATTGATTCTTCCACAGAAACAACAGAAATTTTCCAGTAGCACATTTCCAGTCTGTCATAGTAATATTCGAGCACTTTTAAAAGGACCATAACTTTCTTAAGATTGGACCAAAATTATTTAAATTTTTTCGGGATATTACGTTGGTTTCCTAGCCGACGCGAAACAAAGTTGAAAAGTTGCAATTGGGCAGAATCGCGGAGAAAATTGTCAATGTTTCAAATGTGTGTCAGTCATATATATTGTAAGCATTTTAAAACGGTGATTTCCATTTTTAAGCGTTTGTATCTCATTGCAACGTTGACCGATTTTGACGAAATTTTCAGAACGTACACATATACAATTCATACAGATTTACAAAACGTATTTTTTAAATTTTCAATATGGACTCAGATAAAAAAGTTGTAAAATGCAACCTTGAAAATTTTCACCACGATTCCGACGAATTGCAATTTTCTCCAAAACATTGTTTCCCTTCGGTTAGGAATCTAATTCTACTAGTATCTGGAAAAAATCTTGAAAACGTCATGGTCTTTTTAAGTGTCCGAATATTAGCGCAACGGACTGTAAACGAATCTGAGGAGTGGCTCTCTACAGACAGCAACCGTACAGAAATTCAATAGACGTTAATAGAATCTGAAATGTCTCGTTTCGCACCATCTGGCGATCGCAGCGTAAAAAAGAGGATACGATTGCACGGGAAAGGGGAACGCGAAAGAAAGATCGCGGGTAACGTTCGCGCATGAGCGATCGACAAAGGCGGAAAACGTGGATCGATCTGACGGCCAGATTATTCCTCTCGGTATCGTATTAAAAGGCTGATTGCCCCGTTCGTTTATGGGAAATCGAGAGAGTATCGCGGCGTTTTCGTTGGGCGGGCTGGTGTGATCCACCCGGCCGATACGAAAAGCTTCGATCACGGGTGGGAACCCGGTCAAAAATACATAATCGATTAGGAGCGGAATCATCGACCGTGAAACACCTCGTATCTCTCGTTAATCTGTTATCCAGCGCGTCCCGAGCGGAGCGCCGTTCAATCTTCCGAGAAACAGCATAACAACGTCCGCGGCGCGGCGCGGCACGGCGGCCCGCCGAGTAAATAATAATTGCCGTTTTCTTTTGGATGGAGCGCGGCCCGAGATACGATCTTCCCGTTACGAGGCTAAATCAGAGTTACTGTTTCCGCGCCTTTACGACGAGCCTCGACCGGGAAACCTTGTCATCGCCGCTGAACAAGTCTCTCTCGACCGTCGCAGCCGCGCGTTACTTTCTTCGAATTCGCGCAGCTTCTAGAAGAAAAGGCCACAATTTATCATGATCTATCAAATTTCACAGGAGCTTCTTTACCTACTCTCGATTCACAGCCGACACCGCAGAAATCATGATCTGATGATCTAATGACCTGCCATTAAATCGTAGTCTTCTGCTTCGAAAAATTTTGACATTCCTGTCGAATTTTTTTTTTTTTTATTAAGCATTTGAAACCCTTCTGAGATTATTTCGCTTTACAGGAATAATATAAGTGGGTAGAATAATATAGAATGCAGAAATAAAACAAGAAGAATATAATAATAATACAAGTGAATACAATAACAATGTCTGTTAAGACTAAATATGTAGATTGCAATTTTTGAAAAAAGAATGAATACTAAGACAAGCTTCAATATTTGGCTTCGCTATGAGTGTGCCTACATTAAGAGGCAGTTGAAGGCCCATACTAAGTAGGGCATTTGTTAGCTTGCGTCTTTGTGGATTATACAATTCGCATTGCCATATTATATGATCAAGGGTTTCGCAGTCCTGATTGCATTTGCACTGGCTATCATTGATAATACCTACTCGCGCTAGTGAAGCAGCCAGGTTATAGTGATTGGAACGCATTCTGTTAACTGTAACAATAAAGCTTCTGCCTAGTTTTAAATGGGCGAACCAGGGAACAGGGCTTTCATTAAAAATTTTTTAGAGAATTTTTTACCCTTAAAGAAACCTTGGTTTTTTATAACTTCTCAAATAAATCAGAGTAGGGAATCCTGTCGAATTCTTCGATTCTTTCACAAACCCTCGATAAATCGAAAACCTCGTTTAACTCATTGAAGATTGATCGACTCATCCTAAATCAATGAATCAAATATTGGCCTATTTAGCTGAAAACAGACACACAAAAGTCTCTCAACCGTTAATACATAATCCGCTACAATTCCCACTCACACACAGACAGAACAACATCCTCCACCATTAATTATAGGTTTACAACATATTTCCATGCATGTACAGAAACATTTATGTCCTACTTTATTTTATTATCAAAAGAGGAACTTCCTTATGCTAACATTAGCTCTATACCGAACGAAAGAATGAAAGAAGACGAAAATCTCATTGGTCTTCTCTGAAACATTTTCCTGCAGATAGCATGAAAACAAGAACTGTTAAGAATGCGTGTAATTCATAGTCGAATGATCATTCGCATAGGAAGAATCGGCATTACGGTTTAGGTCTATTGGGCGAGCAAAGTCCGTGTTTGTTTATAAAAAACGGCATGAGATTGGATAATAATTAGGTAATTATTGAGGGTCGACGCGCAGGAAAGGTGGCGAATAAGTGGATCACGGAAACGATCGTTATCCGAGGCAACGAAAAACCGATCGATCGGCGATCGGCCGCGCTGGCCTTGATCTCTTGATCGATCGTCGTCGATCGGAGGAGAGTCGACCAATCAAACGGGACATTAACCACAGCGCTCCGGTGGATCGAGGATCGCTGCTTTGCATGCGCCGCGGCGATACGAAACGATCGAAACGCCGATCTAGACGATCCACGGTGCGTGTGGTTGCGTAAATCGTATGTGTGTCCAACCCCGGGGGTACAGGAACGTGTAGCACACGGCAATTAAAACGGACGCGCGTGCGCATACGAAAGTGTGGAACAGGTCGGGTAATTAAATCATTAACGTCCTCGACCTTCCCGAATTACATGCAACACGAACGGATGTTTGTTTTATCGAATCCTCGGGTTTCGATTAATTCCACCGCCAGGAAGCGTGATTTGCTTAGGTTAATCGCTACCAGCATGAAATGAAATACCGGACGATGGGCTTGAACGTTAACGAAGCAATGTATTAGATTGTAACCTAAGTTTGCTGAGTATTTCGTTCGGTTAAAAGCGTTATGCAATGACGTCTTATCGTGTAGAATCAGGTGATTCCAGTCGGAATGAGTGACCAATCAAGAGCATTTTTTTTACTGCTCGCTGAAGATAAATTATTCTTTAAGGAATTAATTTCTATTCATTTATTGGTGCGTTTAAAATAAAATTCTACATCGATATTCGCACCATATGAAATTTAATATTTTACAGTCGCGCCGGAAAGTATGTTGACACCATTTCAAGCGGAATAACTTGTATAAGGTTGGCCTTATTATCATTTTATATATTAGTTTTTTATTTTTTACAGATAAGTGGGAGTTGTATACCATTAGTGGATATAGTTTCCTGAGTACTGAGTGTGCTTTTCTTATGCTTTCTTTGATGTGACATGCGTATGTTAACTGTGTGTCAAGGTGAACTCCTAGATATTTAACTGTGTTTTTTGGCCTTGTTGTGTGTGCATTTATTGTTATTGGTTGGAAGATTTTGCTTTTTCGTTCCTTTTTTTTTTTGAAAATACTATTACTTCTGTTTTGGTTGCGTTGAGTTGAATTTTCCATTTTCTATAGTATGGTTCAAGTATTGTCATATGGGTTTGCACTTGCTTGGCACCTATTATGGCATTGTATGAGTGTGCATAAATGGCTGTGTCATCTGCAAATAAGGCTAGTTTGGTCTTAGTAAATTTAGGTATGTCGTTTAGGTTTACATTGAATAGTTTTGGCCCTAGTACGGAGCCTTGAGGAACTCCTGCTCTAATCAGTCTTCTGCTTGATTTTGTATTATTTATTTGTACTCTAAGGTGTCTGTCTTGTAGGTATGAAGCTATGAATTTAATGAGCGTGGGTGGATATTTCTGTATTATTAGTTTATAGTAGCCCCTCTAACCAAACTCTGTCGAAGGCTTTTTCAATGTCTAGTAGAAGCATAACTGTTACCATATCGTTGTTGAATCCGATTGAGATGTCGTTTGCAATTCTTGTTACCTGTTGTACTGTATTATGTTTTTCCCTAAAGCCAAATTGTTCGTCTATTACAATTTTGTTTTCTTGTTAAAATTTGTTTAGCCTGACGTGTACTATTTTTTCAAGGAGTTTACTCATTGTTGGTAGAAGACTTATTGGTCTGTAGCTGCTTGGTTCTGTTTCCTTTTTTCCTGTTTTGTGTATTGGTATGATGATTCCAGTTTTCCAGCTTGTAAATTTTACATTTTACGTAAACTTCCACCCTGTATTGAGCACTGGATAAGCCATATGAAAATCTCGAATACAAAAATTCGAATCGACTGAACGAAACAGGCCCACAAATTGTGCAAACGTCTCGCCCCAAAGATAATACCGTGTCTTTCACTATATTAGCCGAGCGGCACTTAAACTTCGCGTTGACGCATCTCCAAGTTACGGATCCCATGGGAAGCTGTGTATACGCGTGCGTGCGTACGCGATATCAGAAATCGTGACGCACTTCTAGCCGGTCGTGCACGCAGCCCGATACGTGAGCTATACGCCGCGTATAACGTAACATGCACACAGAAGCGGGAACAAGAACCGACGAACACAGCGGGCCCGTGGTGTGTGGTTAATTTACAGCTAGTTCTACAGCTCGTATCCTCCTCGTATCTCGAGCGCCGTATCTTGTCTATGACGTCCCTGTCAACTGGCGCGGGATCGTAATCCCGGAAGTGTGCTTGTAGATCGGGCCTGCCGATCAAGAAACTACAATCGGTATTCGTTCTTCCGGTGTCTGTTGATCCAATATCGATCTCCAATTACCTCGAACCTTCAATTTTCACTTGGGCCATCGGATATTAGACACATAAATTAGTTCCTTTGGTCTTTCCTTCGTTTTGCTATTCATTCGCTAATCTCTATCGTTTTCTATATGTAGACTCCATTTTACGACTAATTAATGAGAAAGAAAGTTCTATTCGGCTCCTCTGTCTTACTATAAATTCGCAATCTAGGATTAAGCAAGCCCCAACAGAAGCTTTCCACTTCGAGGAATATACAGGATGTCCCAAAATGTTTGTATTTCCTTGAAAGGGATAACTCCCGAAGTCGTTTGAAGAAACTTTTTCCTTTGCGAAAATGTTCTCCGTGGCTTTGTTGAGGAGTTATTTACGAAAAACACTCGCACTCTGCTTCGCAAAGGAAAAGGTTTCTTGAAATGTTCTCGGGAATCACCCTTTTCAAGGACAACATTTTTGAGACACCCTGTATATGAAGACCACGATAGCCTTTTGCGTTCTTAAATTGATCAGCATCATCCGGTCATAACGTTTCTCCATTTTGGCACGTTCCTCCGCGTTGGCAGATCCAAATTGTCGCTTCATTTTCTAAATTCTACCGCTTCTATTATCAAACAAGGTTACAATTGATCGAGTATAAGAGCGTCGAATCAATCCTCACGCCCGACACTTAGCATTCCAGCGAAAGCAACGTTTTCTGCTGACTAAAGCCGTAATTGGCCACAATCAAAATTCTTCGTGGTCGGAACAGCTCGTATCAGCTCCAATTTGAAAATCACCGGTTCATAAATTATCCCGGCAGATCATCAGATAGGTTTACAGCCTGCTGATGGACGCGTGTCATTTCTGCCGTCTATGCAAAAATTCCGCGCGGCGGAACGTATAATTTCTAGGCTTTACGACGGTGAAACGAGAAGGAGTTTCTGGCGAATTCGATGTAAAACAGTGATTTTTCCGTTGGCGAACACGTTGGACGCGGAAGCTCGAATGCGGGACGATAGAGCGTGGAATGTAGCCGCCGGTTTTACGAGCCGGCTCCGCGTGATAAATATCGATAGGTGGACTAGTCGGCCACCCGGCTCTAATGTTCTTCCCTGAACACCTGGCCCTGTTTGTCCGTTTCCGCGAGTTGTGACGAATTCGATCATCGGACGTCTCCTTCCGAGATCAAAGCACTGATCGTGACAGCCTGTTTGCTCGAAAACAGCTCTCTTAGGTCCCCGCGATCCTTGAACACGATACCCAGACCGTAATCTCGCGTAAATCTCGCCGCGATTGCGTGACGATGACACTCGGAATTAAAATGGGATCTGGTTGCAATGAAAATTGTGGTCATGGCACGTTCCCTTCCTTTCTGGAGGCGTGCCACGGGAGAATTATCCTTTTTCATATTCAGAAATTGATGCATGAAAGATGTCAGCGTCCGTCCTTCATCTATTTTACCTTTACACTTTGCCATCTATGTTTCAGTCGTAATGCATCGTCAGATAGAAATTACAATGCAGATAGAATGAGATTTAAACGTTCGCACACGAGCACATTCTAAAGCGAGCCTAGTTTTATTCACAGTATTCTATTCGGGAATTCGACACTTGAATTTTACGCAATGTATTGAGTAAAAATATTGGATAAATACAGTGATTTCTCTATATATGTCGCCAAGGCCTGGACGATAAATGTCGCGGAATTATCCCCACTACCGCGGGGTATATCCCATGAGGGGCCACGAATGAGTGTAAACATAACACGGCTCGGGATGTCTCCTGGACGATACGCGACACTGGCAAGACCCGTGTTGTTGACATATACCGAGAATTCACTGTAAATTGGCGTGACAATTCTTAGTGGCGCCTTAGAGTCATTCGAGCACAAAAGGTAACATTTTAGAGTATATAGAAACTGAATATAAATGGATTGTCACTCTGAGGAACATGCGAGTGT
The DNA here is from genome assembly GCF_050948215.1 of Halictus rubicundus. Classification (NCBI taxonomy): domain Eukaryota; kingdom Metazoa; phylum Arthropoda; class Insecta; order Hymenoptera; family Halictidae; genus Halictus; species Halictus rubicundus. Next base: position 7,984,899 of record NC_135165.1, read on the forward strand.
TGAAAGAATTTTTTAAAGTAACTCCGCATAATTGCAGTTTTCCCATAAAAAAGATAAATGTAAAGTAAATACCTGAGTTTAAAAAACCAACTGTAAGAGACTGCGAATTTTTAACAGTATAAAAATATAAATTTGAATATTCAAGAATACTCTTCACCTCGTTACCATAATCTCTCTGATACATACCATGTCCACGCCTCCAGTGCAATCAGCGACCAATTAATTCCTTCACTGCTGACTCATGATTTCCAGCCTCCCATGTCGACAGTTAATTTATAATTTAATCGTGTGATCGAAGTACGTTTTAATTGCGTCTTTCTAACAGGACTATTTCTTCATTATATATCCTGATATTAATCTGTTAATCGACACGTGCCACGTGGACAGAGTGAAGCGTCGCGTCGCGAAGCGTGAACCGCGGAAAAATCGCTGGAAGATCGACGATATTCCGGTAGAATGAGTTCCGTCGATCGATCTTCGGATTCCGGCGTTCCGGACGATTAAATCGCAGCTGAATGAAGCTGCGTGCCTTATTCGTGAATTTCAACGGAGAAGTCTGCTATTTCTTGGCGTTCCTTTTGTTTGGATCGAATACAGATGGAGCGAACTTGTCCGGTTTTTGTTGCGGTGCGTGCAAAAAGAGAGAAACGCGGCCGCAACAACCATAATCGTCAATTATAATCATAGATGCCGTGCTTTATTTATTCGCCTTGCTCTCTCGCTCCTTTTCTTCTACTTTCCATTTGATCCGTGGAAGAAATTTTTAACATATTTTCCTTTTCTTGACATCCAAGTTTTGAACAGTCCAGGAAAGAGAAATATGTATCGGTCTTCTCGTTAAATTATTCCCTTGCAATTCTAAGGGCTAAATATGCGAGTCGTTAATAAATATAAAATTTCCTTCTGTTTTATTAAATGATCAAAGTTCTATTATAGCTGTGAGGAAAATGACAGAGCAAAGTATTAAGTTATGTATAGGCAGTTATTATTCATATATTTCATTTCTCGTCACTATTATCCTTACAAATACATTCCTCAAATAACTTTTAAATACTTTAATGTAATCGGAACGATCGCAAAACGTGAGAGCCATTACATTTCCGAGAGTATGCGAAGAATCCCCGTATAACGATAATAATTATCATCTCGACCGTCACTGTCTCGGCGAACTCTGCTTCCCTTCTGCAATAAAGATGCGCGATAATAATAATAATGACATACTAAAGCAACGCGGATCGTTTGCTCGACGTTATCAGATTGATTGACAATTATAACGCATCAAAGCACTTGTAAACCGCTGCCTAACAAAAGGAACGCGGCACAATGATTACGTAATTACCGGCGTTTTCGTAGCAGACACTTTTCGAACAGAGTAAATCATCGCAGACGCGTTTAATTGCCGAGATTATCATTAATCTCCGCGCCCGGTCTCCGTTTAATTCCCATCTTCGGGAGACCTTCTCTTAGGGTGCCCGGTCGCCATTGTTTCTGGAGAACAGTTTCCTCGACGCTTCCTGTTTCTTTCTCTTTCTCTCTCTTTGTTTCTCTCCTCTCGGCTCTCCATCTCTCGCGAAACGTCGTAATGAATGCGAGGAACAGTGGAGAGGAGGACGGAAAGGAATCTTAAGTGGCTGTTGAAGCGTGTATTTATAGGTCGATTTTGCCCTCGCAATTCTGCCAGTAAAATGTGCAAATCTTGAGCGATCGCCGCCGAGCCGTTTCTCATCGGGGAATCCGTGCAAACACCAGCCTTTTACTGTTCCGTGCCATTGCCATTGCCATTGCCATTGCAGCTCGAGATACTTTGTGGAAAACAAAAGTAACTCGGCCGCGGTGCAATCACTGCATACCGATGCCAGATTGTTCTATAATTTTATGCAATTAAACGCGCCGATATCTGCCACCGAGCTTTTGTGTGTCTTTGCGATCTCGCGTTGGAACCCACGGCTCCCACGATGCATTTATTCAACCGGCGAGAGGAAGAGAATTTACGTTAGAATTCGATTATTTTCTGCAATTTTTGTACAGCGAAATTTTATAGAGTCGCTGATTCTTTTTATATGATAGCTGTGATTTATTACCATCGAATGCAACTCTTGGAACCATCGGATGGCGTGAAGGTCGAGATGTTGAATTTTAATGAGGAAGGGTTGAGTGTGGAATGTGAACCTTCGAACCTGGCAATAGACATGGGAACTTTAAATTGAATTTGATTTTAGAGACTAAAGAATTTTGCACTTGCAAGGGAATTTTCAATTAGATTGAATTTCGAATTCATTGATTCAAATTCGAAGTTAGATTTGAATTTAAGAATTTCAATTTTGGAATGATAGAACAATTTTTAAAATTGAATTCAATTGTAAATTCGAAGTATTCTCTGATTGATAAATATCAATTCTGGGTAATTGAATTGGTGGAAATCGGAAGTCCTACCCAGTGGACCATTACGACTTCTGAGTTTCAGAATGCACTATTTCGTATATATCGCTTATGGATTCACAATTTTCTAATGGAACTGCAACAACAATTGAATTCCTCTCAGTTTTCTGATATTTTTCATTATAAGACATGTTTCAACAAGAAATTTATCGTAACGATAATTATTGTGACATTCTAACAACTTGTAGATCTTAGTGAAATTAGGTTTACTTAATAGATTGTAGTAGACATTATATATGACGTGGCACTGAAAGTGTTAATGACTTGTCTGGTGATCGGGAAACAGAGGCACCGAAAATCACGGCAACCAGGTACATCCTCCGAGCAAATGTATTCAGCTTTGAAGCGAAATGACGTGTAGCGCAAATAAATCAGAGTGACAGACAGCTTAAGTGGATCGCGATACAAAATACCCGGAGTACATCGCTTCACCGGTAACAATGCTGTTCGACCATTTGTTTCTCGGCGATCAAGCGCGAACTATCGACGAGCCGGAGCCACAAATCAACAATCGTTGAACGGACACGCAACAAGCTCTCGGAATCGAGGCAGAACCGACGCTCGTAGCCGATACGTGTGACGAATGACGGGCAATTCCGCAGTGTTCCCTCGGCGCGAGCTGATCTAATATCTGGAATCCAACTATAAGAACGTTTTCGCGACGCATGAGAAACGATCGCGGGTCCGATGCACTTCCGCTAATATCAAATGTCGGAATACGAGCGTTTTAACGGCAGGACAAATGTATCTACGGCCCACGCTGCACTCACAGCCGAGACCACTCCTTCCTCGGTCCGGCCCGGCCCGTATCAGGCACCCGGGATTATAATAAATCGGGCGCAATGGATCGCCGGCGCACAGGTGGACGTAAATTGATATGCATAACGGGGGAATGATTGCCGAACGTGACCGTGCAACTGCGCGTTACCATGGTGACCCGGTGACCCACGCAGCTCCACGATCGTAGAAAACTGGCGTCGAGATCATGCTTACCTGCCAGCACGCCCCGCCACTAATTTATGGCCGGTCCACGCCGGCTCCGTGACTCATTACGGCTGCTAAACGATTCTGATACCTTCCGGAGTGTTAGGCTCATCCGGAGACCCAGATTTCGTATTCACCTGGGAAACTTTCGATAGAAAATGTATCTTCCAAATTTTGTATTAATCGAATATTTAGACTTGGATAATACTCAAATATAAAGATCCCCTTTTCCGAATTCAAAATTATTCTAATTAATTTAGTACTCGATCTCCAACTCTGAATTCAAATTCAATTCGATATTTCTCCAGTCCAAAATTCAATATAGAATTTCCTGTTGCGACGGCAACACCGAAAGTCGACCGTACCGTACCGTTCCTCCAGGCGACAAAGGGACATACCTGAAAGGGATGTACCATAAAAAACACGTGCGAATTAGTTACAAACCGACCGAGAAAATTAATTGATGACTACCGCAATTCGACAATCCCGACCCCGACAGATGGACAGCACATGCGACCGAAACAACGAAACGACGAACGGAATGTCCACAATAAATCACGCCATTGACGAACGCAGACAAAACCAAGGAATTTCCTGACAGTCTCACACTTTCATCAACTGAAAACTCCTCCCGATGCACCCACGTCCAATTACGAAGCGCTACATTTTCCCACCTAAATCCAAAATCATCCAATCACGAAAAAACCAAACCGACGATAGACAGAACACGACAAGACAGACGAGAGAACAAATCGAACGGGCAAACGGACGAGACGAACTCTCCGAAACAAACGAATATATATATAAACAAACTTTCGAAAACGAACATCTACATCGCGAACCATAGTGTAACATAGAGGAATAAAGTGTACATAGCCAACAGTGTAGCACCCTATTCCCTATCCAAGGTCCTCAATATTACATAGTACATATTGAGAGAAGGCAACGGGATCATTCAACGCTGCCTTCGTATACAATTTCCAATACAATAACTCATTCAAGAATTGAATTAAAAAGTGTAAATATTTGAATTCGATGATCCACTCCTGAATTCGATATTCAAGTCGAATCAGAAATCGACCCTCGGAGATTGAAAAATCGAATTCGATTTGAATCTACGGCGTCGAGTAGTGTCAACTTGCAGAGCTTCGCGACGCACTGAGGAGCAATCGAACAACGATCGTGGAAGGCGAAACGCCGATTCGCCGACCGTTAGATCGCAGGCATCGTCGATCTCCGCTGTCATCCAGCTGTTTCGCGGACTCGTTCATCGGAACAGACAACAATTATTCGAGCCGGCCGGACGAGTCCGAAGTGACCGTCGCGATGGATCGAGCCGTCGAAATCCGCGAGCTTGGTCGTTTCCTCGTCCGTTTCTTGAGCGGCAACGATTTCCTCCTCTCGGGGGATCGCGTTCGATTTGTCAGCGGTCGGTTCGCGAGCAGTTTTTCGCGGTTGTGTTTGGCTGTATGCAGAGATAGCGGTACGATATTGTAACTGTTGCGGGAATGATCAAGTGGACCATTAATCGGTCGAACGAGCGACGGTGCGCGGCAGTTATTCGGTAAACGACCTCGATGAGAAGGAAGTCATCGGTGGATATCGACCGGGGAGCGCCAATTCTCTCTTTCTCTTTCTCTCTCTCTCTCTCTCGCTCTCGTGGCTCTCTCCTCCACTGGAATCGGGCGTTTCGCGTCATTGTCACGCACGAACGTCGAGCGGCGTTTCGATTCTGCGCGAGACACGCGTGCCGTTCATGAGGAATGGCACGATCTAGGCGTGTCCCGGGGCCATCCACGTACACCACCTTGGTACGGGAATATTTCCGGCAATAATTGACCGGGAAATTCCACCGCGATCAACAATCTTGGCGTCTCCGAGCCGCGGAAAACGCGTGGTTAATTTGTCTTATTCGGCCTCTCCGAGAGGAGATTCGCGATCGATCGCATTCCTGGAATCGTCCCAGACTTCTCGAGATGTGTTTCGTGCGCTGACCAGCGCACCTTATATAAATTCCTCGACGATAATGATCGTTCAACTGTCACGAATACCGGGGCTGTTTTGTTGTGCTCTGGTGTTGGAATCGATTGCGTTCCGGAATTAATCGCCGACTTTGTCGAATTCTTCGCCTATACATTTTTCAGATTTCGAATTCCGTTGTGAGCTAGAGAGTCTTTATTATCTTTGACCGAGTTGTTCGTACTCGAGAGAGACGCCGATGGTTTCGGTGTTCGTTGTTCGAGGAAAGTACCGCAAGACTTGGAGGGTTTCTGAAATTTTGAAACTATTATAGTGGTTAACTAGCTGAGACCCAGGCTGGGCCGTTAAGCAGAGGCGACGAAATTCATGGTGGATCCTGAGATTAGGATCACACAACACCTTCTTGAACGATACGTTCTGGTGATGATGGCTTGAGATGGGAGAGTAATGTCTTAGTACTGAGGACCGAGTAGGTCAATGCTTATAATTACACACTATTGGAAGTATGGGTATTAAAGAAAACCACACCATTATAAAATATGAAATAAGATTTATATCTGAATAGTAACTCTAGAAGCACGTTGTGAGACACGTCTTTATCCAGCGAAAGAAACGTTCCCAATGAAACACAAGAGATCGAAACAGAGGAGCAACAGTCCAATATTAACAACTGAAGATCGAGGGTCCCATGCCGGGGACAACATACAATGTATATTGACTGTAGATACAATGTATGCATATACAGGTCAATAGCCGGTTCAATCGATCCTACCTTTTAAAGAAATAATAGATTGATTTTGTTCCACATTTCTGAAATAAATTCCAACACACACTGCGGATTTTAGAAATTTATTATAGGCAGGTGCAATGTAAAATAGAAACAAAAATGCAGTATTTTCAACTTACAAAAATGATTAAGGAAAGACGATTCGGCAAACGAGCGGCTGAAATATCGGTTAAATTACGAATTTCCCAGCAGATTTCCCTCGATAAAGATTGATTATCCGGTTCCGGCGAAAAGTAGTTGGACTGGTTGCAAGAAAGTCGAAGATGCTGGGGTGTAAAGCGTGAGAATATTTTCGCTTTGCTCGTAATACAGGTTCTAAACAGGCGAGTAACGTTTCTTCCTGCGTAGCCAGGGCCGAAACCTGTCGCGCGACCAAGCATGCACGCACTGTTACGACAAAACACCGTCCGATTATGTCACGGTAACGTAACGCGACGGAGACGCTTGGCAACGGGCCCCTGGGTCCGGTGTAAACGAACGAAACTTCATAATTACGGTAGCCACACGGTGCGCGCGGCGTCGCCTCGCAGCCTTGCCACGTGCACATTGTAAATGACGATAATGACGCGCGTTCCCGCTAATCTGATAAGCGTTTAATTACGCGAACAAGCCTTCTCATCGCTGTTTTCTCTCCCCTATTCTCTCCCCCTCTTTCTCTCTCTCTGACCGCGAACACCAGAACGGTTGACATGTTTTTCTTTCTGTTTTCCCCGGGCCGATTTTTCCTAGGTGGGAGCCGTAGATCCGCGTCAGCGATTAGGTTGATAAACGAGGTCTGCGTATTAATGTCGAACCGGGAAAAAATCACGGGCACGGACGGTTCGCGATTAATTGTAGCCATTTCTAACGCGTCAGTCCTTTCCGGGCTTTTTACCAGGGGACTCGGTGGCAATTTTCTTCCCATCTTGCATGCCGCGCACGTACAAGCTCGTTGCACCTTTTTCCCCCCTTGTTCACACTCAGACAGACATCAGCGCGAACCGTAATAAACCTAGTCCTTTGTTTATTTATTTCGTTCCCTTCGGGCTGGAACAGCCTCGTCAAGCAGTCCACGGATGTTTGAAGGAATCGAGATTTGAAGGGAACGGCTTGGAAAACGGAAACGCAACGCTGTCGAACCGCTCTCGTCCTTGTAATTATTGGGCCCTCTGATCACTGTAATCCTGCGAATGCCGCATAGTTATCGACCGTGGTCCTTTTGTGCCGGTGCCGACATTTCTGGTCGTTTGCTCGCGCGGATCTTCGGATTCGATCGTGTCTGACGATCGACGGCCTATTCTACTGCGTCCGAAAACTGCGTTGAAAACTTTTTCCCCTTTACAACGACTCTTTGAAACTTGATGCACGATGTTCTTTTTAAAAATTGTAATTTGTCAGAATCGTGGAGAAAATTTTAATAGTTGTTTTTCAAAACGTTCTTTATGTGAGCCCTTATTGAACAGTACACGTAAAGCAAAGAACGACCGAATCGAACATTTTCCTTCACGGTGGCTCACCAAATTCATTCTCCTCTCTAAAATAAAAAAAAAAAATGAAATAAAAATAACCACAGTTCAATCTGAAACAATTCATGGTCCCCTACACAGTAAAGTAAAATCGAATTATCTCCACGGGGTGCGAGGAATATTGATCGGAATTCCCGAAGAATTCTCGGTGGAGCGATTTGCGGCGTGCAAGAAACTAGCTGTAGATTCCTGAGGGACTAACGACAGTAAAGGGGTTAAATCGGTCTCGACCATGGTTGTGCCGACGGTTGTTCCCGGCTGGGTACTCTGCCGTTGTCTTTCTTGGCAGTGTACAGGGTGCATGCAGCCGGCGGAAGGACAGGGCCTTAGTGTCGTGAGCATGACTCGGCGCGGTCGCAATTACGATCGGAGTCATCAGTGAACCGTCTAGTCATCGTCCCTTTTTTCCTCTCTCTCTCTCTCTCTCTCTCTCTGTCTCTCTCTCTCTCTCTCTCTCTCTCTCTCTCTCTCTCTCTCTCTCGTCCGCTGATCGGCGAACCCGTGCGTGACTATTCGTGGCCTGTTCGGGCTGGGTTCGATCTTAGATACTCCAGGGCAGGGCTTAGGTTGACCTTCGCAGCAGTCCTGACCTTCAGCAACGATTACGGCGCGATCAGGATCAGGAGCAGGATCGGGAATGGAACGAGGTTATCCGTAGCTTGAGAAGTGCTTTAACGGTTTTCTCTGGTCGGTTTCGATCTTTTTTCCCCCGCGAGCGACCGCACGGGTTCCGCGAGAGGAATGCGTTGCGTAGGAAGCACTTGTTGCGTGGGTAACAATGTAACTGTAGACGACTGGTCACTCGCAGTGTCACGTGACACTCAACAGCTTGATCAGCCGTGTACTCGGATCTTCTGGCAAAGGAGACGACCATTCTGTGCGGTTTCTGCCGGCGTTGACAGTTGCTCGATCCGCAGAAACTCGAGCACCCCGAGGAATGCTAGCTGGCACTCTACGGCGTTCCGCCGGCGAGTATACATTGGCTCTGAAGGGACTCATCGAAGTGTACACTCACTGGCTCAATTGTTCCAGCACTCTTTAATGAAAATTTTTGGAAAAATTGCTTTCCACAACGCGTTTATTCAGGCTTGTAACGGAAATTTAAAAAATGTGTTTCATAGATTCACATATTATATTTTCATTTCGTTGGAGTACCTTAAAATTAACGGCGACAATTTTTCTTTTTCACAAAGTTCCGCTGTCTAATTATGAAACCGAGAGTGATTCTAACCAACAATTAGGTTAATGTTCATGGAACGTGCGAAACCTCCACCTGTCCATCTCGAACCATCAAACCTCGTCCAACGCACACCCTTCCCCCACTCCGAAACTAAACGCATAAAGACCGTCAATTTCCACGGAGAATCCGAGAAACCTTAATCTGCATGAACACTGGCGGTTTGATAACTATCCTGCGGAGCCATCCACCCCAGTAGTAGAATGTAGCAGCAGCCGCGAGCAACCACCTGCGCAGGTTCGAAGGTAGCCTGCCGCAAGAAAATGCGGGCAACGCTAAAAGGTAGCAAGGTAACACGGAAGCACGGAAAGCGAGCGAACGAACGCGGTGCGGCCGAGGGCTGTTTCCTGAACGGATTCTCGGTAGTACAGGATACCAGGAACCAGGTGGTGGTGGTTGGATAATAAGGAAACAGCCTTCAACCTTCTTTCTTCCCCTTTTCTTTGGGGCCTCTCTCGGTGTTCCCTCGACGTGCAGCACGCCGCCGCGTCGTAGCGGCAGCAACAGCGGCGGCGTTCATCGTCGACACATAAAACCAGCACGGCATAAAGTTCCTCCTACACGATTACAACTGATCCTGCTACAACCTCGCCGGCATCGAACTTCCGCTTCCTGGCAAACACTCCGGCTACCGTTCCATGATTTTCCGTGTTCCTCGCCGATGGTAACCCCGAAGATCGGCCAGATGATCCCGTGCGGGATGCCCGTGTCGAAGATCGGTCGACCAGATTGCGAATCGATCCTGAATTCTATGGAAATATGCTTTTTTATGCCGATCACTATCGACCGCGGCTGCTTGATATTCATCATTCCGTTTCCCAGAATGCTGACTGTCCGACATCAACCAAAAGGCTCACCGAATTTCCCGATGTCCTATTCAGCTCGAGCATTATTTTATAGCTCTCATAAAATGTTGATGACCGATTACTACGATTCTAGACGTCGGTTCAATTTGACATACCTTCGAAAGGAAAAAGTACTTTCTTAGGATCCCACATGGTGCAGAAATTTCCATGACGAAATGTAACCAAATGCCGTGAAAGCAGAAGCTTCACGCTTCAAAATTAGCCCAGAATGATTACTATACGATTGTTTTTCTCGAAGTTGTAGCAGTTTAAATATCAACAAGTATACAGTAAAAATTTATCAAAGAAGTAGCAGGATCCGCGACAAAATAAAGACCAAGTTTGACAGTGTACTTATATCATAATTCTTACTACCATCTACTCTCAAAGAAAAATTTCCTCTTCACAATAAGCCCTTTTTGCCGTACCTTTGTTCCCCACAATCCAGCTATTCTTTTCCATCTATGTAAAATCATAATGAAAAGCTGCTCCGTCCTTTTTGCGAGCACAGTCGCGCTTCCTCCCTGATCAATGAACGCCAATAACGCATGTAATCGTTACGCGGCAACTTCCGGGAATCCTGATTAGTAGTCGGAGACCGGAAGCGCCTCCATCATAAAACAGGCAAACAGTTCGCTTCTGCTTTTCGCGAGCGTGCTACGTCGCGCGTGTTTACCTTTCGGATTAGATCTTCGTGGCGGCTGAATCTGCTTTTCAACTTAAACAGATACGTACGCAATATATTCAGCTCCGCGATGTATAGATGCGCTATCCCGTGCATGGATCCTGTTGCTCCTAGTGCACGACAGCGACCGATGGATCCACCAACCCTATCAACCGAACATTGGTGTCTCTTATCGTTGGACGATTTTCTGCATTTCTAACAAACATGATGGGGCGAAACACAAATCTGTGAAGTTGCTAGTAGACTTTAGGAATATTGGTTACATTGTTTTCGACCGAAAAATTGTTGAAACCTTTGCTTTGATTTCAGTTCTGTTTCTTGCAACTGACTTGGAACTATTTTATTTCCCAAGATATTACAATTATTAGATTTTATATATTTCTGGTAGAAATAAACGAACGAAGTGCAAAATTGTCTAGGAATAAAAGGAAATTTGAAAATACTGTAACATTGTTCCCGATTGTGTAATATTGTCGAGAACATTTTTATTTCGCAAGCATATGTGTTTTAGTGATTAGAGTCCAAAGAATATTTTATGCTTCAAGTAGAAGGACAAAGAATATTATAGACAGTAGAAGATTGTGACATCGCCTCGTTTGAAGCACATTCTCTCGTCGCAAAATAAGAGCAATTGCAGCCACGCGGAGTATTTCGCATTTTTCTGTCGCCCAAGAAAATTGCTCGTCACTATACCGTGCAGTAGGACGCTTCACGCCTTCGATTCTCAGTCGGTTCTTTTGTGTAAATGAATCGAAACAATTGTGGAACCCTTGTACGTCCGAGTTAAATCACGCTGGATGACGAGACGAAATCTGTAAGCACATAGTTGCTGAGTCTATCAAATCATTCCCTGTTCTCCAGATTTAACAGGATTGCGGTTTGGACAGTGACTTATGGCGGAGGCTAGGCGAAGAAGCATGTACTTTGCTCGCGCTGATGACCCTTGCACGATTCAAGCGTATAGTGGCTGTTTGTGGAAACAAGATGGTGATTTCTGTGTTGGCATCAACAAATAGGCACTGAGAGGCTCGGTACGAACTTCTATAGACTTAATTTGGAACTGAAAGATTGTTTCCCGAGCCAAGACAAAAAGACATTGTCCGTTTTGTTCGGGATCATTTTTCTGTAAACATTAGAAGCTTCTTTTGAAGTTTCAAATGCAAATTCTAAGCACAACAGGTTTCCTGAAATAATGATCTTTAACGTTAAGACAAGAGGATAAACTATCTACTTATTAAGGAACCCTTAAATTTACATCCACAATTTCTCTGCAAACGTTAGAAGCTTTTCCGAAGTTCAAGGCGAAATTCTAAGCACACAATTTTCACGGAATAATTATTCTTAGCATTAAGACAAGAGGATAAACTATCTACTTATTAAGGCACCCTTAAATTTACATCCACAATTTCTCTGTAAACGTTAGAAGCTTTTCCGAGGTTTAAGCCGATATTCTAAGCACAAAATTTTCACGAAATAATTATTCTTAGTATTAAGACAAAAGGATAAACTATCTACTTATTTAGGCACCCTTAAATTTACATCCACAATTTTTCTGTAAACATTAGAAACTAATTATTTTGACGTTCAAGGCAAAATGCTAAGCAATCAATTTCCACCGAAAAATGTTTAACATTAACACGTTGGCTGCCATGTCACCCGTATGTGGGTGACAGAATTACTTGTCCAGGTTTTAAAATTAATATTTACGTTAATATATTCGTCGCACCAAATTTGTTTCGGATCTGTAAAATGCAAGAAAGTTGGAGGACTACTCAATATCATACATTTAATAATTTTCAATTTTTATTTCATTAAATAACTTACTTTGATTTTATGGAATTTTTGAGGTTTCTAGTTTGGCAGGCAAAGTGTTAAGAGAAAAATAGGATTAAAGATCCGCAGTCTAGTCGTGGGGATGAAGTTTCCATGAAAGAAATATCGTCTCTAACGTCCCAATAAAAAAATCAAACAACTCCCTAAACGTCTTCGAAACTCGCTTCTAAACACTACAAGCCAGGCCATAAATTAAAACAAAATTCCCAATGCCACTAAAACCAGCAGGAAGTGGGATCGCATCGCGGGCCCGTTCGGGAAGGCTAGAGCCGCGGCGCGTTCGATCGGGAATTTTTCAGTTGGCCGCTCGTTAAATCGAAGCCTCGGCATCCTCTTTACGACGTTTCTGTTCGGTGACCGGAAGACTCGTTCCTGAGAGACGAGGCCATCCCCGGAGCCACTTTCTTCGGGCCTTTCGTTTGTTCTCTTCGTCTTACGACGCCGACAGGCGGGCCCAGAGTTTACGATTCCCGGCCCACCGCTGGAAGATGTTCTTCGGCTTTCGCTGGTTCGGCGATCCCTCGAGGAAAGCCGGTCGTTAAATCTGCAAACGATCATTTTCCGGCGAGTGATCCGCGTCGCGGACCGTTTTATCCAGCGTTTTCAGCCACCCCCGCCGCTCCCGCATTCGTTTTACGAGCACTCTTTCATTTACGCTCGGACATTGTTTTTCCCGGGACTGCGGTTCTACGATCGGCCGCTTCCTGATTGCCCTCGAAGAGGAAAAGAAAGAAGGGATGGAAATGTTCTGGTATTTTACTTAAGCTAGGCAGCCATGGCATAGCCTAGCCGGAAAATAAAGGGATGCGGTAGCTGATTAGAGGGGCAACGGCGCCCACCTTTGAATTTTATCGTGCTCCCGGCTTCCTTCATTCCCGTTTCCGTTCAACTCCGCCACGAATCAGTCCGATGATAGCGCGCGTTCGTTCGTAATAGTTTGGTAATTGATCCTTCGAGAGGGGTTCGAGATAGTGGCTATTCTTAATTATCTAGCAGAATCCATTATTAGCGTCCCCGAGATAACGATAACTTTAATATCTTCCTGCTCGATTTCTCTCCTTTCAGAAAAATTGCGAAGGTAATTTGTGTATCGTCTTTTAAGATCGGCTTCACGGTTCCACTTATAGAAAAACAGAGGCCAAGGATCGCTCTTGATTAAATTAGAGAGCATTCGCGAATTAGGAGATTCTTTATTGGCAGCACGAAGATCATGTGCAGCGTAAATTGCTGTGCTTGGTTTGCAATATTTCAGAAAGATTGTGAAAGTAAATCTGTTCGTAGAACGTCTGTTGAAAGCATCTTTATTCGTCTCGAATCGTTCTTGATTAAATGAATGCTCATTTCTGATACAGCTGATTCTTTATTGTTCGATAGATAACACACGTATGCTTTACAAGCACCGAACGTTACACGCAGTTTACTGTGCGTGATCTGTAATGTTTCATAAAAATTGGTGTTTCGCGCAGTTGTAGCAAGCCATATGTTTTCAATAAAAGTTACAAACAATGTGACATTCGTTTTGTAAATTCAAAAATGCGCATTCTACAGGCGCACGACAATTAAAGGTGTTAAAGAAGATTTGTTATTCGATCGAAAATATTTTTGATATTTTGCGATCCCTTTGTCCAAGAATCGTTTCTTTTCGACGCTTCATTGTAATATTCCCCTTGTAAGTGCGACGGTGCGCTTTACAACTGTACGGCAATTAAAGGTATTAAAGAAGGTTCTCCATTTTTTCTTTTCGACGCTTTTACGTCCACGCGGATGATTATTTCGTAGTAATGAATGCGATAAAATTTCTTAAAGCTTCCTGCGGGATCGTGAACGGCCTCCATCGGCGGGAAAGATTGCGCGACCATAAACGCCTTGGGAATCTAGTTTCATTCTCTCGCATCTGCCCCTGGTTTCCACTCTTACTCGCGGCCGTCGGACAATGATCAGCGGATTTTTCGGAAATTGGAACCCACGGGGTTCCCGTTACGGGATCGTACGCACTCTCACAGTGCTCCCTAACGAGCCATTGATCCTTTCTTCGTTCGACCGGTGGGAGAAATGTTTAATTTATGAAATTAAGCGGCCGTAACGCAACGTCGCGTCGCGAAGGCTAACACGCGTCTCGAACATCGGACGCCATTGTGCTCGAAGTCGCTCGATTTTTCTTACGGCATCCGACGGTACCGCTTCGATACGAAATATAATGCTGTTTGGAACAGTAAAACGTAACGGAGCATCGCTCGATCATAGTAAACGTATTGAAATGTGTCGTTCAGATTTACGGGTTCTCGGAGAAAGAAGTCTTTTACGATTTCGTCCAGAAGAAACGCAAAATGGTACTCACTTATTTTTGGTCGTCATTGTCGTGTCAGACAGTCAGTCTGATTGTCAATGTCGGTCCGACTGTCAGTCTCATCCTTTGAAGTGTGCACTTTTAGGTGTTTATCTCATGTTGCACATGTTCTTCATGATTGTACACATGGTCTTCGTGATCGTAACTCCTAAATAATTTAATTCTTTAAAGTATACAATTAAAATTGGCAGAATTGTTGTACGTTTCTCTCTATTTTACGAAATACATTGTTGTATGTGTTGGATCATTCCGTTCAAAATTAAATTGAATTTTATATGAACACTTTTGTGAGTCACCGAGTGAAAAGATCTACTCGAATGAAAATCAAAAATGGCTAAACAAGAAAATGAAGTGCATAGACATTTTCGTATAATTCGCTGAACTAGAATAACCTAACTAGTGGAGTAAAACGAGCGTAACCGTGATCCGATGTCCCAGGAAAATTGATCACCCGTGACCAACGGCCAAATCGGATCGCAGGATCGGCTAGATCATCGGATACTTGAAATTCCATAGGCAAGCTCTGGTAATAGTAGGAAGAGGGATGAACGCGCGGCAGTAATCGTTACATATATTACAGTATTACGTAGCATTACGCGCGGCGGCACGGCAAGGAAGCAAATAAGTGCGGCCAGTGTGTGCCGTGGCTCACGCACCGGGTCCGGCTCGTAAAGAACAATGGCGGAATTTTAATAGAGACATTCTCCTCTCCGAAAACGTACGCGGGGTATCGATGCTCGTTAAATCTTAACGATTACCCGTGAGATCGAGAATAATTCCAGGAAATTTTCTGCGGGCCCGTCCCTCTTTCTATCTCTCGGGTTGGGGGCAAAGTAACGTTAACCGATCCGAGATGAAATTTATCTTGCCCGCGCGAAATAACGCCGCGGCCCCGTAATGATACATTGTAATGCTAATACACCGATCGGCATCGTTGTACCCACGTGCTCTGCCCTGCTACGTTTCATGCTATGACGATATTCCGCAGACATTTTCTGCACCGTGTCTTCCGACGACGAGCTCCGATAACGAACGCTGCGAAATCTGATTTCTTGCTGCAATCGCGGGGCAGACACTGTTCCGATCTTTTCGCGATTTATGGCTGATTGTGCCTATAGATAGCTACTAAAATACTGGTACTTTTGATTCATCATTCTGGTAATTCGCTCTTTTGAAGCCGGCCATTTTGTTTCAGTGTAAAAGCTGTTTTATTACAATTTGTGTCAAGCAAAGGAATTTTGTATTGCTGTAGTACTTCCATCTTGTTGAAATTATTGATACTTAATGCAGACAATTTTCATTCTACATAAAATGATTTACTATCTACAAATTGTACACTCCTCTATAAGTATCGAAAACCTCGTACACTGTTCAATAAATAATGAGGAACATATTTTGTACCAATACACTCGGTGGTCTTTTTCAGGAATAATTCAGCAAAATGATTTGTTAGCTACAACGAGTGCTACACCGTTCGCCAAACGATGAAATAAATTATAAATTGTTGGACAAGCATTAAGGGACGTTTTTTTGTACCGATATAGTGAATGGTTTACACGGAAGTGATTCAGGAAAACGACGCTTCCAGAACAGTTACACGAGAATCACCGTTCAATTACAACCGCGGTAGGTCTCGCGCACCGAGTCGCAGATAATTGATAGGAAAGATAAGAGATGATCGACTTCAATTTATCACTGGCACCTTCGAAGAGGACTCTTCGCGGGGATAAAGATCTTAATTGTTTGAGAAGGGTGCATCGCAGGGGGATGACGAGCATCTATCGACGGGATAAACGTCGATCGAGACAGAAGATTGGTACGTGAAAGGACAGCGAAGGAATTGCGTGACTTGGGTAGGTGATAATTACGTTAATTGGTGCGTTAACGATGTGATGCTTTTGCTGCGTACCACTTGAACGTTGGAGTGTTGAAACAAATCGAGTGATTATGACGATTTGCGATCGGAAGATTCGAAAGCATCGTAATCAGAGATACCATTATAATTATATTACAAATTATTACGTTCAAAATATAGTTACAACAGTGCGACCTATAAAAATGATGAGGAATTATTATTTTAAAATTCTGTAGACATGCAAGATTATGTTTTAGAGCAGAAGAAATTCTTAGGAATAGTATTCTTAGATAAAAAGTCATATAGTCTCTTAATTACAGAAATTAATCTCATTAAAAATAATATAAATTAAAGAATCAAAAAAGTCAGCTCAAAATGTAGAATAACGTTCTGTAATAGTTCACATCAACTCCCATAAAAATTCAATCAAACATCCGTCCGGATACTTGTACGAGTATAACGTGTCTGACCATTGCACACCGTTTCTACTGAACGCGAATTTTCTCCCGAACAAAACCTCTTACAAAAAATGTTCACGATGATCTCATCTACAAGCCACCCGTCCGGCACCTCTACCAACCATCTGCATAATTAATAAATTTAATAAAATCATATTTAACAGCCCAATCATTTTCCCTGTCTCTGATCGAACTGGTTGAAACTCACAAGGGAAGATTCTCAAGCCGGAAATCCGAAAGATAATAAAACTGCGGATATTTTTTGTTGCCCAAATTCAGTCTGCGAATTACAACAAAAAATCGCCAAATATTTAAGGGTCGATTTCGCTCCCTTAAAGTGAATTTGAGAGAACAAAAAGTACACGTAATACATGCCTATGTGTGCTCTAAATGTCCCGAAAGTTTCATAATTCTTTGAATTTCCGGGGTCGGGATCATTCGTTGCCAGTCGCACATTTGAGAGAAAACGTAACACCGCGTTAACTATAACTCTCGGGTACATCAGCCAGCAGTTTCCAAGCTCTGATTGAGGATCGACCGTCCCTGAACACGGCCGTGTTCCCTAGGCGAACGGTAATACGCGCGTACCTTAACGTCGGTCGAATATTTTTCGCGAATCCCGAAGATGTTCTCGCCCGGGGTCGACGTCGACGCCTACCAGCACCGTGTTCCACGTGTGTTCGACTCAAGCACGATGATCCAGCGAGCCTCGGAGATCTATGATTAACCGGTGGAAGGAAGATTGAATCGTCCCGAGGCGAAGCGCGCGCCGCGATCCTGCGACGAATCGATCTTTCGGAACGTATCCGATTCGACCGCCGACTACCGGCATTACGTTTTCGCGAGGAATGTTTGCGAACGATCCGGAGAGATCCCCGACGGCGAATACGTTTACTCCGTATTACAAACAATTACTGGTGTACCGTACTCGCCGAGCGGATTCATGTGATTCGAGGTAAACGGGGGAAGACTTATGAACTTCCCCCATTCAGGGCAAATTGAAATCACTGCATGGCAATACCATTGTAGGGGCTCGCGTTGGGCGACGGTTTTATGGCAGGGGCCTTGACATTTGCCAGCGGACCCGGTACGTGACTTTTCGTAGTTTGGCTACGGCGATGGGCCTGTCATCGCCACTTAGATAATAATGTTACCGTCCGTGCCTGGGTCCCGTCAATGCATCCCTTGTCATAAAACACTCGAAACCGTTCGCCCCTTAGGCTCAGCGCATCCGGGTGCTTGAAACTGCAGTCTGAATAGTTTGCAGATGTTTGGAAAAACCCAGGGTTCGGTCGCCAAGCTTGTGTGGCCTTGGCGCGCCCTGGGCCTGTTTCAAGCACCCAGCCCCTAGATCCTCCCACCAAACCCCCGAAGCAGGGTTGAAAAGCTAGAATAGTGGGGAGAACGGAGTTTAGATTTCTGGTGACGCGCGTTCTCCCAAGCAGATCGCTCTGGAAGTCAAACTAGCGCAGTATAGTTCCTTAGATATCTAGTTTGTAGCCTCGACGGGATTAGGCTCCTTCCAGCAGCTCTCTCGCCTCAGTAGTTGAATTATAGTTGGTTTAATACATTCTCGCATTCCATTCATTTATTTCCTTCCGACCATTGGAAGGTGGTCCTTCGAACTAGCAGTAGTTAATTAGCGGGCACCTCGCAGTGCAAAAACATCACAGGTCCGAAAGATCACCCAAGGATCAACCACGGGCATAAACAACCATCATCGATTTTTATTGTTCTCTGTCACCTGTGGTACACATTTTCTATGTTAGGCTGACATAATTGCCTCATTTTCCGAGTCATTTCTGAGGAAACCACCGAGCGTATTGGTACGATCCCTATTTGTGGTGTCGCGTCGATCCCGGAATTGGGAAAAATCGGATCGCGACTAGGTAAAGGTTGACGGCGAATGATTGTGTAGTCAATCTCCGGAGAACATGAATCTTTATTTTGCTAGATGCAAGACTTGGCTTGCTTTTGGGCCGTTCGGTGTTTGAAACAGTTCTAATCTTGTTACAATCGTATAGGAATTAGGAAAGCTCGGATGTGGGTGTGGTCTTAGGAAGTTGTCTATGATTGGTTGAAGGATGTGTTTTGGAAGGTGTTTGGAAGTGGTGGAAAATTAGGAAGAGTAGGAGTAGAGGTAAATTTGGTTAGAGGCGGCTATGGCTATAAAACTAAAAATTTCGGTACTTTACCGGTTCGCAGTTCAACATGTGCTCATCAGCTGAGGTTTGGTCGTTTATGGTCATTATGCCGTGGGTAGCTAGTTGACCTTCACGGTCGTGCAGTTGTCCCTTCGCACAGGGTTTTTACGACGGAACACTATTGTTTGTTGAGTAGCGTAGAATTTTTTCGATGTTTTAGAACAGAGAAGCATGTTTTGAATGTAGCGAATCATTTCCCTGAATTTTCCTTGATAAAATCTGGAAATTAGAATATCTTCATTCTTTCTATCGAACAGCATAAAATGCACATTCTAAGAAAACCTGCCCATTGTTAATATCTTCAGGAAACGTTCAGTCTCTGCAACAACGATGATTACCCTGCCTACAAAGAACCGCTGTACACTGCTAAACATCGCCGACATTTTTCCCCATCTTGCACCACAAGGTATCTTTTACACAGCAAAACAGCGTTCCTTCTTCCGCCTTATTTTGCAAGCCCCTCCTCAAAAATCAAACTTCGCCTAAAGATCCCGCCAACAATACTGCAAGGCGCATTCCTCCATCCAGCATACCAGGTACTTCAAAGAAGCCTCCCGCAGCGATGGCAGCGGAGAGGACTCGACAAATAAGCACCGGTATCCGGCAATCAATCTCGAAGAATAGTGTTCAAATATCCTCCCCTAAACAACTTTCCCCGAAGCTCACGAAGTCATTAGCGATCGCTTGATGCGCAGCCAATCCCACGGCCGGCCACAAAGTGCCAATCCCCGATTGGCGGTCTGCGATACCCTAGCTGCGTCTCGGACTCGGATCGCAAACATCGGATGTTTCCTAGGCGATGTGCAAATTCCGCCGGGAATCGTGCTCGGAGTTTCTCACTTCTTTCTGCCGGCTGATCGATACCAGTTGCGTGTTTAGGTTAGTCTCTTCGATCGATATCGACTATATTGGACAGCCCGTATACTGGGTGTGTCACATAACTCGTAACCTACTTGTTGCATCAAAAAATGTTTCGAACAAAAGTTGTTAGACATTAACCGGTACATACCATGTAATAATTAGTTTTTTTTGTATTTCACTTTTTTATCGAGATACGAAGGCGAGCTGGAGTTTTTGTTTCATAATGGGTAATATTTTAATATGCAGTTTGGAAGAGTATTGAATGCTCAGTAAAAAAGTATTAAGGTATGTGGGGCGGGAGAGAAATAATTACCGAGATATTCTTTGGTTTATCTTTGGTGGAAGTAGGATGACAAAACCTTTCTGTTTTTAATTATTTGCTTGTGAATCTTCTGCTAATGTATTTGTGGCGTTTTTCTGATAAAAACGAGTCCAAACACGTTACAATTAGTATCACGTTTCCTCGTTTAATTGACGATTCAGTAGAACCTCCATTATCCGAACACTCAGGTTCCAATGATTTCGGGTAATCAAGGTTCTACTAAAATCGTGGATTGAACAAGTAAACACGGTTCAAACCGTTTCGTGTTGGGTATCATTTCAATCAGAAAAGCGTTACGAACATGCTAGTGAAAGCTTAAAAAAAATTATTAACAACAATTTGATCAAATATTACTCAGAATTCAATACTCCTTCGAATCAGATATTAAAATATCACGCATTATTATATGAAAACTCAAGGTGGCCTTTATATCTCGATAAATATATCAAATCGCGGAAACATTAACGATCGCATTGCATGTCTTATTCGATATAAAGGAACTTTTGTTTGGAACGTTTTGCTCTGCGACGCGTTACGAGTAAATCTCAGGTGGTACAGTTAAGTGACTCACCCCGTATGTATGGCGAACCGAAAAACAGAGGCCCGAAGCGCCGTCCGTAATTCAAGCTCGCCCGTGGTACCCGTGCATTATTCAAATTTCCCGCGGTTTCGCGTGTCCGTGAACACAACGTGGCTGAATTACAATGTCGGCGACGACGGGTCGATTCGTCTTCGCGCGGTACAGCGTGACACGGAAATCGTTACCGTCGCCCGACGATTATTCGCGGAACGATCACGAGCATCGCGCCAGAGATCGAGAGGAACGATCCTACGGATCCCCCCGATCGCTCTCGCGACCAACCTCGGGAGAGAAGAGTGAAAAAAAAATCCGATCGATTCTCTCGCCGCTGCCATGCAAATACGAAAGTGAGAGGGACCGGACTGCATAAAACGAGCCGGGCGAGAGTGTTTCCTGTTCGCGGGTCGAGCGAAACCGTGGGTGGCGAGGCCTGTCTTGAACCGTTAAGGTCAACGGACAAACACCGACCGCCAGGGATCCAACGATCCAACGATCCAGCCAGTACGAGCATCCTTTATCGCCCGGGATCCTCTACCTTCGAGCAATCGAATCGCTTAACCCTTCGATGCGATTTTCTCGAAGCCCTACCTTGTTTCTCCGATCTCTGCCGGTACACTGCCAATCAAAAAGATTGTTCAATTTTGTATCGTGCTCTGAAAGATCGGCTTCGTTTCTGTTGAATCAAATTAGTTATATTTTGTGCAATCTTCCTTTCATTGTCTCTCTCTCTCTTTGTAGCAAATTCTACAAATTCCACTTTGTGTCGTGGCGTTGATGCAGATCCCTTTTTATTTTCAATTATTTGATATTCTTGCATAAAACTTGAACATGTTTTCCGGACTGGATTCATATTTCAACCGAGCAGCACAAAATAGGGCATACTGCAAAGATTGTACAAACTTACTGTA
Organism: Halictus rubicundus; assembly: GCF_050948215.1. Taxonomy (NCBI): domain Eukaryota; kingdom Metazoa; phylum Arthropoda; class Insecta; order Hymenoptera; family Halictidae; genus Halictus; species Halictus rubicundus. Next base: position 8,006,729 of record NC_135165.1, read on the forward strand.
ACAAAAATCATACCTAAAATGTCTAAGGAAGGTTATGAATTACATTAACACTAGGTTTACGGAGCATTAAAAGTGAGTATTTTACATTACTTTATAAAAATAAGAAGAATGTGTCTATCCAAGTTTTCAGCCATTTTTTAAATAATATATACCTAAGGAAATAAGTTTGTTGAGTAATTCCACGTAGATGGATCTTCACAATCTCAATAATCGTAAATTAAAAATATTAGAACCCGTCATTTTGTTTCAATAAAACGAAGCTGATCTTCAAAATGTAACACAAAATTTAACTAGTTTGACTCGATAAAACGAAGCCCATCTTCATAGCATGATATACAACACAATTGAAATGGATTCAACAAAACGGAGCCAATCTTCGTTAGAATAAAACGCAAAACCTAACCGGCTTAACTGAACGAAACAAAGCCAATCTCGAAATGTCTTGAAATAATCTAAGTCTCTTGATCAAGACAATGCTGACCCCTCTCTGAAAGCTCGAGTGCTCTGAAGCACATTCCCACATGATGCGACCATCATGAACGTGCTGCGCTCAGCAGAATCCGAAAGAGCAATTTGTCCGCCCTGTTCCGCCATCTATAGTCTGAGCGTGTATTGGGTAGCAATCCATCCGATAGTCTAACATTAGGGAGAAGAACCGTCGAGCAGGAATTCCTCGATCGATTCCGCGGCCGGAGGGAGTAAGCGCGGTTGCAAACGACCAGGCCGGTGTTCTCTCGGTGGCATAATGTCAAGGTTGCCCGGCGGCGCACACGAAGCTCTCTCGCTCGTCGAGGGAACGACATCGGCCATTCACTTCGATCCGCAGCCGTCATCGGCGCGCAGCTGGTCGATGAGGCGCAAGGTCGCTTCGTTACCTCGAGAGAGATTTCGAGGTCGGCCACGTCCTCGTCCCAGAAACCCCCGGGGGATGAGGATGCGGCGAACATCGGCGCAAGCGTGCCGTTTATGACGTCCACGCTGCCATACAAAACCACTCGAATCTTCATGCAATCAAACTGTTCATATTTTCGAAAAATACTTTCTTATTTAACCTCTTTAACCCCATCACGAAACTGACGTCATCTAGGAGTCAAATTGGATTATGCTCAATCGGATGTCATTTATGGTGTTTATCCTGACATGCATTTCTTATGAGAAACTATATTTTGCTTTACGTCGCACTATGTCTCAAGCGAAGAAGGCAGATGTTCGTATTTATTGGTCGAAGAAAGAAATAGTGTAAATCATTGATCGTTGCTGCGAACCATCTCCACTCGACGACTCTGAGGTGCCAATGAAAATTTCAATATTATTATTCAAAATACTTTTTACATTTTTAAATTTGCTTGCATCTTATGAATCACGTAAAACGTCTTATAAAATGAAAATATTCTAGGTCGGAAGAAATGTTTGGTTTTTGAGATCAAGTAGCTTCGAGTGCAGAGGGTCAAGTGTATTCTTTTATCACTGAAGACTTCTTTTAATTCTACACGACGTTACAAGGTCATTAAAGGTCATTTATTGACGTTCGGAGCTTGTCTTCGTTGAACGTGCTTTACATCATGTTTTTATTTTTATCTTCTAGTGTTTAAGATCATCTGAAGGTCATTGTGCAGTCATATTCGCATGCATCTTTCAGCTCGCTATAAGATAACGACTTTAAGGCGTCATTAAAAATTGACATGCCAATATTCAAACCACTATTTACACTAAATTTATTTTTATTTAATAATTTACTGATAACTCCAGTGTTACATGTGTGAATAAAAATAGACTGAATTTCATGTGGATAAAATAAACAAAATTGTTTAGAATGTAAATATTCTGGATCGGAAGAAACGTCTTAGTTTTGACATTAAAATAGCTTCGAGTTCAAAGGATTAAACCGAATTGTTAAAGAAATTTATTTTAAATGGAAATATTTAAGCATCGATCAAGTGTCTTGGCAAAAAAATGTTAGAAGGAAGGGAACGATTCTAAAAATATAATGAATAAGAAAATGGTTTCACCGAATAAGTTCCTTCATAGTTTTATGCAATTTTCGTGGTTGCTTGTCAAAGGACGGAATTTTGGTCTCCTCAAGGTTCAACCCAACAGAACCGCAAGCCATTTCCCCTTCAAGGTCAGACCGCCGACTCGAACTCGAGAGCTTGGTATACCGGAAGACAATTCCGCCCGACCGACTTCTCGCGATTGCGGTTTACGAAATTAATGGTAACGCGGTGTTATCACGCGATAATGCAGCTTTGTTGTGTAATTCCGTTGAGTAGTTAACGGGAACCACGATCGACAGCACCGTTCGTTTCCTTTAACCATCGTCGAACTTCTGCTCGAAGATTAACGAATCGAAATCGCGGATAAAAATCGACGGAAACAGTGATCAATCATGCGTGCAGAACCGGCGCGATTAGCGGGCCTGGTTATATCATCGACACCTGCGAACGGACAACGGGTGTTTTCCGCGAGACTGTTGCGCGTTCATCATTTCATTTCCACGTTCCGTTGGACATAATTTCATGGCTTGCCGATCCATCGAATTCCAGCTGTTGAGTACTCGAAAAGTAGGTCCCGCCTTATCCGGGCTAGTATCTGTCAGGCTAGCGGCGTGATTCGCGAAATTAACAGCCGGTGAACTGTCAAGTGGTATTACGAGGATACTGTTATCGAGATACGAACACTATCGTTCTGAAGTATCCAGAAATTGAACAGCACAGTAGTGCCGCGACGGTACTAAGCTGTCGCATGTGAACTGTCCAATCGTCAACGTAGTAACGTTAACATAGCATGGTGTTCGAAGAATTTCTGACTTCATAATATTCTTTCGTACATTTTGCAAGATGATATGTAAATGTAGACCAATCAATTACACATGCAAGACTTTACTCTCCTCGTTCGGACTTTAACATAAAAATTCATGAAAATGACGGACAGTAGCCACGTGCTTCCTATCTGTCACTTGCCTCCTTCAAACCGAATCCCCAATTGTTAATGAGCTCCCCGCCGCTAATTGTCTGCAACTTTACCGCTTACTGGTAGTACTATTACCGGCAGTTATCACAGTGTACCCTAATTACGGGTACAAACGAGGCTGCAGAGAAAGAAACGCTCGATGCCGGGTAGAACAGAGCGCAGGCACAGGCTGGTGCCTCATTATCCGCAAAAAGCGGGACAGGAAAGAAGCCGAACCCGAATCGTAAAGAATTTTCTAATTCGGTGCTTGGGCGGTGGATAAGCTTCGTCAAAAAGTCGGTTCACCGTTACAAAACCGAACTGCCATGCCGTGGCCAATAAGCTTCGCATTCCAACGATCTTTTCTGGGATCGGTAGGCCAAGTAGAGCGTACGGCTATCCACCATCGAACCGAGGCTTAGGCTTAATCTCGTGGAATGTTTCCGTTGGTTCCCATCGGGTTCTACCCTCGTTACTGGTCTGGGGCCGGGCCCTACGTTCGCCAAGAACGCAGATATCCCCGGAAAGAAAGCGGGAACAATGAGCGGGCAAGGTCGGGCCGTTAGCGGCCCGATCCAAGGTCAGTCGTGACTATGAGCGGAGAAAGAGTGCTGCTCGTCGTTAACGCTCTGGCGGCCTGTTAGCACACCTGGCTGAAATCTTGCCTCGAATAGAAAATAGTCCACACAATACAGCGCACAGCCTCTCATACTTCATTTGTGCGAACTGGACAAAATTGACACATTGCTTTAATACTGAAGTATTTCAACTATCTAGTTCAATCGAGTGTGGCGATGTTAAAAATTTTTTTTTTTTGAGGATTAAACTCTGCACGTCCTTGCAGATCGAAGCCTTCTCTGTATACCCATTTTTTAAAATTCGATGTATGTTTTTTGTTTCCTATTTTATGGCACTGCGATGAGGCACAATCCTCTGTACTCTATCCTACTCTGAAATTGACGGTACACCTTTTATTCAAAGCTCAATAAAAGAACCAAAAAACATGATATATCAAATTTTGTAGAGTCATGGCGAAGGGGAAGGTTCAATCTTCAAATCTGTGGAAGATTCAGTCACGAAAAAAATTTTTCAAAGATTTGGTAAAATTTTGAAATCAGATGTTACATACTGCATGAAACTTTTTCGATCTGTCAATTTTCACGTTTAATTTTTTCAAGACATTTTAATGTTTTCGAACATGACTACACAAGCACTATTCTCTGTTAGTTTCTTCGTCCCGTCACGCAGGTTTCGTCCGAAAAGTCCCATCTGTCTAGTTTTGGCGAGCTCTGAAAGTCAGACGTTGCATATCATCAACTCCTGCTTTATCTAAGATGCATTTCCCAATAAATTGTACTCGGGACGGACAGTTAGCGGCGGTAACAGTATCCTAAGCTCGTGATGGTGGCATCGGCTGGCCGTGAATCGGAATCGCAGCTAATTTAAAGGGGCGCCACGGCCGACAGTGGCCCCTGGAGGCAGACTGGGCCGGGCAACCTCGAAACGAACGGCTCCGGCGCGGCGTGGCCTGAAATTGTTTTAGCGAGTCGTGGAAGCCCGTGGGCGATGCATTCATTAGCTCCGTTCACGGGCCAATAACAGGGAACCCGGCAGACGCCGCGGTAACAACGTGTCAGTCGTTCTAACGGATCGTCTTCTTTTACTTCTACTTGTTCTCTCGTTCCGGCCCGCTCCGGCCCGCTTCCTTTTGCCCGGAGATTCCGGCCATCCACTCGTTTAGCTCGATTTTGCCCTGGTATTTCCCCTTTTCGACGATCTGTACACGATCCATGAACGGCGTCCGGGAAATGGCCCACTGAATACATCCGCGTACCGATTTTTGGTAGCCGGAGCTGCCAGCCGCATGTTATGGTGATTGAAAGAGGTTGTTAACTCTCCGGTGAGGATTTCCTCCGGGGATGATGTCTTTTTTGAGTCGACGGGGATTGAAACATTGTTCGGGCTCGTGTCCGACCAGATCCCGGGTCGAGATTGCTGTAATTTCATGTGGCATGAGCGATTCTGACGGTTGGCCAACGATGGGATGTGCCAATTTGCATGTACTGTGCCCGCTGGATTGGAAGAGTTAATTCGCTATTTGCTTACTCTATGGCTTTTTGATATTCATCTTTAATTATCTTGATCTTTTCATTGGGCTGGTAACAATCTCTGTGCTTCGTTGTGCCATTTCGCCGACATTGGTACTTTGTTGTACCATTTCATACCAGCGCAGGCAATGAAGAGTATTTTAATCAATTTCTATAACTGGTTCGCTGCGTGGATCAAGCAATTGACTTATTCAGAGAAGTAGCCATCTTCGAAACCAAAAGTTCAAGGTAGCAGTAGGACATATATTGACTCTAAGCAATCCATCATGCATTCGAATGATCACAATGCAATTGTACAATGTATTTGTAGATTGTAATTGTGCAATTTACTTGTAGAATGTTGTGTACAATGTATTTGTACACTGTAACCGTGCAAAGAGTATCTAGACATTCTACCCGCGCATTAGCGTAGAGGTTCTAAACAGTCTGTTCTTGGAGGGCAAAGAAAACCGCAACCCGCTCGACCCGAGACCGATGAAGACACATTTTCCCATGCAACAATCGAGTTGCCCGGGCTCATCGGTTCATCGGGATCGATCGATTCGCGGCGGCGTTTCCGCGAAATCTATTCCGATCTCGTTAGAGGGACTATTCAGTGCATTGTAGTCGAGCGGATCGCGACCAGGAAATATTAACCGCGAGTCATCAAGCCTGTCCAGAACAATGACTGCGAGCGGGGGTCGAAGACGGTCGGTCGCGACGCAATTATCAAGCGTGATTAATGACAAGCGAGCACGTAACCGCGATAACTCCGATGACGAAGCGAAAGCTTTACACGAGCTGGCGGGACAGGCGATCCCGACCTTCCTCACGGCCTGCCGGTTGACAATGAAATCGGCGAGAGCCGGTGACACGTTGCTTAGTACTGTAAAGTGAAGCAGGAGAATTGTACAGGGTGATTCTATTTGCAACAATCTGCGAACAAAAATTGAGTAATATTTTTATGGTTCGCTTTCGAAAAAAATTGAATTTGAACACTCAGTGGGATTCGGCGTGTTGGTTCGGAGTAAGTAGAATTGGTTGACCGTGATCAGACGCGTCAGCCAATTCCTATTAGAACAGCACATGTTAACGCGGGGTATGGTAGAACCTCTGAATTCTCTGGTACCAGAATGAGTTTCACATTTGAACTGTTCGACATAAAGTGGTTCACATGCAACACAAATTGTTGCATAAAATGATAACAACTTCATCTAGTGCTGTGCCCAAGTGACTGTTCTACTATCTGAATTTTTCTAATTGAGGTTTCGTTCTCGAGAAAATTGATTTTGAAAGTTTAATGCGATTCGGCTGACTGATACGCAGTAAGTAGAATCGATCCGCTATGTTCAGACGCGTCTGCCAATTTCTATTGTAACAGCATACGTGAATTTAGAACGTATAATTTAAGTATTGGGAGTGCGAAAATATTGATTGCAGAAGAATTGAATTTTATTTCGTCTTAGAAGACGTGTTTAGTAGATTCTGTTCGAATTGTTCATCACGAGTTTGGGGTGAGATAGGGGTGTTATTAAGCAACACGAGAATCGTTTTATTCATTTTTCCTTATTTCTTAAGCTTTTGGTTATTGAATTACACCATTTTCCAGCCTAGGAAGCTACTCTCGGGCAACCTTATAGAATCACCCTATGCTTGTACACACCAGCTGTTCCAAGAAATCCTGTGCGTTTCACAGGCGACCCGCGGATAACCGGATGACTCGGGACCTGTAGAGCGTGCCTTTTCCCGTCGGCCCGTCTGTAATGCATTTTTAATAACATCTTTCTCTTTCTACGTCCTCATTTTTGTTCCTCGGTGGTGCACAATAGGGAGACACAGAAAGCCGGACGACAATTCGCCACTTGCTCGACTGCTCGACAACCCAGCAACCGGCAATTTCCAGGCCAAACCGACGCGGACCGGCCACCTAATTGCTACTTGGACAGGAATATATATACACATAGTACGCCTTTCATGAGATTAATCAGACCTGGGTACAAGTTGAATGATTGCTCCACACATAGTGGCCCAGGATAGCATTCCAATGCCCTTTAAGTCAGAATAACGTTTTTAAAATTGCAACAAACGACTTGACACTTTCTGAGCTATTAGAAACATTGATTTACCAAGTGGCAACAAAGATTTTGGAAAAATTGCAACTGGTAGGAATTACACGAAAAAAGACAATTTTTAAAACTTTTTTATTCGAGCCTGAAAGGACGATTGCAAGCGTTTCAAAATCTGTTGTGCACGTCATTTAGTAAATCTAATTCTAATTTCTCGAAAAAGAAAAATCAATTAATCTGGTCCAATTTTAAGAAAAGTTATTTAAAGGACGTTCGAATACTTTCGTGGGTCATTGTGTCTGCGCACACCAGACGCATATGAAAAATCCTGACTCTGGTCCGATTATTGTCTCGAATAACGAACCTTCGTCACAAGTTGTTTAGCGACGCGTTACTGCAGTGTACTCGCCGCATGTGATTGCGGTTCTTTCATCGTCGTTCGTTAAATGTCGCCAGAACGATTTGTCGCTCGCTAGTTATCGAAACGGCCATTACGGTAACCGATAGACCATCTGTTGTGTGTGCTCGTGTCCCCGGTGCCTTCAATTTGCAAACAGTCCGCGCGGCTCGTTTTATTGTGATGCCGGCCGGGAGGGTTTATCGGAGCCGCTTCCGCGTCTCTGTTCTTTTCCGGCAGTTCGATCGCGCCATTCTCACAGCGACGCCGAGAAGCGATTCAGAGCAGAAAACAGAAACGCGTTGTCGTTCTCATGGTCGATGACATTCAGCGTCGGGAAAACCAGGCGCGGACCCGGCTCGGTGTGCCGAGACAATACACGAGTTTCATTCTCACGCGCGCCGGCTTCGCGATTGTTAGCTATTCGGAATTGTGGGCCGAGTAACGTTGATCAATTTCGCGTGCGTCTGCTTTTGAAACCCGGAACCCCGCGTCCGATTCAACGATGTTACGCTTAACTATACTACGAACGAGAATGAATGAAACACCGCCGACGAGATTAACGATTGGACTCCCGATGGAGCTATGAGAGAACTCGGAAATATCCGGCGCGAATGCGCGGCGCAGCGAGCCACCTAACACGCTCGACTGATTGCGATTTTCGTGCTCTTAATTAGACGTTAATTCGCGAACACAGTACACAATCATGCACGCTTGAAGATTGTCTAAGAGAATCTACAATATAGTTACGTACAATTCCTCCAGAAGGGGAATACATTTCTGACCTTGTATGACCTTGGAGTTCGTAGTACCAAATAAATATGTCCTTCTGTCACTGATAATTTTAATAGAACCTCTTAACACGTTAAGTGCCAAATATCAACTCCAGAGAATCTTACGGAATCAGAGTAATTTAATTAATGAAACCGAATCTAGAAATTTCAAATGTATTACAGTGGATGCTGTCTTAACCCTTTTGAATTCGAAAGACTCCAATAAAATTCGGTTTATCTGGATATCTCATAATAAAAATGAGTTCCTAAACACATTAAAAAATCACTGTCAGTCGTATGTGACTTACGTGGCAGCGAACGTGTTAAATAACGAGGAAGATTTATAGGGATTAAATGTTCCCATATAATATTCCTGAAACACTTCACGAATCGAATTGGACACTCCAAAAAATCTAAAGCAGAATTGGAACTAATGTAGAATTGAAGATAACACAAATTGAATTGAACTAACCAGAGAGTTCGACGGGTATCGACATGGCAAAGCAGACAACCGTGTTCGATTCGTGTCTCCTCGCAGCGACACGCGTTTCACGGCGTCTTAATGCACTTCTTCGAGTGTTTTCCGGAGGGGAATCAGCCTGGCGACGGCATGTACTACAAATTATTCGATGTCGAAGCTGTCAAGAGGCGGCGAGAGTGCGTGGTCGTGCGAGCGAAAACAAGAAAGAGGTAGAGAGAGAGAGAGAGAGAGAGGGAGATCGTGGCAAGAACCACGTTCAGGACATCCATAAAAACGCAAATGATTTTTTCCCAAACGGCCACGCGGCCGAGTGAAACGCCGACAACGGCCGATCGCTCACCACCGATCGCAGGAAACGAATCGTTCTTGCCGACAGTTTTTGTTGCGGATGACTAAGTCTGCGTCGTGCGAATCGCATGATCGCGTCGCGTTGAACGCCGGCTTTTCTTCGGGACTGATCGGGTCGCTTTATTTTCGATCATTATTTATTATTATTATTTTCGATTTAATCGATTCGAATTGTTCCGGACGTTTTTAAGTACTCTAACATTTTCCTTTAATGTCATTAACCCTCTGAGGGCTACCGGAGTCGTTTCTCCGGAGCGTAATTTCACTCTTCAATTTCTTTCTTTCCAATATTTATCTTTTCCCATTAATGCTTTAAACGTTTGACGTTCCAACGGTTATATGTTAACCTTCTGCACTCGAAGTTATTTCAACTCGAAAACGAAACATTTTTTCTGATCTAGAATATTTCCCTTCTATATATCTTTTTCACGTTATATTATACGAAAATGGTGGAATTTACTCGTACAATACTGAAATGTTTAGTAATTTATTAAATTCAAACGAATTTAATAATGTAATTTTTAGTGACGCCTTACACTCGCCATTCGAGTGCTAAGGGTTAAAATAGGTACTCCAATTCGTACTCCAGATTTTTTTTTAGATTCTTTTAAAATTCAGTAAAAAAGTCAGTCGTGAACATAAACGACTCAGTACGTTTACTGTTTTGGTATACTGAGTTGGTTTAGTAATATTTAAAAAAAAAATGGATAAAAATTTGGATAGGTACATTCTCGTTATTTTTATAAAGTAATGTAAAATAGACACTTTTACGTACACCTAGTGTTCGTCTGATCGAGGATCGTTCGAGAAGATCGTTACAAAATAGGAGACCGATTAGAAAACAATTACACAAAGAGTGCACCCAAATTTCCATAAGATTCTCCGATTTCACGCTAATCAAAAGACGTCTTCTACCTTGAATAAAGAATACGGATTGGGAACACAAAAAGGACGTTTCACCGCAAACCATGATCCTATCAGACTGTGAAAACAAAGGAAACGCGTCGCTCGATCGCGAGACTCGTCTCGGAGAAGTCGAATCGTTTCCACGGAATCGTCATCGCGTGTGCGGCAGACCGTATCGAATCGGGCCGTGATAATTCCGGAATGATCGAGGGTGGATTCTAACTTCCTCGGATCTCTGGGTGGTATCGTGGTTAGATCCTCGTCACGATCCTTGATGAACAATGAGACGCTCTCCGGGAGCGACTCGTGAATATCGCCCGGGTAATTGTACCGGGGTTTCGATTAATGGACGCTCGTCTAAAACGGCCCTGTGATTTACTATCCTCGGGAAGATCGACGGGAACGGACACAACGATAGTTAGCGCACTCGTATAATAACGATCGCGATCGTTTTCCCATGTTTCCCCGCGATCAACCAGCTGACACCGTCGGTTTTACGTCCGCGATGCGTATCTCTTTCGCGGTTTTTGCCGAGCTTTTCGCGGGAGCACCGCTTGGTACATCCTAGCGATCTGTTAACTGGAATCTCTCGCCAGTTTTATTGGACACGGTCAATTAAATTGGACGAAGGTCGGTCCGAGAGACGATTCGAGAGAGACCGTTCCACTCGGAAACAGTAAACGATGGGAACACGCCTAACAGTTGGCACGGTCGCCGGTGGTCGGTTCCTAACGGTTGATGACAATTAAACCTGCCTTTCGGTTATAACAATGTTCTGGAATCCGCTGTGGATGAATCTGCACCACCAAGAAATCGGTGTTTCAGTGTATTAGTGTCCATTCGCGAGAGGCGAACGTGCAGGCGATGTGAAGCTGGGGAAAGATCGGAGTGAGAGTCTTGATCTCCGTGATTTTTGTGCAATGATTTTTCCAAAACGATTTCTCTAAAACGATTTTCCTAAAACGATTTTCCCAGAATGATTTTCTTAGAACGATTTCCTTCGAATGATTTTTCTAAAACGATTTTCTCAGGATGATTTTCTTAGAACGATTTTTCTAAAACAATATTTTTAAAACGACTTTCCTGGAATGATTTTTGTGAAACGATTTGCCTACAATGATTTTTGTAAAACGATTTTTCTAGAACAATTTCTGTAGAAGGATTTTCTTAGAACGCTTTTCTAAGACGATTTTCCCAGGATGATTTTCTTAGAACGATATCTCTAGAACGATTTTTCTAAAACGATTTTCCTAAAACGATTTTCCCAGAATGATTTTCTTAGAACGATTTCCCTAGAATGATTTTCCTAAAACGATTTTCCTGGAATGATTTTGGTAAAACGAATTGCCCAGAATAATTTTTGTAAAACGATTTTTCTAGAACAATTTTTGTAGAGTGAATTTTGTACAGTGATTATTGTACAATGACTTTTATACAATGTTTTCTACAAAACGACTTTTTTACGGTTACCTTTGTACAGTCATTTTTATACTGAGATTTGTATGCGGTGTCTTTTGCGCAGGCACTTTTACACACTGTATTTTACACAGCGTTTCTTGTACAACCATTTTTCCAACGATTTTCTCGTTCGAATACATGAATCAGCGAAATTCAATGGACTTGACATTGACTGGGACAACGGCTCTCCATAAAAACGGTCTGGGAGAATTCATAGTGGGTCGGACAATAGCTGGGACAGAGTATCACCGTCGGGAAACGGCTGGAAAATCCGAGTTCACTCTTGTTCAGCCGCGAACGACGGCGAAAAAAAGAAAAAGAAGAAGAGGAGGACGAAGGAGAGTGACGGCGAGCCGCGAACCGAGGATAACGGTCCGTTCCATGTGGCGCCCCGAGTAAATGTCCTCGGCTATTCTCTCATTATAGTTGGTGGCAGCACGTTGCGTCGATCCGCGAGCCATCCGGCTGCGATTATTCATCAACTGAAAATTCGCGATCCTTTACGGTTAATCGGCCCCCGTTTCCAACCACCTTCGAGGACAATTAGTAAAGCCTCGATTTACAGTACTAGTATCTTCATTTTTATATTTTTCCTAGAAAAATTTGTATAGATTCATTTTTATGTATTTCAGATTGCAACGGAATGCCATTTGTGCGTTTCTATCCTGAAAACCTGTACTTTATGAATATGTTAGAAAAGAGGGGAAGAAATGAAAAGAATGTGTTGAAGTTAACCGAACTTTATGTAACTATTTCAATGTTTTGTATCTATCAAAAAGTTTGATGGAACAAGATAAAAACGACAGTGATTGTGAATGCATTGAAAAAAAAAAAAGATTTACATGCAGTGTTAGTCAAAGAACAACACAATTCTCGACTACGTTAGATAAATATTCGTTTACTTCAACTACTGTGTTGCTCACAAACTGTCTCGCCACCTAATTCGCCCACAAAAATCATTAGCAGGTCGAGTATCAATGAAAAAGATGCCGATCGCAGCGCAGTATAGCTAAGACTTGAAGGTGGCGGGGCAAGATCGGTTTCACGATCGGTTTCACGCTCGGCTGGCCGATGTTCCTCAGAAAGCCTAGTGAATCTAACAAATCGTGACGGGGGTCGATTGATAGCGTCCAAGAGAAGGTCTATCAATTAGCCGTCATCAATTCCGTCTTTCAGCGGGCTAAATGGACGCGATAACGAGCAGGCAGCGGCTCTCTGGCAGCGTTTAACCCTAACAGAGGGATAATGCGAGTGAGAGAGAGAGAGAGAGAGAGAGAGAGAGAGAGCCGGTTCTACAGTATTCCTAAGGGTTGATTTACGAACGGACCCCTCTCATCCCCCGTCGCGCGATCATCGAGCCCCCTATCGTCATTAGGTCCCATTAGAGCCCGCGCAGGAGTAAATAAATAAATAATAATAACGAAGCAATAAATAACGGCGCTGCGTGAAAGCGCAACGCGAGCGCGCGATACTACGGAAAAAAGTCTTCGAGAGAGGAAGAACAACAGCCCCGTAAAAATTCCCGCGAGACGCAAAGGGGGGCGTGCGCGCTCGCGCGCGCGCGGTTACAGAACGATTCGTTGCGCGCTGTATTTCTTGCTCACCACCGAGATTCCTTTGTTTCGAAGATGTTTCACGGCACACCGGTTTCTTTCCACGGATAAATGAGGCCCGGTTAAGATTACCGCGAGATGCAATATCGTTTATCACGAACGATTTTATTGGCGCAAAATTGCTGGGGCTTCGGAGGTAGCCGCGCTGTTAACGAGAGTCCGAACAGACGCGAGCCTGATTCATGTGACGCGCAAGGATTAGACGAGCTTTGAGACGCTTCGCTAAGGAAAATTTGATGGACTTGGATGGTTCACGATCTTGTGACTTGGGAGGCAGAGAATGCTCGAGAAATTGAAGTCAGCGTGCTAGTTTGAGCACTTTTTTGGTGGCAGGTTTGCCGGGCAGTGTGTAAATGATAATGCTGGGAAGAATGTGCTGATTACAAATGGGACCTTGGGAACTTGGGAATTTCGATCATTCGGGCTTTAGGACTTTGGGGTTTTGGGACTTCGGGGTTTTTGGACTTTGGGATTTTGGGACTTTGGGGTTTTGGGACTTTGGGATTTTGGGACTTCGCGGTTTTGGGACTTTAAGGTTTTGTGACTTCGCGGTTTTGGGACTTTGGGGTTTTAGGACTTTCGAGTTTTGGGACTTTGGGGCTTTGGAGTCTTAGAACTTTGAGTCCATGGGACCTTGGAGCTATGGGATCTTGGGACTTCGGGACCGTGGGACTGTGGGAATTTGGAACTTTGAGAGTTTGCGATCTTAAGACTTTGGAACTTTGGGACCATGGATATTTGGGAGATTAGGGTTTTGGAACCTTGATACATTGGAACCTTAGGGCCTTGGGACCTAAAAAATATCAATAATAATTGCCTCCGTAATAAATGGGACCTCGGGACCCAAAAATGTCACGAATAAATAGGTCCTCGGAATCCAGAAAATATCCAGAATAGATGCCATCAATAATAAATACGACCTTGGGACTTATCAAATGTCAATAATAAGTCCCCCAGTACAAACTAGTAACAACTGTATCTCCCTATTGCTTGCAAACCCGTAACTCAAGACCTGATCTTGATCTCAAAATCAGAGTGGTATGTCTATTAAAACTGCCGTTTGATATCATCCTCGTAGATAGTTGAATACGTCAGCGAAAGTGGAGTATCGCTGCCTCTATTGTTTGCGATCCGCCGACAAGATAGTAAATACGTGGGCGTGCGTTAACCGGAATTGGTTTCGAAGCCGATAACGGCCGACGGGATTACAGATCGCATCTCGTTCGCACTTTTATCTAGATCCTACCAGCGCGATGATGTCGAGATACAAAGAGCTATCTCGGACATCTGGTGTAGCACGTTTTCGCCCCGAGAAGCCTCCCTTCATTAGCTTCTATTTAGATAACTCTCGGCCAATTAGTTTGCCCATTATTCCCGACGCTCTCTGTCGTCTTGTTTTAAAACAACGCCAACACTAGTTCTGGATCGAGAGGATCGATGGCGAAAAAGACGACGGGGAAGTGACTCTTCGGATTCTTCGATCGACGGAGATCACCCGTCAGCAATTAGCCGCCGCAGGACATTCGGGAGAAAGGCATGCGTCGATGCACCGATGAACCGATGCAAATAACGGACGTCGGAGTCGAGCGGAAAAAGCGCAAGCTGTGTTTGCAACGGGTCCGGGGACTGTGGCGCGTCGCTCGGTTGTCGACATGATCGAATCCGTAAAATGAAAAGTGGGAAAAAGCGATGACGTTGCAAAATCGGTGAAATTCTCCGGGACTCTTGCGGATAACAACGGTTTACACAGTGATTTGCCAATGATGCAGGCTTTATAGCGCATGGAAATTTATATCATACTGTAGAGAAGATAGAAAAGTTTTACTTAAAAAATTCCTCGCATCCTTTTACGTCTAGTACAATTTTTATGAAATGAAAGGAGTGTGCCTGATTTTGAACCGGTTAAAATCAAGTGATTTTTGCGAATTTATTTAGAGGAACTGTCGAACGTTCCTGGTTGAAATTTTCAGGACAATTGGTCTTGTGATCGGGGAACAAGGTACGAATTTTTTTAGCAATGTGTAATAGAAGTGGATATTCATTGCACAAATCGATTAACTCCATAAAACAAAAAGTTGAGAAATGCGATGACATAATGTACATTGTTTTTTAAAATTCCCTTTATAATATAAATTCAAATAAATATTGTAGAATGCATAAATACAGATGCAGTTTTCATGTAACGGTATATAAAATTAATAAGAAAGAATAGTCAAAAAATAATCGTCAGTAATGTTACAATTGTTATGTGACTGGTGGAGTTAATCGATTTGGCAAGTGAAAAAAGTAATAAAGTTAAATTCAGTGTTTAAATTTTTAAGTTTTTTATTACAGAAAAAGTTAATGATTATATATTTTTATTACGGATTTTCCATAAAAATGAATATTAACAGTTCTGTTATAATATATTATTTTTGATTAATTCATCAGCAATATAAATGAGCTTCTTCATCAGCTGTATGCGAGGACTCGTCATTTCGATTTGTTGTCAAGTTTTTATAGTAATCATGTTTAACAGGAGGAATGAATTTTAGCAAGTCCATCATGTCTTTCCTTTTTCCCTTGTCACAGTTCTACCTTTAGGATATAATAAAGGCTGATCTACATTTTTTAAAGTTTGTGGTCTACCTGCTACAGATTTCCTTATATTAATGGCATTCAATTCTGAATCTTCATTATAGTCACATATGAATTGTATGAGGTGGGGTTTGGACCTTTCTAACTATTCAGCGCTTGCTAGTGCATTTTACTTGCATTATTGCAACGATTTACATTAGGGTACGGAGTTAATCAAAATGGCCTCTGAAAGAAATTATTTATTATTCAATGGCCAAAAAAATTTTGTCGTTTAATGGTGTTAATCTTTATTATTCAGGAAAGTTATTATAAATATAAAAAGTTACGCTAATACCAAGTGCTTTGACACTTAAATTTAAGATTTTTCAAAAAGTGGAGTTAATCGATTTGTGCAGTGAACGGCTCATATGTACACTCTAGATCATCATGCAGCGTTTCCATAATTAATATGAAAAAACATATTGTCACAGAGGGGTTACAAGGTCTCCGAACATCATGCCGTACAGTAAAATTACAAATAACACGCGCAAAATTAATTTGATTTAAGTCCTTTACATGTAACAATTTCTCACTAAAATGTGCCATTTGTCTGTAACTAATTGCATCGCTGTGAAACGTTGTTCGCGCAAACAAGACGGAGAAATTCTGAAGAAACGTCTCAAGTTTGGCTTCTTATAGTCAGTGGTTCACATAGAGGAGTATCGTGCGAAGTCAGGCACGTGTTAGTTACGTCACCTGTGTAACATCGATTGGTTTCTTGGCCGATGCTTTTGCAGTTCGACGGGGAAGCCAATCGACGTTTCCTCGACAGAATTCCAGAGCGTGTTGCCACGAGCATGAGTACGGGGATGTGGACGCAGTCGGCGACGGGGCCATTGTTCTTCCGCGTCGCCTCGTTTCCTCGTCGTTGCGGTCGATCGCTCGGGATTAAATTTCTTGGGCGGTCATGCGACCAAGTAAATATGCATTTCTTCTTCTGTCCCGTTCTTCCTTCTCTTCTTCTTCTATACCTCACCTATCTGCCTCTTCCTTTTTCCATCGTCGGTCCCCTCGTCATCCTCTTCTACGTCTTCTTCTACTTCGTCGCTCGATGTATCTCTAATCGTAGCTCGCGGGCTGCCTGGGGCGTGCTGGGAACATGCTGACCGCGTTTCGGTTTTAACCCTTTGCGATCGATCATCTTTTCAGGTATTCACCCTCCGACAGCGACGGCCGGGTCTATCTCGACCCGTGGTATCAAAATAAAAACTGCATGAATTTTAAGAAACCGGAGCTGAATCAAAATGTCATTTTTTCTCTGATGGCTAATTCATAATTTCAAAATTTCTGTTAAAATTTCGACTGTTTCAAATTCCACCCTTTCATCGTTATGACTAGACTGCAGATTTTTATGCAAAATAAAATTTCGATACATCAATTGCAATCTATGGGGGTTAAATAAAAATTTATTTTGCTCATTAGTAATTTTTATATGTTAAAAATGGTATATCGACATCGTTAAACTCTTTCAATCTTTTTACTGTTTTGAATTACACCTACTCACTTTTATCATAACTGCATAAAATCCGCAGTCTAGTTATGACGAATGTATAATATCTACAGTCTAATGATCAGGAATTAATTTATTCAGCCGAAATATTGCCCCGAGAATATCTCACAGAAAAATGCTGATGGTTTGAGAGGGGTGGGAGGACGACGAAAAATTCTCGGCTCATTCTCACGCGACGCAAATAAACGCGAAACATGGAAAATCAGGTCGCAGCGAGTAATCCGGACGTTCGCGGATCCCATTCCGCTAGGATCCCGTAGAATCCGTTCAGGACGAGGCACGTTCGCGAAGGAATGCCGGTGGCTGGGATGGTGGCTGACATTGACGACGCGCTAATAAAGTTGTCCCGGTGCAGCGAACAGATAGAGATAATTCGAGCAAGAACGGTGCTCGGGCTGCGTTCGAGAAACACGCGTCCCGATCGGCCGCGCCGGGACAAATGACGCGGAACGTATCCATGTAAATCCTGCTTTCAGAACGGAATTAAGAAGCCGGCCCCGGTAAGAAAAGTGTAGCAACGATACAGGCTGCAACAGCAGGAGTATGCAGCCTCTACAAAGTTATCCTCGAACGAGGACAGTCGGAGACGGTGGCTAGAAAAACTGCATGGGGCAAACGAAGAAGGAGAAACCGTAAATCGATCCCGGGGGCCGCGTAAACGCGTTCTACTCTGATAAACGAAGCTGCTGTTTTACGTGGAACACCGTTCGTTCCCGGAAGAACGATTTTATCCATTGGTACGGAACCGTTTTCGCAATTTACATGGCTCGTCTAACGAAGGGTTCGACCAGAACGTCCCGAGACAGATCCAAATTGCTGAGGATCTATTGCTACGATTCCCTTGTAAACCATAAGAGCATTGCAAGCTCTGTGTTGTTAATGATCCTACCAGGAAAAATTTGAGGATCCCAGCTTCTCTCAAATGAGATTTAGACTTTGAAGTCTTTGCTATTAGGAGAAATTCAAAGGTTCTAGCTTCTCTTAAAGGGGTATTCTAGTTTTTTAGAATTTTTAAGAATTTTTTTTAGGAAAACTATTGAACCTTTTGCCTTGGGATTTTGCACACATGTTAACTGGTATTTGAAGTACACCTGTGATTTTTTTCAAGTAAAAATAATCAAAATTACATGAATGGTATATTTTTTAATAGAGTATATTTTAAGAAACATGTAGACATTCTATAGTTATGGGATAAGGGGATATTCTAGTTTTTAGAAATTGAATAGAATGAAATAATTATGAAAACTGCAGCCGAAACAAACGTCGGTAGCGAACATGTTAAGGGTTCTTTTCCGCGCCCTTTTTCTTATCTGCAGAAATTAGCAGCATAAGAATCCACCGCAGGATCCATTGCTCGTATTACCGTAACATCGCACGTCCTCTTCGCCAGAGGATCTCGATCGCGCGATCACGACGATAAGGGATCCGGTCCTTTTGCTACCAATTCCCGGGCAATTTACGATCAGCCTATCCTCGATGCCGGGATACACATTGGGCAAGAATGCAGGATGTGCCTGATGTAGCCGCGAGGTCCTCGCACGGCCGTGATAACGGTCCGTTAAGTAGGAACGTGTTAACGCGACGCGTGATTTCTGTCGTCGATCGCGGCTCGCCTAACTGCGTGCCGAGGAACACGAGTTCTCGAACGGTGAACAGAATGAACATTGCTCTGTCGAGCCGGGATCGTGATGTAGTTCCTCGTACGCGATACTACTCACTCGCGAAACAGCTGACTAATAGGCGTGTCCGCCACCGACATTTCATTAATAATATTCGCGTTCTCTTAGGCGTATGGCGGGAAAAAATGTGCTGATTACAAATGGGCTCTTGGGACTATGTGACCTAAAAAATGTGAGTAATAGTTACCCCAGCAGTAAATGAGATGTTTTGGAACCTAGAAAACATCAATTATATATGGGACGTTGAAATATTGGGACCATGAAATATTGGGATTTGGAAATATTGGGACCTTGGGACCTTAGAACCTTGGAACTATGAAATATTGAAATATAGATACCTGGAAATATTGAGACTATGAAATATTGGGACCATCAAATATTGGGACGTTGGGGCCTTAGAACCTTGGAACACTGAAACCTTGGGAACATGGGACTACGGAATCTTGGAATATTGGGACTTTGGGGCCTTGGGATTTTGGAATACTCAGACCTTGGGACTTTGGAATATTGAGAGCTTGGGACCTCGGGGCCTTGGGACCTTGGAGCCTTGGGACTGGAATATTCTGACCTAGGGACTTTGGAATATTGAGAGCTTGGGACCTTGGGTCTTGGGGTCTTGGGGCCTTGGGACTTTGGAATATTGAGAGCTTGGGACCTTGGACCATGGGGTCTTGGGGCCTTGGGACTTTGGAATATTGACCTAGGGGCCTTAAGAACTTGGAACATTGAAATCTTGGGAATATGTTTCGAGGCCAGTTTGTATTTTTTAGGAATTTTTTTCATTAAACAATCCAATCTTTTGCACTGGAATTTTACGCACGAATTTATTGAAAATTGAAAAGCCTATTAATAGGCTTCCTCTAAGTGTTAACATCCGCTACGGTAAACCGATGCGATCTTGGTTGTTCTCGTAATCGTTGCGCGTAATTAAGTGTGTTATGTTTAGAGCTGTTCTGTATTCTATGAGCCAAACGCTTTTCTTAACGCGCAGGAGACGACTCGGCTATTATATGAATTAGATAAGCATCGAAGCACTTTCTTTAACCATACAGTACGTTTTTAAAATGGACTTAAACCACTCGAGTAGTTCATTGTTGTCTGCTGGATGTACAGTCAAGTTTTACAGTGTCGTAAATGTAGTAATATGATAAAAGTTGCCGATTTAATTTTCATATATTCATGTCTGTTCACATTAAAATGAATAGACTGTGAATTTTATGCATTTGTGATAAAAAGGAGCGATTTGAAATAATGGGAAGATGGTAAGAATTTAGGAATGTCAATATAACATTTTCAATCTGTTATAATTATTGAGGAAAGAACGAACTTCCTATTTGATTTCTATTTTCTGTGTTTGATGCATGCAATTTTTATTTCGCATAAAAAACGACAGTCTATTTATTAGCAAAATTGTAGCTTCTAATGTTGATTAAAAGGACATTATGCAAATATGGTTGAATCTTTCTTAGTTGATAATTGAAGTACATTACCTTATAGAGAAACAGGATTCGCGAAAGATGGTATCAGTATCGACTTTATTAACTGATTTCTCGGATCATTTATCCGATTTCTTGGATCATATGGCTTCCTATGATTCAAGTATTGCGATAGTCATTTTTTAAAAAAATTAGTTATCTGGAGTTAAAGCAGCAAGACGTCAAGACTCATGATGTTAATTACTCTACCGTCTTGCATTTAAGATCGTAAGCTCTCATACACCGAACGTATCAAAGTAAAAGTTCATTTTTAAGTTGAACATATAATGCTGTCACTCAAATATATGTAGCACGCCAATCACCGTGTTAATACCAGCTAATTAGCAACCGTAGAAGGTTAGTATCTACAGCGAAACTTGCAAGAAAATAAAACAAAATTATAACATCCTGTTGCTATCGTATATATTCATTGATCCAGCAAGCTTTTTGCTTCTCCAGTAACATATTCTATTAATATCATCTGATCGTTCCTAAAAGAAAGACCCCTGGTTCAGATATCTATCGCACTAATTTAGTAATCGTATTGAATGATACTTACCGTTCGATCTGAATGAGACGAGTTCAGTCGTCGCATTTATTTTTGTTTTGTGATTTAGCCTACTAATTGGCTTTCTTCAAATTACCACGACATTAAAAAGTCTTGGAAAAACAGTTAACCGTGTAATTTCTCCTCCTGAAAAGCATTTTTAATATTTTAAAAATGGGATAAATTCTTAATAATACAAAAAAAAATTCTGAAGCATGGAAGGCCTTACAATACTAAACATAATTTACAAAAATCAAATTGATCAGATAATCCTTCGACGAGTGGCACTGAAATTTGGCAAAAAATTTCGAGCACCATTTTCGATACCGAATTGCTAGTATTAGTATTTTACAATTCCACAACATATGAATTTTATATTTCACTTTCTTCACTTTTAACTGTTATCTCACTAGAGTACGGATTCTCTGCATTTATGACAAGGGTGGGTAGATCAAATTCGAAACAGTGGGAACGTTTAACAATTTTTAAAATACTGTCGTATTATTTTCGACTTATTAAATTTATTTGAAAAAGAAATAAATATCGACGTGACTTCTGGATCTTGCGATTAATACAGACAATTTAGATTTTGTATGATGATCCGCAGAGTAGCGATAGTGGTCCGATTAGGAGCAACGTGATGTCCTGTTGACGTCTGTCGATGGGCGGCTGAAACCCCTAGCCCGTTGACAGTGAAAAAACGCGAAATTTAGTGACGTTTCGCCAAAAAATCAACTGTCTCATATTGACTTATGTTGAATGCTTATTGCTTTCTAAATATCCATCAACCTTGAAAATTAAAAAATTAATAAATACCATTTCTGTAATAAAAGGTTAAAGTTGGAAGTTTTGAAGACAGCCTTTCTCATGGAAAAAAATTGCTTTTCTTCTTTGAGATGACCTGACGATCCTTTTTAATATTTTCTTTCCAATTTTTTTTAAAATGAAAGGTTTATCTTTAAGCTGTAAATTACCATTGTTGATTAAAAAGTACTATTCATAATGTATTAAACATGTTATGCCAAATGCAATTTAGAAAATTTTCAAAATTCTTAAGACTCCGCAAAGAATATCTTCTGTATCATACGAGATCATAGAATTTTACAAAATGGAGTATTTTCAGCATACTCTCTTCTACACAATCAAAAGAATTATTTCCCATCTCGTCCCATATCGCAAGTTATTATTGTCTAAAGTCGCCCGCGTCCGTGCGGCTTTGCGCATAGGTTCTCGGATACCTCAGTATACTTTGTCCATTAGTTCAGTATATCTTCTAAGACAGAAGAGATCATGGAATTTTACACAATTAAATATGTTCAGCACACTTTCTTCTATATCATCGTCTAAGAATTATTTCCAATCTCGTCCAATATCACGTGTTATTATTGTTTTAAGTCGTCCGCGTCCGTGCGACTAAAAACCACATTGAGCACTAAACCAAATTTTATTTGAAGACCGATTTTTTAAAAATTTAGAGGAATTTACTAAGCTGAATGTGTTTTTAAAATTTGTTAAATTTGGAAATACACTTAAAAAATAGTAAAAAAAAGCTATGAAATAAACAAAAAGTATGGTACATTATGCACCATTAAAAAAGATTACTTGTTAATATTCTACACCCCAAATATCACTTCGATATCTTTAATTGTTTAGAAGTTATACCAAAATGTCACAAAATTTCGTGTTTTAGACCACTGTGCGCGCGTGTGTTTCCTCTTGTTCTTGTTCCTCTTCCTCTTACCAAGTGCTTCGTTTCTGCGACACGCACAACAATCCTGGACCACCTGCGAGCCTCGGCAGGTGTCGAGGCTTATCACCCTGAAAACGGTGTTCTTATACGGGCCGCCAACACACCGAAGATGAACTCGTTCCTCTAACGAGCAGCAAACGACACGGCCACGGAATTCGTTTCGAGTGTCCCGAGCGCGAGCGCCGAGATTAATTTTCCGCCGTACCCCCGAGGACATGTGTTCTCTCTTGCCCGGAGGAACAAGAAAACACATTAGACAGAGGCAGAATTTAAACGTCCCGCGCACACCGACAACTTAAACGTCCCGCGAACAGAGATAGAATTAAACGTCCTGGCCGCCGGCTGTTCGGCCACAGTGAGTCTCGAATGTCACGTGAATTAAGAAATATGCGCACGGAACGGCCAACCTCGCCCCTTATTAGCCGGCTCGCAGAATTTATTTACACGGTTCATCGAACACGGTAATTGATTAGTCGCGAACCACGGGGATACGGATCCCATAAATCATAATTATATCGTGGGACCGTGTTGTACGCGGTGCACGCCGATATTCGCGGCTAATGAATTTTAAAATTTTACGACGCTTCTTGCCGCGGGTTACACATCCGAGATTATCTGCTTTTTTGTAGATTAGATATTGCAACTAATGAAGATGCGGTCAAAATCGCGGTGGATTAGGTCGCGGCTTCTTCTTGCTGAAATCGTGATGCTCTGGTTTCTCGTCGGAGATGTAACAAATTTGATGAAGCAATCTGCGAGGACCATACGACTTGGATTTTTTTTTCAGAAGTTAGAACAATTATTTTACCAACTTTTCTAAAAATTTCTTTGTCATGTGATCTAGGAAAGTAATTGGTTCCAACTTCTCAGAAAAGTCCAAGTGCTGTGGTGTAACATTTAAAAAAGTTATCGTCTTTGTAAGAATGTCCAAATATTATTGCGAGCGATTGTATGGAGTCTGTAAAAGATGAAGGATGCCAATGGAGGTGAAGTCTTCGAAATGGAGCATTCGATAATTGTGTAGTAAAGGAACACATGCCATTACGATTCGGTGAAAAAATTGTAGAGGCTAACGAACGCAATTTCAATTGATACGAGCGGCCGGTGATTAATCTGCCAGCGACGAGCCCCTCAGTTGAAATTGTCGTGTATCCTGCTTCCGGGGAAAGGAATACGTGGCTCTTCGGAATACGTGGCAGGACGTCCCGCTATAACAGCCTGGCCAGGTGATGTGCAGTAGTCGGTGAAGGTTTCAGGATGCTGCCTGCGAGAGGACGAACGCGTTTAGTGCCTCTGCTACCCGTTACCTAGTTTTATCCTAGCCCGCGGTTACGAGGATCGCGTTACGACCAGTCGCCATCAGACATCCTGCTGCTCTCGATGCCGGGGACTGCGAGACCGATATCAAAAATAAAGACCGCAGCTGATTTCGCGAAAAAATTCATTGACACTCGGTTGCCTGGCCGTCGCGTCGTCGCGTTCGGTTCGTTCGTCATCGACAGGTTCTCCGCACCGCACACGGGATGTTCCGTTAATTTCAGATCCTTTTACAACGACGAATTCCTCGCGATTCAATCCCCGACTCTACCAACATTTACAACTGCATGCTTAACACTAGGTTTGCGGAGCTCTAAAAGTGGCCAGTTTGGATTATTTTATAAAAATATCAAGAATATATTCAGCCAGACTTTTAGCAGCTTTTACCATAATATATGTTCCAAGGAGTAAACGTGTTAAATAAAGTTCCTATAAATGCATTTGTAGAACCCGTCATTGCGACGGATCCCGTAAATCTAGAGTTAAAGGAATAATTCATTTTTAGCATCATGTTTCTCGACATTTTGCGTCGACATAATATTTTTCAAATACCTCAGAGATTTTTAATATTGAATATAGGTGTCTTAAAATTTGCCTTTAGTATATCTTAGCATATCTTGTACATCTTGTTTGAATTTTCATCGAGGTAGAAGAATACTGTGGAATTCTTTCAAATTGGATATTATTATAATATCTCACTAGAGATCTTTAAAATTGAGTATGGTGTCTTAAAATATGTCTTTAAATATATTTTCTGAATTTTCATTGAAAAAGAAGAATACTGTGGGACTTTTACAGATTCATTTGAACAAAATATCGAAACAAGGCGTCAAAGAAGTCATACATAAATTCTTTAAAATTAGGCAAAACGTCTAATAGCCTCAGTTATAATGTAATTAATTACATACGCCATTGTATGCAGATTACATAAATTATGGAGATTGTGCACTGTTTCTCATCTTAATCTTCTCTTTGCTTTTCTTAGTAGATCAAGATACGTCCTCGTCAAAATCTAGAGCGCTGTATTGTTCTGTTTCTTTGCACGTCGAATGTTTTCATCGGAAAGAAGGGAACAATGGCAGATTTTCCAAGGCGCATATGTACTGGGATTCGTCGAGCATTAAATAATAGGACACCTGTGTGTGCACGTCCATCCAGTTCGCACCGATAACCCTCGAGGAATCTCGCCGGAATTGTTCTCGCGGGAATCTCATAAATCTCGTTACTTATCGATTAATCGTTGCGCGGTTGATTGCCGGTAATTAGAATTTAGTAATGATCCTTATCTGCCCCGTCATCTTAATTGACCTGTCTTTGCATTTTAGATTTACCGTAAGTTATTCCGGTAGACGGTCTCTAATTAATTTCGTCGGACGTGTGGGTAAGTCGTCGGCGAGTGGAATTTCACAAAGTGCACCGACCATACTCGATCACGATTCGATCCAAACGACATTTCGACTTGTCTTGGGGTCGATGGCACTCATACAGAACCTCAACTCGTTGCTTGCGTCTTCAATTCGCTGCTGAAACAATCATAAACCGGTACCGAGCTTTCGTAACTTAGAGAAACGACTTGCCCTCTTCTGGGACGTTTAAAATGTCAGTGACGGCGATTGCGGTATTTTTGAAAAAATTGTTCATGCAGGTAAGGGTTCCTAGGAATGTACTGAAAAGATTCAAGCTTGTACATTTATGTGAACTTTGAATAAAAAATTCTGGAAGTGGAAAAATCTCTCAAAACAACGCTCCGATCCTAGAAAATTGAAATATTTTACCACGTTTTTATTAACTCGCTTTCTTGACTGTCTGTTTGTCTGTTCGGTATAAATTTTGCAATTGATTTTAAACTGGCTAGAGACTTGAAACTTTAAACATAGCTCAGAACTGGATGACAACACACGAAAGATTAAAAAGCAGAAAATAACTACTTAAATAAAAAAATTTTAATATACCGCGTTTTTAAGACGGACTAAAAAGTATAAAATAATTTTTCCTAGCTTCGTACAGATTCCTAACCCCATACAGATAGTCCTGAAAATTTGAGAATTTTTAATAGCTATGAAAATACTTGTAAGATTTAAAATGAAACACGTGGGGCGCAAGGAGTGTGAAGAGTAGCTGCCGTTGAGAAAACTCACACAACAGTTCATATCTTCTGCAGTGCAATAAGATTGTCAGTGGCTTACGTGAATTATTCAAGCATGAATTATCCATTGCACGAGCCCCACGTTTTTCGCTTTAAATCTTACAAGTATTTTCATGTCTTTTAAAAATTGACAATCACATATTTTCAGGATTATGGGGCTAGGAAAAATGATTTTATACTTTTTAGTCCATCTTAAAAACGTGGTATATTAAAATTTTTTAAAAATAATTATTAATTAATGAAATTGAAAGATTCATAAAGTTCGAGTGTTCTAAAAATGTTGTTGACGACTCCGCCGAATTTGTTGGAGGACGCTAGCCATTTGGGGTTGTCGGACGTGGGAGAAGCAGCACGACTGCGCATCGTGGGGATCGGGCTTTATAGACCGACGCGGACAGACGTCACGTTAGACCGAACAGAGCAGCGA
This sequence comes from Halictus rubicundus, assembly GCF_050948215.1. Classification (NCBI taxonomy): domain Eukaryota; kingdom Metazoa; phylum Arthropoda; class Insecta; order Hymenoptera; family Halictidae; genus Halictus; species Halictus rubicundus. The sequence continues at coordinate 8,033,274 of NC_135165.1, forward strand.
AGCCGCAAAGAATTCCGGCCTGGCGGGGAACAATGCGAATTTTCAACGATTCGGGGAATACGAATCAGGCCAGGTCTGGGTTAGCGCGAATTATTCCGCGACGAATACGCGTCGACCGTATCGCGAATGCCACGCTCCTGTTTACCCTCGTTCTGCTTGTCAAGCGGTGCCTTAACTCTGGGAACATCCTCCTGTCAAGCCAGCCTCTGCGAATTTTATTGGGCTGCTGAACTGCGATCGCCCGATCGCGACCGAATCGTTCGATCCAGACTAACAATCATCCTCCATCATCCTTCAAGGAATATTTAATGCACCCATGTACTTTAATATGTTGTTTATTTTGCACCGCAACGTATCTTGCAGTCTTACCTCTTTAATTTGACTGATCATAACGGAACTTTAACGTGAATATATCGTCTTCCCCAATGATGCAAATATTAAACTGCTCGATACGCAGAAGAGTTAAATCTTTAGCGACCTGTAGCTCAACGAACAAATCAATGTAATCCATTTAATAACATGAGCACACCCGGCCAAGCCAGCAATCATCCACAGACACATGAGCATTTAAATTACATCGCGCAGTGTTCGAAACTAACACGACACCAATTAAAACGTATTAAATCCAGCTATCTTAGCCGGTACCGGCCTGGTACACAGTCATTCGCGATAACTCGTAGGAAGTATCAGAAGCTACTGATCGCCGAATTAATGGTGTATCGAGTAGTTACCGAGAAAACGATAAACAGGCGATAAAGGCCGACTATAGGTCAGCCTCTGATACCGGTTTCGATCACCCAGTTTCCCGAGATCGTGCCGGATCGACGACTTTATCTTGGGGAAGCCAATAATTGGCTTCGATCGATCCCGATCAGCGTTGGGTCCGGTCGCTGGAAAATGCTGACCCGTTCCAGGGAATCGAGTGTCATAGGATGCTGGGTTCGATTAATCGATCAAGAACTTGCTCGGGAGGCAAAGAAACAGAGATGACAGCCTTGGAGCTGATAGACGAGACGAGAATGAAAGCTAACATACCGAGGTGATGTCTTCCTGCTCGAGATAGCCTTGCAATTCCTCAAAGTGCCACGAAGTGCCACAAACTCTCGTCGATGCTGGACCAACCGAGAAGAGAGTATCATGGGACTCCGAGTGTCCCGTTTCACATGCCAATTGATTACAGGAATCGCTGCCCCTAGGTGGTGTCTCAATCCAGATTTTCTTGCAGCTCTTCCAACAAAGATCTGGACGGAGGTTCGAGTGTCCCATTTCGAGTAACGGGGCGCTAATTTGCCAATCGTTTAGGATCAGAGGAATCATTGCCCCCCGAGCTTGATGTCTTCTTGCTCCAGATTTTCTCGCAGCTCTTCCAAGTCCCACGCAAATAATAGCACCAAAGTCTCATCGATCTCGGAGCACCGTGTGCCCCAGAAAACTATCGTGCACATCCAAGTCCCCCGGTTCAAGTTAACGAGGGGATCAATTTGCCAATTGATTAGAGGAATCGCTGCCCCTAGGCGATGTCTTCTTGCTTCAGATACCCTTGCAACCTTTCCAGGTCCCACAGAGTCTGTCAGGACTACCTGCAAATCATAGCACAAAAGTGTCATTGATCTTGGAACACCGAGAAAAGTATCACTGGACTTCGAGTATCTCGTTCCAAGTAACGTGGAGGAACAATTTGCCAATCGATTAGAGGAATCGTTGCCTCTAGGTGATGTCTTCTTGCTCCAGATTTTCTCGCAGCTCTTCGAAGTCCCACGCAAATTATAGCACCACAGTCTCATCGATCTCGGAGCACCGTGTGCCCCAGAAAACTATCGTGCACCTCCAAGTCCCGCGGTTCAAGTAACGAGGGAAATAATTTGCCAATTGATTAGAGGAATCGCTGCCCCTAGGCGCTCTCTTCTTGCTTCAGATACCCTTGCAACTTTTCCAGGTCCCACAGAGTCCCTCGGGGCTACCTGAAAAATATAGCACCTAAGTGTCATTGATCTTGGACCACCGAGAAAAGTATCACGGGACTCTCCGAGTGTCTCGTTCCAAGTGTGGATAGGGTCTATTTATGATCAACTACACTTTGCTGGCGAACTTACTTTAATCTCTATATGTACATGTAGTGTTCGCGACTGTACAATTTACGCGAGGTGTCTTCGAACAACGCTCGACGACTGTCTACAAAATACGACGTGTGTCTCGCGACGACTTCCGACTGACTCCCCGAAAGTCCTGTACAACTTAATTCTAACGCCTTCGTTTGCCCTGGTAAAAATCCTAAACAACCCTGATTGGCTAACCCACGCTTTGGGTCCTTCCAATCAGAGCTGTTCTTTTTCTTCGTCTCACCCCCGTTCCTTCCGCCCTTGGCGTGTTTGTTTTCGGAACGGCGAGGTGATCGGAGAAGATGATGGAACTTTCCTCCGGGCCACCCATGCTTGACCCAAGTGTCGATAGACCGTTGGGTCCGCTTCAAGTGCCCTTCAGTTCGTCTCTTAATTTACGACGGTCTCGGTTTGCTATTGAGGACTTTGGGACAAAACTCTAATAAACATGCTTCGACTAGGTCTGGAAAATGTCCACTCAAAAATAGCTTCGTCGAACGAGACTCGTAAATTGCGTTGGCCGTTTGCACGAAAGAAAGACTCTTTTGTGTGCGTGCGACCGGACGCTACACAAGTAATGTGGGGGAACAATTTGCCAATCGATTAGAGGAATCGCTGCCCCTAGGTGATGTCTTCTTGTTGCAAATTTTCTCGCAGCTCTTCAAAGTCCATGAAGTGCCACGGAGTCGCTCAGGACGATTCCGCGTGTGTTCACGTGTACCTAAATTCTTGAGCCACCCAGAAAAATGCCACGTGACTTCGAGTGTCCTGTTCCAACTAACGTGGGGGAATAATTTGCCCATCGATTAGAGGAATCGCTGCCCCTAGGTGATGTCTTCTTGCTTCAGATACCCTTGCAACTTTTCAAAGTTCCACAGAGTCTGTCAGAGCTACCTGCAAATTCCTGAGCCACCCAGAAAAGTATCGCGGGACTTCGAGTGTCCCGTTCCAAGTAACGCGGCGGGGGGTGGGGTGGGGGGACAATTTGCCAATTGGACAGGGGAATGGCTGCCCCTAGGTGGCGTCTTGCTCTAGATTTTCTTGGAGCTGTTCGGACAAAGTCCCACGAAGTGCCACAAAGTATCTTAGGGCAACGTGCAACATCGTCGATCGCATCCTGCGGTAGGATCAAGGGGTCACGAAGTCTCCGCCTGGGACATCGGATATCATTTCGCAGTGCGAAAGCGAGCCCGCAGGATCGCGTGCATCCTCGCTGACTGGCGCGCTGGGAAGATTGCTCTTCGATCGAACTGGGTGATACTGTCGGCCCGCGCCGACTTCTTCCACCCCGGCTATATCGGCCATAGTAATCTCGTTCCTGTGCGTTGTTAAGCTTAAACGTCGCTACAAAGTAACGCTCCCTTCCGGGGCCCTGTTATTGAATCAGTCGGGTATCGTCTTCATCTGGGGCCCAACCCTTTCTATCGTCAGAGGGGTTCATCATTCCCTGCAACAGCCCTTCTTACCTACGGACTTTCGTTATTTACTGTTTCGCCAAGCGAGAGTTGCGATTCTTTTAAGAATCCGCCAGGGATAATAACATACATTACACGCCCGGGTGAGAGATGATATCGACTGCGATCCTGCAGCATCCAGCGTTTCCTAGGCGACGTTTCATAGACAGCTGCCTATTAATCAACGCGGCAAACGATTAAGCTGCGATTTTTCCCGGATCCATCCACCCCGTTGTCTTCGACGCCGCATCCTTTGGATTTCTTTCTTCTCACGCTAACCGCCCCGCGTCCCGGTCTCGATTAATCAATTTGCTGATTAATTAGCCTTCGACGCTTACCCCGTCGGGAGTCCTCTGTGGTTTCTTACCGCTGGTTTCTTAGATCGCCGTGGGAATCGTGATTGTTCCGCTCTTGGTTGGATCCTCACTTTGCGATGTCTAGCACGCACCTTCGGCGGTAACTGTACTTCTCGTTGTTCAGGGAGCTTTCGTTTCTCGCAGAAATTTCGAACGGATGATAAGTATACTGCCTATCTGTACGCGTCTATGTGCAAATTTGGAAAATCCAAGGAAACGTATGCATTGACAAGAACTAATAGCTTTTTAGTTTATTTCTACCTTGAGGAATCTTTCGGATGGAAACTTTTTTCTAATTCTGATTTTGATTAAATAATGTATGCAAATTAGAATTTGCATGAAAATCCGTAGCCTAGTGTTTGAAGGGACTGCGGGCCCTTATGCAAAAGTGGAAGTGTTCTTCATCGCTTGTGCGAGGCAGTAATTAAATAAAAATTGATTTCCGAATAATTTTGACACGTTGACAACAACGTGCCATTATTCTTAGATTTTTATAATCTTTTACTGTTTCATATTTCATTCTATTTCTTCAGAAGTGTAAAAAAATCTGTCTACTTAGAACCAGACGGCGGATTTTACGAGTTTATAGAAAAAATGCGTGAATGCAATTTAAAACAGAATAGTTAAAATGATTTAAGACTGCAAATCTATTATTTTCAGCTAGTTAAAATGATTAACCACTTTCCCTACAATATCGAGACATACTCGTGATGAAGATTCTGAACAGAGTCTAATAAATTGTATGCCATTAATTTCCTTTAAACCGAAATAAAATTCCGAAATAAAAAATTGTTTTTCTATGGAATTCTGAACGATGAAGAATTTCTAATCGTTATAATCAGAAAATAAATAGTAGTGCAAGGGGTTAAAGCAAGAATGAAATATCTACGTGGCTCCTGTCTACTTGTAACACATCCGGGAAAATTCCAGATGCCAGTGTCGACAGTTTAGAAAATTATTGGGTAATGGCAATTTACATAATATTCTAATATTAAACAGGACATGTTTATAAAATCCACGAGGACTAAGATCCCGGAACAGATCGTCGGGAGGAAGTGCGTTGGTTCTTTCCGTGCATCGTGATGCCTGATTTTCCGACAATTCATTAGAAAACCGGTATCTCGTGAGTTGATCTGGCAGCGTCGGCGTATTCAAAGGAACTAGCACATTGTAGACGATAATAACAGACTGGTTGTGACGCGGGGTTGCGAGTTTTCGCGATACACGCTCGCTCATTATACGCCGAGCGGAGATATACAATAAAATAGTTGGGAGAGCGGATTCCGTTCTGCAACATTATGCTAATAAAATAATTAACGAAAAGAACAGAGCGCCGAGGTGCAATAAGCTGTTGAACGAACGGGAAGAGTAATGTTACTCGACCCGAGGTGTCCGTGGAAATCAACGGAATCGTAAACAAGCCTTCGCCAGGGACGATGCTAAATGGCCCCGAATGGAAACACGTCCGTGGTATTACTCCCGCGGAGAAACGGGCAGCTTCGCGTTTTTAGCAATTTACGCCGGGTGATAAATTATTGCTGCGGCACGTGGCCGGTTCTCGGATCGCTCGTTACTGTTTCAGCTGCATACGGTAAACGCTCATTAGCCGGAAAGTAACGCGTGCGCCCGATAGTCGCCGTTAACGAAAGCCCGGTTCTTTGTGATCCCCACTCGAACTGGCCTAACAGCATCCCTCGAACATTGTCTTCCGCCGATGAAAACTCTGGCACTTTTACGCTTCCATTCGAAACGTCTCATCTTGCGTAATTGCGACGCCGAGCCGCGGAATTTTACGCGTTTGCAGCTCGTGAAACCATTGAAAAATTGGGAAAATGGCTGCGCGGAATTACTCGACTGTGCGTTCGGTTTCATTTTTGCCGGCTGGCGGAGCAGGGAAGAATTTTTATTAGCTGGAGGTTCTTCGAATTTGAAAAAGTAGTGGAGCAATTGCGAATGCAAGTAAGGGCAACATTAGCTGCATTTGTATAATGCATTCTTCTTACGTGTAAACTGCAGTCACGGTATGCCAAAGTTTGTAATTGTGTTTTTGAATACGGCTTCGTGAAAATTACAGAACGTAGAAATCATTTGAACATTAAATTCAAAGTATGAATTGCAAGGTGCATGAGCTATGTAGACATTTATTTCTCTTCTTGATGACTTCACAGCGTTGAAAACGATAAAATAGTATTTTTGAATTCTTTAAATTTTTTTACCGTTTTCGGTGGTACAGTGATTACTAGACTGCGAATTTTTATGCAAAACAAAATATTTCTATGTCAATTACAAGAAATTTGTTTTCTAATAAAAATTCATTTCTTCTTTTAAAAATATAATTAGCCACAATATAATATGACGATGTCCTTGAATTCATCTGATATTTTTACTGTCTTGTATTTTACCCAGCAATTTTTCTCGTAAATGCATAGCAATCACTGTGGACCTTTGCGCAAAATTAAAAATGTTTGGCTTGATTGCAAGGCACAGAAGCGAAATAAAAATTTCGGTCTTCTTTTAATTATCTCATTAAGCTGAGACTAATACAATGGCGTCCTTAATTTCTTCTAATATACCCACTATTTTAACCCATTCGCATCATTAGTGTATATATACACTCAATTTTCCTGGTCTGTATCACCGGAGCGTATATATACGCTCAATTTATTTTTTCTTATAATGCTGAAATATGAAGTTCTTTTACTTGTAGTCATTTTTGTACTTAAATATAATAAAAAAACAGTTTGGTGATAAAGGCCTTCTTTTCATATTTCCTTATGATGCAAATGGGTTAAATTGTACGTACCCATTTGTGTGATAAGTGCATGAATCCCGCAGTCCACTACCAACGAAAAAGTGGGTGGGAAGATGCATCGGAACGGAATGGAATTTCCATGCGAATGAGTAAGCGAACGATCATAGAGAGAAACGATCGGTTTTCCTCGATTGGCTCTGGAAACGGCAGATGCCGCGGATTTCCCTTGACCGGTTATTAATATAAAATTGTAACGAATCTCGGGAGCCGATCGCCGGCGAGAGAGGCCTAATGCACTGGCATTCGCCTGGCATTAGTTTCGACTGAAGATTTCCGCTGGCGAACGGTAAACGGACGATTAAAGAAGAGTCTTCCAGAGCGGTTTCCAGCACCGACACGATCTCAAATCGGGATTCAAATGTTATGCATGCGATTTTGCGTTTAACGATCGACGCAGGTGCGCGCGGCTAACGCCAGCAGAGAGATGAGCGAGAGGGGGGGGGGGGGGAGAGGAGAGAACGTACGCTCCTATAACGGTATGGAGACGCCTCATCGGTTCGCGCGGGCAGGATACAGTTCCTCCGCGCGGAACAAAATGAAACTGCGGATGCTGGCACTGTTTGCTGGAAAATTGATACCTGCGGCTGGAAACGCAACGGCCGCGATCATCTCTAGCACCGCCGCGCCGCGAGTTTCGCTAACAGTCCGTCGGAACGTTCCAATCCGCGCTGAACTACTACGACGATCCAGAGGACCCGCCGAGGAATCCTTAATTGACCTGGGAAATTTGCTGGCTGGTCCATAAGTCCTCCAGAAGTTTCCTCATTTGCAGCCGGAGCTGTTTTGACTCTAGAATCCAAACATTTAGACAGCCAGAGTTTCTCTTGCGCGTAATAAATATTAGACGAAAATGAAAGATGAAAAGGTAATACTGTTTCTTGCAAGCGACGTAATGCTGTATGCAATTCTTTTGGAAATGAAGATGACCTCCGATTTTTTAAAATGGAATGCTGTACCTAAACGTATCAAATTCGTTAGGGACGTACTGGCAGGCACAACTTAGAAAAGTTTAGTTTGTTTATTGTAGAAAATTGTTGACTCCAGTATGGTTCTGACTCGTGATAGTAGCTGGGCAAGTTATTAGTAGACCGGATTTTTATGCAAAATAAAAATTGTTTGCTGCAATTATTGGGTTGTCCGGAAAGTTCGTGCCGTTTCTCTGTAGGTGGCATTAGGATAGGTCTGAATATGACTAAATGATTGAAAACAAATGGTATGTGTACATAGTCTAAAAAGGTGATCTTTCAGGCATTTTTAGATAAAAGTTTGATTAGGATACATTAATTTTTGTTAGTTTTATGCGCTCTTAAATATGGAAGGAAACAGAGTGAATTATATCTGTGCTTAACTTATAGTGAGTGCTACCCCATTCACACTCAGATTTTCATCTTTTTAGATCAATACAAAATTCCCATAATGACAAAAACTTGAACTCTTTGGTCGACATAAACAATCATATTTAAAAGTTTTTCGCCGAAAAACGCAAGTTGCGTGAAAGATGGAGAAAGATTATGGAACAAAAGGGCACTTATAATAATTCAATAAATGTATATCGAAATTTAAATGTACTGCGTTTTAGTTTCTCTTAAAAATCGGCACAAACTCTTTCCGGACAACTCAATACAACGAACCGAGGCCAAGTAGAAATTCCATTGCTTATTTACATAACTTTAACCCTTTGCACTTCAAACTATTTTAACTCCAAAACGAAACATATTTTCCGACCTAGAATATTGGCCTTCTATATATCTTTTTTCATGTTATACATACGAAAATGGTGCAACTAACTGGTACAATACCGAAATGTTTAGTAACTTATTAAATACAAACAAATGAAATAATGTAAAAACTATTTTGAATAATGACACAGCAATTTTTAGTGGTGCCTTACAGTCACCATTCAAGTGCTAAGGATTAATTAGCTGGGACCTACACAATGGCGCTCCTAAATTCGTTTAATCTGTCTCCTGCTTTAAATCGCGCCTACTTATTTTTACCATAAATGCATAAAATCCGCTAGTTATAGTAGAATGGACTTGAATGTTCTATAAATAATTGCATTGTATCAATCTGCCCCTGTACCAACAATCCAATCTGTACCAACTTGCGCCCCCGTCTTCTACAAGCGCGTAGGAGAAGGAGGAAGAGGAGACGGCACGGTGGACGCCAAGGCGGCAAAAAATCCATTGTATAAATTTTGGATTTTTATAATAAAAAAATTATTTTTGTATAGCCTAATAGTGCGTGCATGATGTGCCAAAGTCAGATTTTTGAAAAAAATTTGTTTACGGAGATATACGCATGGTAAATAACCATTTCTTCGTTCCTGGGAATTCATCAGTTTTCAGTGCGATAGTTATGTAATTACTCCGCCTATAATTGATTACTTAGGGGTCTACAAATCATATGGGTTATTGCAAATGGCTTCAACTATTAATTGGCAAAAAAAAATTTTCCAAAAAAAGTTGTTTAACATTAAGTAATATGGACTAACCTGAAGCCCCTTTGCGTTATGCTCATTTTCTATTTATGGAGGAATACAAAAAATCCTTTGAATAGCTTCGATCTGGAACTAATCGTTTTGGCAAGTTATAATATTGATCTAGCTTTGTGCAAAATTTCATGAGATACTTCGAGGTGCTTTCGCCGCAATTAAAGTTTAAATATCAACTTTCGGAATTTCCAAGAATGAATCCCGCGGAAGTCACGATTATTTGATGTTTCAGGTGAAATTTTTAAGGGATACATATCAGATAATAAAAAAAATGTCACATTAACACATATAAAAACATATTTAATAACAATTTTTTATGTTAAATAAACAAAGTTTTCGTTCACTGGACCATTGTTGCAAAAATGCAACAGGTATTTTTTGGTAGTGCTCCAATGGACGCTATAAAAATAATTTATGTAAGATAAAAAAAGTTGTTATTAAATATTTTTTTATACATAAAAAATTAATAAATCATATGCACTTCACATTTTTCTTTATTATTTAGAAATATTCCTAAAAAATTTCACCTGGAACATCAAATAATCGTAACTTCCGCACGATTCACTCTTGGAAATTCTGAAAGTAGATGTTTAAACTTAAATTGTGGCGAAAGGGTCTCGAAGGGTCTCATGATTTTTTGCACAAAGTTAGATTAATATTACACCTTGCCAAAACTATTAGTTCCAGACCAAAATCTATTAAAGGATTTGTTGTATGCTTCCATAAATAAAAAATGGGCAGAAAACAGAGATTTTCGATTAGTCCATATTACTTAATGTTAACCCCTTGCACTCGAAGCTATTTTAACTCCAAAACGAAACATTTCTTCCGACTTAGAATATTTCCCATGTTTAATAATTTATTAAATACAAACAAATTTAATAAGGTAGGAAATATTTTGAATAACGATACAGCAATTTTCAGCGGCGCCTTACAGTCGCCATTCGAGCGCTAAGGGTTAACAACTTTTTACAAACATTTTTTTTGCCAAATAAGCGTTTTACCTGTGGCAATCTCTCCACAAATTTTCAAACAAATTCGTTGAATAGTTTCGTTTTTACAGATTTTTTGCCGCTTTTTGGCCATTTGGTACCACCGTGCGGTGTAGGATCTTCGAGAGGTGAAAGAAGTGTAGGTGGATCTTCTCATCGTTTTCGCGGTCCGTCACGCGATTAGGTCCCGCGAGAATCTTCGCTCCCTATTGAAACCGCCTTGTTGCTAGATAAAGGAGCGATCCCGGGCCCGGTTAACACTGTCTGGGAAATAGGTCGGAGCCACGTTACTCGCTTATCTCATTTCGCATAGAGTAGCTGGGTGTTCTTTTCTTTCCCCGCCTTGCGTCGCTCTCCTATCCTTTTTCCGCGAGAGCGTCGGATATTATAACTGTTTATTTTAATCTACATCATCGGCATCTACGCAACGATAAATCTCCATGAACGTTCCTTCCATCGCTCTGCTTCCCCTCCTTCTTCTGTCACTGTCTCCTACTCTTCCTCTTCTTCTTCTTCGGAGTCTTCTTCCTTTTCTCGTATTCTCGATCTCCTTTTTCTTCCTCTGGCCAGGCTACGCCAACCGTAATTTGCCGTACTTTCGTTCGTGGCTTGTTACGCAGGAAACCAGCCGCCCGAACAATGCACGCCACTATCTGCCGCGCGATCGATAGATCGCCACCGATCTGGCAGTGATCACCATTAATAACGAATCCTCGCCGGACGATTCTCGAACCGATAGCGACGCTGATTTCTACTTTGGATGTTGTGTTCCGTCTCGCGGCATGGAACAACGATTTCTTTTTCTTTCAGGAGCGCTACGAGCGAGTATACTTCGCGGAAGTTTATGCATGTTCATGGGGTTTATGGACCAGCTCGAAAGAGGTTCCAGCCGGCGGAAACCACTACTTTCCTCGTGGATGGATGGAGGAAGTTGGAAATGGAACTGTGCGAAATCGTTTTCCTCCGTGCGCTGCAATCTTTCGATCCTGATTTTTAGAGACCCTTCGCTTCACGGAGAATGAATTAAAATCTATTTGCAGTTGGTTGATCGTTTGTATAATTTGAAGAATGTGCTCCGCGGAGATATTGTTAGGTTTGCGCAGACGAAATGTCCGATTTTAGTGTTATTTCTGGAAAAATAATGGGATCAAATTTTTGCGAACGACTCTCTCTCTCTCTCTCTCTCTGAACATCGACAAAAAATTCTCGAGGAATTCTAAAAGACACCTGTCATAGGACACCCTTGTTAACGGTATATCCTCCTAATCCAGCATCCCGGAATGCGTCCCCGGCTCACGGCTATTTAAACGCATCGCGTTCGACTCGGACTAACGAAGGCCTGATGACGCTGATGACGCCGTTGGAATGATCTTTCTGTATCTCGTTTGCGTTTCGCGGATCATAAATTGCCGGGTTCCAGCGGCGAAATGATCGGTTGCGATGAATCAGGCCCCGGTACAGTTACGTCTGTCAATGTCTTCATAGGCGGATCCAGGGCTGCGATGTGTGTCGTCGATTTGCAACAAAGCTGCGGCAAACTGTTCCCCCAAATGGAAAGAAAAGTTGGCGTAGAGTCGGGCGGATCGCAATTTCTGCGTTCGCGGAATCAATTCGAAACAGTGCCGCAAGAAAGCCGCGTTTCTTCCGATGATCGCTTTATGATAATTTCTGCTCCCGTGTACCGTTACACATCGAATTACGATCCTTAAATCGATCACGATCACAATGCGTCGACCATGATATCTCTGATTGCTTCGGACGCATGCTCCCGGCGATAGCGATTGCCGTAGCTGGTCTTTCTTACCTTCGGTCGTTCGTTTTGAAAAAATCGGGAACGAATCAATCCGTAAACCACAATCGGCGCAAAGAGAAGCGAGGAAGACGCGGGAGGATCGTAGAACACGTCATACTACTTGGCCTTCCGGTGATGAATCGCCGAAGGTTCGGTATTAAGCAGTTAGGGTATTATGCAGTGGGTCGTCCAGCGAGACATGCTTCTCTTCGTGGCCAGCAATGCCTGTAATTAGCCCCTTCCAGCGGGTTTTGCGAACACGAATGTTTAGGATCCTGAATGAAATCCTGTTAGCATTGAACCGTGGATCGCGTTGGTATTGCGAGGATTATACTAAGTGTCTAACTGCTGCGATGAATTGAGACAGACAATAGGTCATTAGGTGTTTGGCTCTTCTCTTAAAAGGATTGTGTGCAGCACGGCGCAGTTAGACTAAGCAAGTTCGTGTGGACCTTTATGAAGCATAGTAGGCTATCACGCAATGATTTACACGTAAAACTTTTATAGTACAATGTCTTTCACCTAATTTGAACACCTTAATCTTCACCTTTGACTCCTATCTTAAAACGTGATTTGTGGATCATGTTCCAGTTCGATTATGAAAGTCCATACGGACCTTTATGAATAGACCGCGGGTTTTCATGTAGGATAAAAATTTTCCATCTGAATTGCAACAAATTGGAGTGAACCAGCAATTTATTTTCTTGCTTAACATGCCTAATAGGACGAAAATAATGTAACAGCATTTTTAAATTCTTTTAATGCTTTCACTGTTTTAAATTACAGCTACTCGTTTTTGCCATAGATGCATAAAATCCACTATTATGCAGTGATTCAATGTGATTCAATAATGTCTTTTATTAACACACATACTATATTAAAAGTGAATAAATCTGAATGAATATAACCTTGTCATTATTACAAAGCAGTAATGAAGTTTTAACGTGTCCAAATAAATTAATCACGCTGCATCTGAAGCCTCCAATGGCGGAGTCTGGGTCTATTATCGCCCAGTTTCTGGCGAATCGATTAAATGAACAACTGCTGCATTAGAAATGATGAACAAATTAATGTGTCTATGAGAAGTACGTTTAAAAATATGTTTTAAAAATTTCCAAATAAAGCACTGAACAGCTCCATAAAGTTCTGAACTGTTTCAAACATGATAATTGGCTTCAGAATAGGAAACGTTACTTTCGGCCAGGATTTCAACGATTTTCCGCGATCGATCTAGCAAGATTATGGCTGCCGGTTTAATGAACGGTCCACGGAAGGTGCGAACGCGTTCTCTTCGTGGCTCATCAAGCACCGTGACATTGAACATTCTAATCGAGCCAGGCCCGCATCGCGAACGCTGCGGAATTCCAAAACGAGCGGCGAAAATAGAGAAAAACAGGAGACCGGGAAAAGAAGCGCGGGAATCGCAAAGCGCCGGGAAACAGCCTTTACGATTTCAGGCGAAGCTATTATCGCACGGATTCCGTAAAAAAGCCCAGCTGAAGACACGTCATGGGAGAAAAAGTTTATATTTCCTCGCACGTGATAGCCGGCGCGGCGACTAATCCCGGCACCCGGGCGAGAAGAAATTAATGAACCGATAATCGTCGCGCGACGCTACACCCGCCATATAAATTTCCAGGCCTGCTTTTTCTGGGATTTCTTGCTTTCCCGCGGTGCTTGCGATATATGACGCATATTTCTTAACTTATTTGCGAAAGATTAGAGTTGCACGCTACATAAACAGCATGAGATGATACGGTTTGAGAATTTTTTCGTGAGCAATTAGTGAATGGAAAATTACAATTATTTTAGAACATATAAATACGACTTTCAGGTTTCTATTGCAATTTTTGAAAAATAAAATTGTTGAAAAATAGCGGAGTTATTAAATACTTTTCAAACCTGGAGAGTGGAACCTCTGAACGTAAAGTTTGAGAATTTTTTCGTGGGCAATTAGTGAATTATTATAATTATAGTTTTTTTAGGGAATATAAACGCAACTTTTAGCTTTGTATTCCAATTTTTGAAAATTAAAAATGGTCAAAAACAGCGGAGTTGTTAAATAATTTTCAAATCAGCGGAACTTCGAGAGAAAATTCGTTTTGTTGGATAAATATCCAGCTTTACAATTTTTTCCACAAGTAACTACTACATGAAAAAATCCGATTTTTTTTAGGGGATGTAAATACAACTTTTAATTTCATATTCCAATTTTTTTAAATTAAAAATATTGCATAATAGCGGTAGATATTCAACAATTTCGAGAACTCTCGAAGACAAGAAAACAAATAACTTTAGATATTAATAAAAAAATTAAATAATTAAGAGAACAAGAAACAGAGCAAGCTATATATCTTGCAAATTTGATTCTTATAACAGTGGTATGAAGGCAATAATACCCGCTGATTCAGCCCAAGCAAAGAACCGCATGAATTCAATTAGGCAAATTATACAGTCTGAAGAATTCCGAAATTCTAGAGCAAGGTTTACTGATAACTACTTCGTCGTCAGACGTGGAACAATTGATCACTCAACGCTAATCACCTGGCTATAAATCATATCGGACGTAATCTCAAAACTAGTTCCCCACTTGTTGGGAAATCTTGTCTGTGCATTGCTCGCCGTATCTACTTGCCTTGCATCTACTCGCGCTCGCCGTAACAGAACGTTGCGATGTAATCAGAACAGCTTATTTTCTGTGTCAGTGGAAATGATACGGTGAAGGCCGAAAATTATCCCTCGACTGTGGTCGATCGTCTGTTATCTGGAGCTGTGCACAGATTGTATCAAAATGCACCCTTTGCCTTTTTCTTCTTACATCGATCCTTAAGTATAGGCTCTACGTGTGGAGGATCTTCGCACATTTGTGGTATCTGCGAGCTTCTGAACTACAAAAAGACGTGTACCTAAATGAAAAAGTGTATAATATGTTTCAATTTTTAGCGGACCACTAGGTATTAGCCCCTTGCTAATAAAACTTCTTTCAGACGTCAGCGATATGATGCTTTCGTGGCTTGATATAATAATAATTTAATTTTCTTTTGCAAAATAAAACTCTTTTTCTTTTGAAAAAATGATTTTTCTCCGCAAGCATTCCGCAGAGAAGCATTAGTGTGTCTTCTGACGCTTCTGGACCCTTTATAAAGCTATACAACTCCCTCGCATGGTAAATATTGTTAAAAAATTCCAAAAGGTCCTACACCCAGAAGTTTTAACACAAAAAATTGAATCTTTAAAAAATTACTTCCACCGATTTGAAACTGGTAGATCCCGATTCGGGACACCGTCGCGACACAACGTCTGGCTGAACGAGACATGAAAGAAGAATGAGACAGTTTCGACCGAAATTGTCAAGAAAAACCGGTGTAACGTGCCAGGAGATAGCCCCCAGAGATCCTGGTAGTGGCTCTCCTTCGTCCATTTCCTTTTCACCCCGCGCTATCACATTAATGGCTCGCATTAATGGCACGCATTACGCGGCGAGCGTTGTAACGAGACCGTCTCGGTGGATAACTGTTTCCCTCCTCGAGCGAACGCGTTCTAATCCTGCGTAATTTATGTAACATGTAAATCGCGGGGGTCTCTAATGCCGATTCAGCCGAGGCAACTGTTTCTAAAGGGCCGCAACCACGCGTGACCAAACATTCTCTTCCGCGGCCCCGTCTCCGGCCACGGCGGCGGCGGCGTGGCACCAGCTCTCAATTTATCGTGGCACCGGAATCCGTCGTTGGCCAGCCCCGGATTCTTCGGATATATATCGAAAGACTTGGCTATACCCAATAATCGATGCCCGCGATTATCCCGCGAATCGTCCACGGTCTATTTCTGGATAACCGTTCGCTCCGATATCCTCGAAAGACGATCCCTGCTCCGCCTTTGTTGCCGATCCCAACGTGCATTACACAAATATCGTATGAGAGGATAATATAATATTCTAGAAAAATAGTAATACCATGATCGTTTCACTTGTCAGCAAATATAGCAAGGTAATATGAATAATATTTTGTTTACAAACAATCATGATACATTGAAATCTTGAAAATAGTGTCCGTCATTTTCTATTCATTTATTGCATTTTACAAATGATGAAGTTAGTAACGAATTTCAATTGAACCCTTTGCGGTCGTATGTCTACTCTCAGCCACCACAGCAAAGAACCATATTGATCTTATATTATATTAAGTTGACAAGAAGAATATAAAATATAGTTTTTACATAACATAAAATTAAAACACATTATTGTGTTACATATATCTAAAGTTTAAAAAAGAATTAATAAATGTTGTTTTTCCTTCATAATCTTGCATATTATCATATGTATTACTGTTCGTTCAACGAACTTAATACGACCGCAAAGGGTTAAAACAGATTTCAAATGTTTCATTTTGAGGGCTACGAATTAATTTGCACACCTAATAAGCCAGAAATGTAAATAGCATGACGAAGCGAATAGAACGCTTTTCGATGTTTCTAACACATGACAATAGACATTGCCAGAGAAAAGTTCTGAATGCTCAAGTATGAATAATAAACTGTGGATTTTTATGCGATAATTGTTTCCATTATTCTCAGTCGCTGCATAGACATTTATTTCTTTTCTCAGCAATAGTAAAAAGCTGGAAATAATGCAACATATATAAATTCTCTGAAGGATTTGACTGTTTTCTATTTGATCTATTCATTTTTGCTATAAATGCATAACCGTAGTGATTAAACCCTCCCTTAACGAAGATTCTGAACAGAGTCTAATAAATATTTATGTTATTAATTTCCTTTAAACCGAAATAAAATTCTATTTTATTGTAGTTGGTATATATCCTTTGGAGAAAATATAGGCATACAATAAATATAAACTATTTTTTTCTATGAAATTCTGAACGATAAAAAATTTCTAATCATTGTAATCACAAAATAAATGGTAGTGCCAGGGGTTAAATCGTTGTTCTATTAATATTTTCATTTACACCCCGGAATCAAGGACGTCGGTGCACTATTAATTCTTTATTGCAGAAAATCGTCCATTTTTGAAACGGTAGTTTTCCAGCTAGTTCGACCACTTATCGGCTAGGAAAAGAAAGCAGGCGGAACGGCGCGTCGCGACGATTCCAGATGCAGAGGAATCCCGAAGCTGAATCTCTGTTTCGCCAGAGACACGTGAATTCTAGACGATTCGCCGATGCTATCGCCTCGAGTTGATACAACGATATGGTATAACGACGATTCGAAATGGTCAACTAACTGCCACCGTGATCCAGATTCTATGTTTAGCGCGGCGGGTTCGTTGTCCAGAATGAGTGCTTCTTGTTGCAGATGCTTCGGATGCCTTGCAAGGTTTGAGCGGTTTTAGCTGGAGACCGGATTTTAGTGGTTGCGATTCGGTACGTTTTGTTTTTGCAGTTTCCAGACGGACTCCGTATCTTCGATCGGGAACATTTTGTTGTTCTCGCTTTGTCTCGTTGAGTCTGAGCCTTCAGGACTTTCAGTAGCAGCGATTTGTTTTGTAACTTTGGGATTGGGTCTTATTCTCTTCGATTGAGAACATTTGATTATTTAATTGTTTGATCGAGACTGAATCTCAATTTATCAGAACATTTCAACAATTTAAGTATTCTATTACTAGGGATTTCATGCGGTTATGACAAAAATGGCTAGATCAAATTCCAAACAGTAAAAATATTCGGTGAATCTAAAAATTGCGTTCCATTGTTGTGAACTCATCAAAACGATTACGAAAAGAAATAAATGTGGATCCCGTATATTGTTATGGACACAGACAATTTTTATTTTGTATAACAATCCGCAGTACAGTCATAGAAATGGCCATGAGCCCGGGGTATAATAACTACATAGACTCCAAATCTTTGTGCAAAGTTTAAATTTTCTGCCTCAGTTACAAAAGCTAAGAGTCAAATAAAAAGTTCTTTCCCTCTATAAGAATTTTAAAAAGTTGCAAATAATTCACCGGTGTTCCTATATTCTTTTAAATCGCACCTACTCGTTTTCGCCATAAATGCATAAAATCCGCGTAAGCAATGATTTTTCGAAAATCTGGTTTCATTGATCCAGTCTTCTCTTCGCTGTACGCGTGACAGATCTGTTAATTTTCTGGAGTGGTGCAGTTCATTATGCTTCCCAGAAGGAATCACCAAGCCGTTTTTCGACGCGTTGATCCTGGGAAAGGGGACGACTCGTAGGCGGCAGCCGTCATCGCGACAATTTCGCGCGTATTTCGCGGTTGTTGACTCCGCTTCTGCGCTCGGTTATCCGCTTATCCGTGAAATCAAAGTCCGTCTCTCTCTCTCTCTCTCTCTCTCTCTCTCTCTCTCTCTCTCTCTCTTTCTCTCACTGTTTCCGCGAGGGGTATACCAAGGCCCTCTCGCCTTAGGGACGTATCGCATCCGGAAATGATCTGTCGCTACCGTACCGGGCCGAAAGCATTATGATCGGCTTTCTGGAGAACCGGAGTAAGAATATGAACGGTGACTCGTTCGTCCCGTTCGGACTGATAGGCGGCCCGCGCATTTATACGGACGCCGGATGCGTCGACTTCCCGTGTCACTCGATTTCTACTCATTTTACAAACGAGGAGGCCAATCAACCTCTTCCTGTGGCCAACCCGACCAGCGGTGTCGTGCGCGAAAGTCATTTCGTCGCAGATCGACAGTTGCCAAACGGTGAGCCGGCAGACCGCTTGTTAGGCGAACGGTTCAAAATTTTCAATCTTCAACATTTCTTCGTAGGATTTCTTTGTGTTGAATCCAGGTGCAACCCGTTTCCTCTCTTTCGCCTCGGAAATTACTGCACAATTATATCAGGCAATTATATTCCCATGGGTAGCTCTATTAACCCATTTAGAACAGTTAACCCTTTCGGTACGAGCGTCGAATATATCCGGCATCCATGTGGCAGCCTCTATGTACGAGCGCCATCTATAGTGGCGAATTTTATATAAATGTCTTTTAATGTTAAAACTATAAACGACATTTGTTAGAAGAAACATTATTTTATTAAGCACAGTTCTTATTTAACGCTTAGGAAAATGTTCATACAAAAGAGATTCGATTCATTTTTGAAGCGGTGCGGCGCCTCGTACAGCAGGAGCGTCACGGCGGACAGAGCGCTCGTACCGAAAGGGTTAAGAGACACTACAATTTAATTGTAACATTATCGATGAACGCAAATCTACAAAAAGAGAAGCTATTGGTGCAAAAGTCAATGTCGAGTCTGCCGCGACATAGGGCCGCAAAGGGTTAATAGGTTGACTGCCAAATTACAGCTCTTGAAATTCCCAAACTTCAAAATAATTTAGTCAGTCTAATATTCACCAGATTTGGTACTGTACATGGAATGTAGAAATTATATGCCGAGACTACCATAGCGAGCTTCTGCACCCTCGGATTGGTGCATATTGATGTGAGAAAGATACCGCAGAATGACCTTGAAGGTCAAGGTCAAAAGGTCAACAATTTGTTTCGATCGCATCGTATTCTATCCACCGCGAGGACAAAAAGTGCAAAAAGAAAAATCGGTGGAAACTCAATGATTCTCTCATTTGGGAGCTAATTGAACAGTCGTTTCAAGATAAAAACAAGTTTAAAACGTACATTTGACTATTCTCGAACACATGCCCTTTACTGTCCAAGACTATCACCTTGCGATTATCATTCGTTCGAACCACTGACATTAGCTGGATACCGTTTCGAGGATGTTGTTTCAGGATGTTTTGATTGAAGGCCGGTATGCTACCATTAATTGAAAAACGTTGTAATCAAAATCAATGCGCAGGAGGTTTCGTCGAAAACTATTTCTCTCATTTTATAATGAGCGTTCTGTCCGAACCATTATAATCAGCGCGTAACTGCTCCTCTGTTTAGCCTAGCCGTAAATGTCCGAGGCCAGATAATCGTCGTTCAAATTACCTCGCATTCCCTCGAAATTATGATTCCCGGTATCAATCTACCCTACGAGCAACACGATCCGAACCAGCATCATCATCCTGTTACACAATTCTTATCTCATTCGATCATTCGCGGGCGAGAAAAAATCCAAGGTAAATATGTATCTCGCGTATTCACGCGAAAACGTTAACCAAAGTGGCCATTAGTTAACCGGCTACCATATCGCGCAATCGATTAGGCCGTCTAACATCGCAATATCAAAACCGCATGAAATATAATTTCATCGGGAGCCTGCGAATTTCCGAGTGTTGCGATCGAGCAATTACCGGCTCTCCGGATTCTGCCGGGATTCGCAATTAGTACACCATCAAGATCAATTTAAGTCGATTCTGGTTTCTTTCGAGAGTGCTCGGTTCTTTTTATAAGAACGCGGGAAAATCGCGAGAATCGCCTTCTCTCGATGCACGAAATGTATTGAATTCATTAACGGGGTTTTTCAGGGCTCGCTTTCACGCCTGGAGGCGACCAGTGGATATAATAATTATTGCGAGCGGCGCATTAGCCTAATCTCGGGCTCGCATCGAACCCGGTTAAAAGCAACGGTAACTTGCTTCACGAATCATTCGTTCGTGTCTGATTCACGGGGTTGGGAACGTTCCCCATAAAAAAGTCATGGACATACCTGTTGAAATACTTTCGTTTAAGTAAGGTAGTATTTCAAGATGTACTTTATTTGTCAGCGTCTCGTAGGAATGTTTGCAAAAGCCTATTTAATGTGTACAAATTGGAAGTGTTGATTGAAACGACTTGATTTGTGGCAAGACGCGCTGGAAATAATTGGCTGAAATAAAATCATTTTTATTCTCTTGACCTCGCTCTAGGGGTGCAGAGATATACAATTATGGTGACGTGCGAAAAACAAAACTTTTTTCCACGAATAATTTCAGGATTCTCCAACATTATTTTTCATTTAACAAGTGAAATCAATTAATTCTCGATATATCGTGTATCGTCAAGGAGACATAGTCGAGCTTCGCTGCCCCTCACGGGGTATACGCCGCGGAAGTGGGGATAATTCCGCGACGTTTATCATCCAGACCTCGGCGACATATATAGAGCAATACATGTATGTGCTCGCAATGGAGTTGCAACTAAATCTAAAATATTTATGTTGAAACCGAAAAGTCAGTGGAGATAAAACTGTTTTCGGGATACAGTAGAAATAATTGTTTCCAACTCTCGAACTGACTCTGTACATATGCGATTATAAAAATTCACAGAATAATTGTAGAGATACGTACGAAAGTAATTGTTTCAAACGAATGATTGTGGCACAGTTTAGCTTAAATCGTGTAGGAACTGTACTCTGGAAATATTTTAGTTGCGAGTACTCCTCCGTCGGTCACTGATTAAAAGCAACGGTAACTGAACGCGCGGATCATTCGTTACTCCCGATTAGGTTTTTCAGTTTATCTGCGCCTTATTTCATTCCGCTGTCGCTGGAGAACGGTTCGATAACGCGCGTCACGAAAGAACGGTCATCTCTCGATGCTCCTTTCTCGTTTTAATAAACGTCCGCCGATAAGAGTAAAATTGAATTCCGATGGGGCTCGGCTCGAGAGGAGCCGATCCACTACGATCGAGCAGCGGTGATCCAGCCGGGGTCTGATCCGGAGATCGATAAAATCAACGGTGGAAAATCGGGCCCGCGCGGAATCATTCCTATTACGTCCGGGCAAGAAATATGAACTCGCCGCGCCGCGTATAATTTATTCACGGTCCGATGGCCATCGCCGGGCTCGTCTTCCGTAAAACGGGGTCAGAATCATCTCTGCGGACCGTCTGGATGGTAGTAGGTAGCCCGTGTGTCGCGGATGCCATCGGTAACTTGGCATAATTGCCGGCGAGCGCCGGTGGAACGTGGCGAGGTCGTAAAAAACGAACAGATGGCGGCCGGTTGCTTCTCTCCGCACCTTTTTCGAGCACTGACACCTTTCGACCACGGCAAGATTCGACAAATAACTTTGCCGAGATGATGCCCCGGTACACGGTGGTTTGAAGTTTTAATAGCGGTCGGCAGCGGTTAGGATGAAACGGTCGAGGAAAGTACTCTAAGCGCGGCAGGCGCTGCTGTCGCGCCGCGCCGCGCCGCGCCGGGGAGCTTCAACGCGCGGTTAGGCGAGCACTCGCCGCGCTATGGCGACTTTAGGCTCGAATGCTGCGGGAAATAAATTGTTGCAAATGCTGCTCAATGTGAAATATGATGCTGTGTGAAATTAGACATTCGTAACATCTCAACAAATAAAATGCTTTTATTTCGTTGATCTGGTGTACAGAATAAAATACGTCAAACATATTAGGACCTTGAATAAGTTCTCGCTGTTTCTTCAAAAATGGCAGTAGCAGTACCCCGTTCGTGGAATTTCGAATGGTAACACACATGCAAGGCAATAGTGTATCTAACCTTAAATATCAGTGTATGGTAGTTCACTTTAGTGTAAACAAAGAAATTTTTTCTTAGTTGTGAAAATGTCTACTTTTGTGCCAAATAAAGTGTATTTGCGGGGAATTTTATTGCACTACTTTATTCAAAAGAAATCTGCAGCTGAAGCACATGGAATTCTTGTTGAGACTTATGGTGACAATGCTTTGTCGGATACGACATGCAGAGACTGGTTTCGACGCTTCAAAAATAATGATTTTGAACTTGAGGATAAAGAACGTTCTGGCGCACCGAAAAAAGTTGGAGGAATTACTCGATCAAGACCGATGTCAGACGCTAGCAGAACTTGGAAAAACATTACAAGTAGATGAGTCAACTGTTTCATAACGTTTAAAAGTTTTAGGAATGATCCAGAAGCAAGGACATTGGGTAAAAGCTTTTATTTTGTAAAAGAAACAGCGAGAACTTATTCAAGGTCCTCAATACCTTATTCAAGGTATTCAAGATTAAACAAACTAGTTATTATTGGACAACGGATCTTTATGCAGCTTAAAAATGTTGTCGATCGATTGTAAAGCACACGAGCCAAGTAAAAAATTCTGACCTTCTTCACTAATTTTAGTAAGTGGAAAATAATACATTGCTGTCTCTCTTAATCCTCCCACTATTTTAATTCGTATCTACCCATTGTTGTTATAAATGCATCAAATCCGCAGTACAGTCATTATGCGCGAACGAAGAATGTATCTCAGAAGAATTTCAAAGGACTGTTGCCGGGTCTCGTCATAATCTAAGCATCAAAAATGGGAGGCGATCAGCGTAGATCAGCGCGGAAGGAATGCAAAGGCGCAGCCCCTTGCGTTAGATCGAAGAAGTTAGGCACACAAGAAGTAAAGCACCGGCCGATGGAACATTATTACAGGCTGTAGCCGCGGCGCATTTCGCTTTAACGACCGGATTCGTATCGAATTAAAGGGAGTTAAACGCAGGGAAAACAGATCGCAACAACCAACGGAGGGAGCATCTCTCTCTCTCTCTCTCTCTCTCTCTCTCTCTCTCTATCACTCCCTCTTTTTCTCTCTTTCTCTTTCTCGGGGACTCGGACAGCAAGTGCTCCGCAGGACGCGATCAAGGGTTCCGTTAATCCTGAATCGGCGCATCCGCCGACCCGTTCGATTTAATTATGTTAAATAAACGCGACCCGTGTGTATCGCACGAAATTCATCGGCTCTCTTCTATAGACCGGCCGGGCATTAAAGTCGCGCGACTCCCTGTTTTATGGCGATTATCGGGAATTAGCTCGCCGACGGGAACCCGTTAGGCTAGCGATCATGCGTGCACCGGCGCGGCGCGTTTACGCGAGCGCGTGTCCCACTAAATGCTCGCGGAGTTCCCTGGTAAACTCCATTTTTTAATTTTTCTTTTTGGAGAACTTTTCATTACCCATTTGTGGTCTGTATTTTTGTTGACCTTTCTAATTTTAAGCTACATCCACAATTTCTTTTTACGATTCTCGTCACAAATGATTTTTTGTTTTGTACCATTTATCTTCTCAATGTCTGTGTTTACTCCAGATTTCGAACATTTATGGGGCACGCACGATGCCATAAAACATTAATGGTTCCATAACAATAGTAATAGTGTTTTATAGCAATATAACGGGGACTATAATTACTCAAGCTCGTTCAAGGTCGCAGACGGAGAAAACTGTATATCAGTTAAATACACTCTGAAAATTGACACTGCACGTTCTCTTACGGTCCTCCATCTCTGTCCAAACGTTTAGTTTGCACGTTTGCATAACGACATCGATCGGATCCATGAAAAGAAGCGATTCTGGGGTCAGATCTTGAACAATTTGTCGATTCTGCTTTAACTGGCAGAACAACGCGCCGCTCACAGGATCGGTTAACCGCAAATCACGGATTGTTGGCGAGCACGTACCTTATAGGCGCGCATTATCCTGCACAAACGCTGAGAAATATGAATTTATGACATCGATCCGTGTAGTCCCGGTTTCTTTTTTTCCGCCGAGTCGTCTGGGTTCTTTTTTGCGAAGCGTTACGGCTGCCGAGCAAGAAATTTATGTAATCGCCGGCTTTCCGTGCTGAACCGACCGAGATTTACAGGGGATTTATGAAGATCGATACCGGCGGCTACGATCGCCAGCAAAGATCGTCGAATTTAGAGCCTCCTTAGACGTTCCCCGCGGCTTAATGCCCTTTAATACTACGCGATCGACTTTATTAAATCCACTTAGCGGTTCTCCGCCCGGTAATTTGTTTTGCTAACTGTCTTTGTGGATACATTAGTTTATTAAACGCGATTTATATCTATTCGCGGTGAAAGAAATTCAGCGATCAGGTTTAATTTGTTACGGGGATTTTGTATCATGCGTTGGGTATAATTTATTGGCTGGTTGTATACTATAATATGATTAAGTAATCGTCGTTCCAGAGTTTAGTAATTAAATACATAATAAGTAGCAGTTTTAACCCCTTGCGGAAATTGGTTTCTTTACAATGACTAGAACTACGTTTTTCACGGAGTACTCTGGCTTTCGAGGCCGTTTTTGCACGATTTTTGAGGAATTTTTTTCAAAAGTGCTATTCAACCTTTCGCGTTGGGATTTTGTACTCATATTTAGTGGTATTTGAAGTGCATGTGTGATTTCTTCAAGTAAAAATAATCAAAATTACACGAGTTATATATTTTTCTATTTGCATTCTTCAAACTCCTATAACTACGTTCATTTTACGATTTCTAACAAATCCTTTTGCACAAATGTTCTACAATTCTTAATGAAAATGCGAAAAAACCGAAAATCTCTAATTTCTAATAGAAAAGGACAATTTACTTTGCAGACATTTAAATTGTAGACATACGATAATGAAAAATACTCTTTTCCTACAGGCAGGCTATTAAGCACAAAGAAGTTCTAATCATTCTAACTGTGAGGAAATAAATACAAGGGTTTAAAAATTTGACAGCTAGTCTATAATTTCAAAATCCACCGATAAAAACCTACCAAAAAAAAAATTCTGGTAAAGTGGCGAATTCGCAGCTCGGTTGAGAAGTGTCGAGAGGTCATCGGTTTTGAAAGGTTCCCGTCTAATGTCAGCGAAGATGAGGTCTCAGTCAGCGGGCAGGCGTAGGCGCAAGAACACGTCGAGGCATTTGGGGTCGTGGCCCGTTCGATTAGGGTCTCTCTCGATGGATCCTGGAACGGTAGCCATCGGTCTGAACATTAATCCAGCATCGTAATTCGACGTCCGCGTCGGCCGTGCGTCATCGTGAGCTATTAGCTTGTAATGATGTAACTACCGGTGTACCGCCATGGAGAGAGAGAGAGAGAGAGAGAGAGAGAGAGAGAAGGGGGGGGGGGAGAGACCAGAGAGTTAAACGCTTCGAAATAGCGGCACTAACCGACAGCCGATCCGCGATCATATAAATACATGCGAGAGCCATCCTCCGATCGATGACCTTGAACGGTCGAACCTGATTCATCGGATCCTCCTCTGAGAATGACGCGAGTGATACCAGTTCCGTTGCGGACCGTTGCGATCCTTCATTTATTTTCTAACGTCCCACAAACCTGGCCCAGTTCGAACGATTTCATGACATTTTGGTAAACAAACACACGGTTTAATAGAAACAGAATAACACGTTAATCAGCTTGCTCCTTACATCAAACACTAACCACAGAACACAATATGTGCATTATTTTCCAACTTGCAACAGTTCGATCGTTCCGCTCCTTCCCAGTTAATGATTTCAATTCGCGCAGCCAATTTACGGCGTTCACTGCAAACGTAAATTCAATTTAATAGGATTCCGTGGATTCGCGGATTTAATGGTTCTCGTCGATCGATTTATGACGGTAATTAAGGTCAACGAAATTTAATGCAACGTCGCCTCGTCCCGTATCGCGTTCCCTGTGAATGTAGCATTATCTTTAGCAGCTTCTTGCCCTGGATCACGAGGAAAATACGTCCCCTCAAACATTGCACTTCATAGATCCGTGGACAAGGATATAATTTATTTATTCCGTTTGATTATTTTCTGACACGTGGCCGGAAATTTATGGAATTTTTAATGACGGTCAGGCAAAAACGTATCAGAGGACTGTTAACGTCGTTGCGCTACCGGAGAAGCATTTTAGTCGGTGTCATTGATATCACAGTCGTAAAACTGTTGCCTCTAGATGTCGCAGTTATGCTAGCAGAAATTGCGTTCATAAATGTCGGATAATGTTCAGCATGTCGCTAGGTATCCAGGATTCTCGACTGGTTTTCTTGGCTGGTTTTTCTCTCTTTTTTCATTTGAGCCTGCTTTCCGGATTTCCCAGAACACATGCCATTTCCTTCAGGTCGATCCTTTGTAAAATGTCTACTGGAAAATTGTCCAGCAACGCACGAAAATCAACTTGGAAAATTGTTGCTTAGTTGCTGGACTGGAACAAGTCATCTGTATTTATTTTCTGTGCTGGTCACGTTAATGACAGCTAATTCAGTGCACGCTAGATACGTTTCATCGAGCGATACAGGACGAGTGGGTAATTCGAAAAATCATTCCTTATTGTTGCGAGAATAAACCGACTCATTTATATTTATTTTGTGCTGTCATGAAATTGCCGATGGCTAATTTAGTCGGGCTACGATGACTCAGATGTTTCCAATTATGTATTTCTAATCGAACTCGGAAAGTGGAAAGAATCGCCAAGCTGGAGAGACGGCTCTCAATTATGCGAGCAAGATACAGCATTTCTGAAGTTTCTTGCGATAGCGAATTTAATGGAACCTATAATTTGTTCTGAGCGTGAAGTATGTGTCTATCGAACAGAATCCGAAGCTGTTAAAATTGGTTGCAGTTATAAAACTTAATTGAAGATAGTTCGTGGCGCGTGGAGATTAGTTTTATTGTAATTGAGGCGTTTCAATCGAGTTGGAGAAAATGAAGAAAACACGTTTACTGTATCTTCAGGAGCTATTTCAATTTCAAAATGGACGATTGCGGAACTACGTGTGAATACTTATGACAAACGTGAAACATTCGCCATCTACTTGTCGACCCCTTCGAATGCGGGCTCTAATCAACAATATAAACCCAGTAGCATGATCACGGTCGAGTGTACGCATCCCCGAAGGTTCGATTATGACTGTTTCCTCGACAATAAATCACAACTGGGTCACGCGCGACGCCTGGGCGGCGCTTCCTCGTCTTAATTGCGTTTAAATGCAAATTCACGGAGCTGCGGGAGTGCATAAACGCGAGCAGAACGAGCAAAACAGCCTCGTATTGCGAATATGGCGCGGCGCGAGCGCGATTATAGCGATTCATGCGTGCCGGCACTTAATGAAGACACCGTCTTAGCATATTAATTAGAAGAGCGGAAGACGAGGCTTATGTAACGCCGATTTTTCTCGCGATTTCGAGCATCCTCGAGGGACCGTGTAATGGCAACGATGATCGCGGAGACCGGTGAACGGGCAATTCATCACCGGGAACGTTACCCTGACCGGAGATATTGACAGCGGATAGTTGAATGTAATACCGAGATAGGGATCGCCGGCGATAAATCGAACCTGTCGCCGCGATGCCGCAGACATTATCGACGATTTAGCGAATCGTTCGAAAGGGATCACTTGTGGACGGGCATAATATTTGGCGGAAGTAATCGGATCGATGTTAGCGGTGCTTAACGATGCGTAATGAACTACGATCGCCTTGGGAATACAGGTTCCCAGACCTGTCTCCTGTCGTTTACCGGTGCCCGACGCGCGATCTTTCGACGATTTAGCCGGGGAAAATTGAATTCAGATGATGGCGTTCTGATGGTGTTCTGGCTCAAGTGTAGCGCATGGTTATTTTCCAAAATATTGCTCGTCTCAAATCACGCTTCGAATTGTACTCGTCCCCTTTCGAACAGGATATTTTTTGGTTGATACAAATCTTCTCTATGTTGACGTACTTTTAAGATGACTTCAAGGTCATTTCAATGTCACCCATTGCCATTTGAAATTTTTAGCTTTGTTTAAACTTTCCTGAAGTTGTTCAGTATTTCTTTTTAATAAGAGAAGACGACCTTCCAATGGAAAATATTGTACATATTTTACAATGATAGCTATAATTATACTGCGGATTTTATGCATTTATAAAAACATTCTGTAAAACAGTAAAATTATTCAAAGAATTCTCTAATACTGTTGTGTTATTTTCAACTGAACTAGAACTATTAAAAAAAGAAATAAATATGTATCTTACAATTAATGCAGTCTATTTACAATGGTGAAATAAAAGAATTTGCCGAAGAAGAAACATAAAACGCCAGCTGCCACTATTATTATTTAGGAATACTAAAAGCGTGTGTTGTAGGACACTGTTATTTTTAGCAAAGTGTCTTTGCTACTCGAGGGATCCTACACGCAATCCCACAGTCGAAGTTAGCTGTCTTACAACAGGGTAGCAAATCCTCCGCAAGGTTCCAGCGATGACGCAGCCGCGGAACATTCTCACAAAATCATCTGAATCAGCATAATGTTCGAGAAAAGCGCTCAGTCACCGTCAAAAACCAGTGAGAACCTGGGCTCCTTTCACGCACAATTGCGGATCCCACGGATAAAAGCGCTCTGGCCAAGGGAATCCGATAATTAGGAAGAGGAAGAGAAGAGGGGGAGAGCTACCGTCTTAATCAGGCTTCTATCATTAAGCAGCGTGTACAGTCCTCGTGGTCCGCTCGTGCATGGAAAACCGTGGTGCATCCTCGTAAGTTCCAAAGATTGCAGGCAATTCGGGGTCAGCGTTTATCCTCGCGAATACCTTTGCCGGCCGATTAATAAGCTCGTCCGTCCAGGTGAAACTGTGAGAACCGGCTGGCGGACAGGTTCTGCCAGGGCTCAAATTTCAAGTCCTGGAAAATGGTAACAAGGTTCGCTGAGTATAGTTAACCCCTTGACGCGACCCTCGAGCATGCGGCCGCCAACGAAAATAGACAGAGACTATTATTTCACGTTGAAGAACACACATTACGTCAAGACATTGTAGAAGAATGTGCATTATGAACACGTTGTTGAAAATCGCTGAAAGAATTGAGAGAGAGAGATGGCTACACCTCTGTGCAAGACATCTCATCTTGCTTGCTAAACGATTTCTAGCGGTGGAACA
The DNA here is from genome assembly GCF_050948215.1 of Halictus rubicundus. Taxonomy (NCBI): domain Eukaryota; kingdom Metazoa; phylum Arthropoda; class Insecta; order Hymenoptera; family Halictidae; genus Halictus; species Halictus rubicundus. The sequence continues at coordinate 8,062,778 of NC_135165.1, forward strand.
CATTATTATTAGTAGACTGCGAATTTTATATTGTATACTAAATAGCGATTGGTAGACCTCTACGTTCGCCAGGCGAAGATAAAGTAGCCAATTTTTTCAAACGAGTTTCCGTAATTTTGAGTCACCTGTAGAGCGAACTATCGAAGAACCAGGATTCTGAGAGGACTACTGTAAGCCTGGTCGTCTCCACGGACCGTGACACTAATGCGCACGTACGTCGTCCAAGAATCCCATTTATTTATCGATCATGGTACCGAGGGAACAGTGGAGCCTCGGAAGCCTAAGCTGTCTCGGCTCTGCGAGCCATTGAAACGAAAAGTGCCGTGTGATCCCCCGAAGCCGATAAAGCCGCTAATTTCTTGCCGTCGAATGGGAAGCCGTGCCCGCTATCCTTTTTCCCCGCGCCGTTAATGGCTGTTTTACCGTTCCCGATAGGTTCCAGGCTCCAGGTGTCCGCGTTTCACGGGTTTTGTCTGATTGCAAGGTTAAAGTCGCTCAATCTACCGCCGCGCGAGCCGGGTCTATTGTTCCCCGGGAGCCTTGGGGGGATATTGCTCTTCTGCCGCCGCTGGTGAAGTTGAGGAGCTGTGAGAACCCGACCCGAAGCCGGCGGCGATCGTTCGAGCGAGAATTTTGTCGCGGAAGCGGCCCCGAGACCCGAGAAACAATCCTTCACCCTTCTTCGAAGGTTTTGCGACCGCGTCATGTAGACAGTGTGCACGGATGCAGCCGTGCATATCGACCCCTCTTTCCTTGCAGTCGCAGTTCTTTGGGTCTACACCCCCGTGAAACTCTGCTCGAAGGAAACCTCGAACGCTTCTTTCTAACCGCGTGGCTATGCGTGTCGACGAAGTAATTCACGCATACCGTCTACAGGGTGTCCCACTAACACTGTCACCAGCCGATATCTCTGCCATTTTGTTCGCTACGCGAAATGTCGCAAGGGCAAACTATTCGGTTCAAGGGGACTCGTATTGTGGTGAAAATAATTTCTTCCTGAAGACTATTTCTCTTTTCGAGATCTCAAGGTCATCGATGTTTTCTTTTGTATGTAACCACGTATTTTTGTTGGTATGACGCGATATCTGAGGTCAAGCCGAAATCAATGACCTACGGTGTCATCACCTTCGAGTGATCTTGAGTATCAAATATTTACAAATTTTTGGTACTTAAGGCGGTGGCCCCGCCGTGCATCCCCTCCCTAACTCCGTACGCGTACACGAGATTTGCAAGGGTACGGGAGGCCCGCTCTCATTTGTTAACAATGCAAAAATAGTACTGTTCTGTAGTCAAAATCGCTAGATAAAAGTTCAATCTAGGGTGGAAAGGTCCTCAGAAGTCCTACTTTTGCGTTTTTTAGCCGTAATTTAGGAAAGGTCCTACGAACTCCATACGAGCTCTGAATCTCTCGATATTTACGATAATGTCACTCGACAAGCAGTATGCTGCTGAATATTGCAAATTACGACTAAAAAACGCAAAAGTAGGACTTCTGAGGACCTTTCCACCCTAGATTGAACTTTTATCTAGCGATTTTGACTACAGAACAGTACTATTTTTGCATTGTTAACAAATGAGAGCGGGCCTCCCGTACCCTTGCAAATCTCGTGTACGCGTACGGAGTTATGGAGGGGATGCACGGCGGGGCCACCGCCTTAAATAACGAAATAGCTGCTGTGACATTGAAATGACCTTGGTTTTTAGCTTCCAATTAATACTTCTAGCATTATCGAACTATTTTCTCAGCATCGATTTACCACTTGTTCAGCATCGATGAGCATCCACAATGAATATTAGCGATTTGCAAGGATCGCAATAATTTCTTCAGCAACATTGTCGTCCGACAATCTCATGTTGAATTTCAAATGCGTAACTGTATTCTGAGATGAGAGGTTTTCGATTCTCAGCAGGGTCGCGTTCCTGGCAGCTCTCAGACGGATCCGCCTGGGGGCGTCGCGGCGCTAATCGGCCCTCGATCGAACGGCGACGCCCTGGTCATCGCAATTACCGTTCCCGCGGACTTGGACGCGGATTCACGGGCGCTCTCGCGCGGCTTTTCCGCTTTGCCCCGCGGCGGATCGAAGCGTTCTCTGGCACCCGCTACCTGACGCACGGATAACGGAATCAAAAGACGATCCACCTTCGGGCCAGACTCCTTTTTGCCCCCCACCCCTCCCACGCCATCGACTCATTTCGCTCCGCGAGCCGGCAATTTCCGACCGAGCAATTACGCGAGTTGATTCGGTCGGGAACGCGGGGTTAGGGTCGGCGAAGACGTCAATTTCATGTTTCAACCCTTCGGGCATTTTTAGAAATTGAAATATCGTGTACCTGAGACTGTGAAAGTCTGTCTTAATTTTGTCACTAATTGCGGACCAGTTCTACGCTAGGTCTCACACCGGCACAAGTTCAGCAGATCTCGCCCAAGTTTTCGTAATAATTGCAGCGGAGCCGGTTTAGTAAAACTTCGTACGACTGACGTTGACAGGCATAATAACTGTCCACCCCACTACCAGCATCGCCCAGATGTCATCAGCACGGAGTAATTACACTGGGGTGGACAGTTCCAAAGACTAATGGTGTACGTCCGGTTATTTTCTTACGGGGAAAAAAACAGTCCGCCGGAAGATGGTACTTCAAGATAAATTTGGTTATTCGATGAAAGATGAGCGTTTTCTGCAAGGTGGAGTCCCGCTGCTTCAGGTGTATCTAGATCTTTAGAGCTTCGCCCGAGGGATGTCCTGCTTGAAACAGGTTGCAATTTTATTTCACGTTTAATGGTTTTTACCGAGCCTTTTCCTGACCTCGCAATAAAAAGCAGCGTTTGACAAGCGAGAAGGAAAGTCAATTTCTGCCGCGCCTGGAGGAGTTGATGCGCGCGTTTATGCGAATAACAGAAATTACGCGAGCCGCGAGCGTCCCATTACTCGCTGTATAATAGTGATTATGGCGAGCGTGTGTTTATTGGCGAGTGTTCGAGGTGATGTTCGACAAAAAGAAGAAATGCCTGTCTTTCTGCAACTATTTAGTCGTTGAATTTGAACTCGATGCCAGGTACCGTGTACTTGCCGTGTATACCGGGTGACCACAATGTACGTGCTCGCATACATCGCTGGAATATCGTTTCCATTAACAATTGACAACAAATGGTGGATTAATATCGTCAATGTCGGTTTTATTAAGCTTTCTAGATTTTTTAACAGAATTTCAAACGGGGTCAATCATGTCCCAAATTTTCATAAAAATCTATATTAAATTTCCGTCAAAATTAAAGAGGGTTCGCTCAGGTCCCAAATTTCCCTCAAAATTAAAGAGGGGTCGGTCAGGTCCCAAAATCAAAATTACAGGGCGGTCCATCACTTCCCAAATTCCCCTCAAAATCGAAGAAGTATTGGTTAATTCCCAAAATCAAAATCGTAGGGGTCTATCACGTCCCAAATTCCCCTCAAAATCAAAGGAATGTCAATCAGGTCGCAAACTCAAGGGGGGGGGGGGGTGTCAGTCAGGTCACAAAAGCAAACGGGGGTCAATCAGGTCACAAGATCAAAACTACAGGGGGGTCAGGTCTAACTACAGTCAGGTCCTAAATTCCCCTCTAGATCAGAGGAGATCATTCAGCTGGCTCTCATTGTTGTCCCACTTTCAAAGGGCAGTCAATAAATTACTCCGAACCAATGGTGCACTCGCGCCGATTGAAATCCTTGAACCACAGGTCCCGGGCAGCCAATATTGATCAATCTGCAAGAAAAAGGGTTGTCCATAAATCGCGGTAAGCGAAGGGAAGGGTGGGTGAGGGGCAAAGAAGGGGCTAGAAAACGCAGCGACAGGCGTGCGCTTAATGGCCGGTTGAGTAATGGATCCGCGTGTCGGCAGTTCATAGCGAGGGAAGGCGGCGAACTGTGCCGGCCAGGTCTCGTTAAGACATTTCGTACGGTTTTCTTGTTTGCGTGGCGCTCGCGTATCATCCTGTTCGGCCGGCTGGTAATTATTTGCTCGTAGGCAGCGCCGGTAAATGGAGCGGAAGGTGTTAGTCGTGGGACGCGCTCGCGGATCGTTGCACGGGGGATCCAGGATGGCCGTTAATCACTGCTACACAATCCGCTTTGCTCTCTGATGCTTTGCTCCGCTATGCAATGTTTCGATCAGAACTGCAGGGCTCCGAATTACAACGTCCCGAATTGCAAGGCTCCGAATTGCAACACCCCGAATTTCAAACGCTCCGAATTGCAAGGCCCCGAATTTCAAACGCTCAGAATTTTATAGCTCCAAATTGCAAACGCTCCGAACTGCGAACGCTCCAAATTGCAAACGTTCCGAACTGCGAACGCTCCGAATTGCAAACGCTCCGAATTGCAAGGCCCCGAATTTCAAACGCTCCGAATTGCAATGCTCCAAATTACAAACGCTCCGAATTCCAAGGCTCCAAATTGCAAACGCTCCGAACTGCGAACGCTCCGAATTGCAAACGCTCCGAATTGCAAACGCTCCAAATTGCAAACGCTCCGAATTGCAAACGTTCCAAATTGCAAGGCCCCGAATTTCAAACGCTCCGAATTGCAAGGCTCCGAATTTCAAACGCTCAGAATTTTATAGCTCCAAATTGCAAACGCTCCGAACTGCGAACGCTCCAAATTGCAAACGTTCCGAACTGCGAACGCTCCGAATTGCAGACGCTCCGAATTGCAAGGCCCCGAATTTCAAACGCTTCGAATTGCAATGCTCCAAATTACAAACGCTCCGAATTGCAAGGCTCCAAATTGCAAACGCTCCGAACTGCGAACGCTCCGAATTGCAAACGCTCCGAATTGCAAACGCTCCAAATTGCAAACGCTCCGAATTGCAAACGCTCCAAATTGCAAGGCCCCGAATTTCAAACGCTCAGAATTTTATAGCTCCAAATTGCAAACGCTCCGAACTGCGAACGCTCCAAATTGCAAACGTTCCGAACTGCGAACGCTCCGAATTGCAAGGCCCCGAATTTCAAACGCTCCGAATTGCAATGCTCCAAATTACAAACGCTCCGAATTCCAAGGCTCCAAATTGCAAACGCTCCGAACTGCGAACGCTCCGAATTGCAAACGCTCCGAATTGCAAACGCTCCAAATTGCAAACGCTCCGAATTGCAAACGTTCCAAATTGCAAGGCCCCGAATTTCAAACGCTCCGAATTGCAAGGCTCCGAATTTCAAACGCTCAGAATTTTATAGCTCCAAATTGCAAACGCTCCGAACTGCGAACGCTCCAAATTGCAAACGTTCCGAACTGCGAACGCTCCGAATTGCAGACGCTCCGAATTGCAAGGCCCCGAATTTCAAACGCTTCGAATTGCAATGCTCCAAATTACAAACGCTCCGAATTGCAAGGCTCCAAATTGCAAACGCTCCGAACTGCGAACGCTCCGAATTGCAAACGCTCCGAATTGCAAACGCTCCAAATTGCAAACGCTCCGAATTGCAAACGCTCCAAATTGCAAGGCCCCGAATTTCAAACGCTCAGAATTTTATAGCTCCAAATTGCAAACGCTCCGAACTGCGAACGCTCCAAATTGCAAACGTTCCGAACTGCGAACGCTCCGAATTGCAAACGCTCCGAATTGCAAGGCCCCGAATTTCAAACGCTCCGAATTGCAATGCTCCAAATTACAAACGCTCCGAATTGCAAAGCTCCGAATTGCAAACGCTCCGAACTGCGAACGCTCCGAATTGCAAGCGCTCCAAATTGCAAACGCTCCAAATTGCAAGGCCCCGAATTTCAAACGCTCCGAATTTTATGGCTCCGAATTGCAACGCTGCGAATTACAAACGCTCCGAATGGCACACGCTCCGAATTGCAAGCGCTCCGAATTGCAAGGCTCCAAGTTGCAAACGCCCCGAATTTCAAACGCTCCAAATTTTATGGCTCCGAATTACAAACGCTCAGAATTGCAAGTCTCCAAATTGCAAACGCTCCGAACTGTGAACGCACCTCTTTTCTCCTGCTCCGCTCTGCAATGCCTCACTTCGCCCTGCAGCGCTCCAATCCGCTCGTGCACGCGTCCTTTCATCGCCGCGTGGGCGGACGTCCGCGTTTTCGCACGCGAAACCAATCGCAACGAAGCAAACCGCGGCGAAGCGTAGCACTCTCGACGATGGAAGCGTTCCTCGAGCTGTCGACAGATGTTCGAGGCCGTGTTATTGTGCGGTTAGGTCGATTACGGTTGGATTTCTGTTAGCTAGAAGCAACCGAGACTAGACGCAGCAGGAGAGATGAAAAGTGGACGGGCGATTTTCAACGGTGACCTAAGAACCCAATCGACCGTGGTAGATACGGCATGAACGCGCACGGGATTTGGAGCTGATGATTCATATACTGACTATGCTGCTAGGTAGTCTGCCAAAAGTCTTTTCGTGCAAGAGATTCAACAAATCAAATACATTGAAATTATTGAAACGAATAGATCGAAAGGTTCTGATTGAAACATTAAATCGAACAGTTTCCAACATTTCTTCAGGAACAATTAAAAATAAATTGACAGAAATAAGCTGAGATAAATATTTCTTCTAGTACAATTAAAAATAATTTAATAGAAATGAGCTGAGATACATGACAAAAAGAATTGACGGAAAGAAACTGAGATAAATATTTCTTCTAGTACAATTAAAAATAAATTGATAAAAATGAGTTGAGATAAATGCTAAAAAGAATTGACGGAAAGAAACTGAGATAAATATTTCTTCTAGTACAATTAAAAATAATTTAATAGAAATGAGCTGAGATACATGATAAAAAGAATTGACGGAAAGAAACTGAGATAAATATTTCTTCTAGTACAATTAAAAATAATTTAATAGAAATGAGCTGAGATACATGATAAAAAGAATTGACGGAAAGAAACTGAGATAAATATTTCTTCTAGTACAATTAAAAATAAATTGATAAAAATGAGCTGAGATAAATGATAAAAAGAATTGGCAAAAAGAAGCTGAGATAAATGATAAAAGGAGTGAAAAGATCGAAAAGATGCCATACACAGGTTCAAAGTTCCCCAAAAATTTCTGACGGAGATTTGAACCCTTACGCTTCTGTGGTTAAAACCCGCCACCAAAAGTGTCACTCACCCCGATCACGCGAGCGCGGCGGCTAGTTACTCGCGTGAGACAGGCCGACCGCATGGGGTTAAAACCGGCGAGATCGATGTCAAAGAAGGAAACCCGTTACAGCGTAGAAAGGAAGTCGATGAAGTGCAACAGACGGAACACGAGTAAGAAGAGAGGCGAGTTAGTTGGGGAAGACTAAAGTGCTAGAGCAGTGAGGAGGCAGTCGACGAAGAAAAGCTTGTAGGAGGTGGAGGAGGAGGAACTGGCCGTGAAAGGGGGAAGAGAACGAATTCATCGGCTGGGATCTACTAGAACCGAGCACGACACGGATCGCAACGCATTAGATCACCGTTCCAAAGAGATCCATCATCTCGCTGTGTTCCTTTTCTCTAATTGCACAATGCTTTCGATCAAACCTCGTCTAGAGATCTAGCTCCACATGCTTACCACTGATGCGTTCCGCTCGTGTGCACCGATCATGTGTATCATCAGCATGAAAATGTCTGCGAACGATTTACTTTTTAGCAATAAGATAAGCCCATAAACGAATAAGCCTGTTTCTACAAAAATCGACCAAAAAATGTGCTTTAGAATTTTATGCCGAACGTTCAGCTACCAACCTGAAAAAAGGTAGAGACAGAAGGGGGATGATCTGTTAAATATTAGATCCTTTTGAAGAAAGTCACCTAGCCCGACGGTTTTGACATTAGGTCGCTGGAAAGTATCTTGATGATCTTTCACGTGACTCACGCGGCTCGTTCCCAGCGAGCCCCGCGGGTTCCCATGAGTCCGACGGTGGTCGGGGCCCAAGGATCTCGGGCCCTTTTCCGTCGCAGGGTCCCCGGAAAGCGGTTTTCGCATGCTCGCCGCGCGCACTCGCTGACGCATCGACGAGGATTCTCTCGATCCTTGTCCAAGATAGACCGAGTCACGCGTGGCAATGATCCGATTATGGTTCCCCGCGATTCTATCAGCCGTTGTATTTCGCTATTATGGCGGAATCACGTGGTGCCGCGTAAACGGACGTGCAAACGGCCGACGTGAGCGTTCGCCGCTTTCTCAGACTGTTCTTTCTCCTGAGAAATTAACCAACAACGCGTTCAATCCTTCTGCAACAGCATTGGATGACAAGGTTTGGAATTGGAAGGCCTTGGCTTTCATCCTTGATCTCTTAGTGCTGCAGGATTCCGTGAGACAAGGATTTTCGTTACGGATTTTGCATGCGAATTGAGTTTCACTTCGCGTGATCGCTGTGGTAAGTTGTCGTTATCGCGGGATCGAGATAAGCGATATCTTCCTGCAGGTTCTACTCTGTTGACAGTTGATAGCTGTTGCATTTATGCATGCTGTATAATCGCTTTGAATTACTGCAGCGATTGTTTGAGCCTCGATCCTATGACGTTGCGGTATTGCAGGTTCCAAAGACGTGTGTCTTTGCTGGAGGAATTTTTGTTGCTTTGTCTGGCCTGGATATTGTGAGACATGAAAATGACGTGCCTCATGATTGGACTAGACTCCAGTCACTCGAGAATAGAAATAGTTATTTAAGAGTAAGTTTTTTGTGAAGAATGTTGTTGCGAGTATTAACAAAGGTTCTATTGATTTTGTTGCAGTTACGCGATCGTGTGGTTGCTGTCCGTTGCCTCGCTGCAGTGTAAGGTACAGTATTTATTTAATTATTTATTTATTGACGAATAGGTGGCAAACATTGCTGTGCAAATGGGCAGCTAATTAAAGAAATTTCACGAAGATAATTTTACAATTTTTTAGCTCTTAAGGTTCCAACTAAGAAAATGGTAAAATCTTGAAGGTTAACGGCATTGAAAAGTATTGAATGGTGGTAAAAATGGTAACACTTAGAAGCTGGCAAAATGAGAAAATCGTAATAATTGAAAATGAGCTAAGTGCAGGAACAGTACCAATTTAAATCTAGTCAAATAAAAAATCGGTACCAATTTAAAGCTAGTCAAATAAAATAATTGTACCAATGTAAACCTAACTAAATAAAAAAATGGTACCAATTTTAACGTAGTCAAATACAATAATGGTACCAATTTAAAACTAGTCAAATAAAGAAGTGGTACCAATTTAAAACTAGTCAAATAAAGAAGTGGTACCAATTTAAAACTAGTAAAATAAAGAAGTGGTACCAACTTAAAGTTAGTCAAATAAAACAATGGTACCAACGTAAACCTAACTAAATAAAAAAATGGTACCAATTTTAACCTAGTCAAATAAAAGAATGGTACCAATTTAAATCTAGTCAAATAAAGAAGCGGTACCAATTTAAACATAGCTAAATAAAACAAATGATAACATACCAAAACAGTTTGATAAGGATATCTTTCGAGTATCGAAACGATGTTAAATGATCTTATACATTTAAAGGCGGCGAATCATGAAAACGCAGAGGGTGAGGGCAACGCCGAGGACTCGGTGCTAGAGGAAGCAACCGAAGACTATTGGGCCGGAAGTGGATCCGGCCCCGAAGACGATGACTCGCTACACAACGAGACCAGAGAGGCGTTAACGCACGAGGCCAGCGATCACGACGCTGTAAGTATCATCATCGTTCGCGATCGGAATCGTTGTTGCAACACCTATAAGCAATCAAACTCCTCTTTGAACGGCCGTTACTCATGTTACACCTATTGTTAGAACCGCTGTCAGACTTCCTTCGATAGAGTTGAAAGATCCCGACGTCGGGGGTAAAAATAATGATTTCCTGCAGCCGTTTCGCGTAACCGATGCATCATCGATTATTCGCCTGATGTGGAAAAATGAAAGATCGGGGAGGCTATAGATCGGCCGTCTGCGCTACGTCCGATTGGTCAGCGATGCTTAATTATCGGACGATTAGCCGGAAATTATTGATAATTATTATTAATGGCCGCGGGAAATCGAAGCCTTCGAGAATGACACGATATTAATTGCCGACAAGATGTAACATTAAATAAAAATTGTACAAGACTGTAAACCATCTTTCATAAAGTAACATCGTACTGTAATTTATTTGCAACTGTTCTACAGAAAGCCTGATCAATTTAATAGTATAATTTAAAGTCTATCGAAATATCATAATATATCGAATGTTAGACATTCTCTATATACTATAAATAACTATAAATTCTTGAAATAAAATCCACAGTCATGAAGACTGCTATGTTGAGTATCCTTATACAACTTTAATTTAAAACAGTAACAAGATTGAAAGAATTCAAGGATGTAGGAATATTACCTTCATTTTATTGAAATTGTTAAAGAAGGAATGCAATTTTTATTTGGTTCTTGTTTGTTACAACTGATACAGACCAATTTTTATTTGGTTCTTGTTTGCCAGAATCGATACAGACAATTCTCAATTTGTTCTTGTTTCTCAAAATTGATAAGGACAATTTTCATTTGGCCCTTCCTGACAATTTCTATTTTGCACACAGATCCACAGTGTAATTATGATCATATTGATTTTGGTATTCAGCATTTTTGTAGGATCATGCAGGTTCTTTCTGGTACGAATTTCGTAAGAGTTATCCAGCAGGAAAGCAGCATTCCTCGAAGTGACATAAGCGGCTCGCAAATTGGATCGAATTAAACCAGTTTCAGTCGGAAAGCAGGTGTAGGTCAGGGACAAGTCCGACAGACAGCAACGTCGGCGACAGGATAGGTACATTCACCCAGCTTGTCCGACCGATCGTAGCCGTACTAATGACTTTCGACACCCTAACCGGGCGACCGTTAATCATCGCATGAGCGCGCGTGTCATGTTCAGACTCGGGAGACCAAAGGCAACGGGTTATACGGACGGGAGAGAATGATCGTACGAAGAAGAACAGGCCATCCGCGGACGTCGGTTCCCGTTTAAAATGACGCGTGGCGGTTTTAGACGATGACAACAAGCGTTAGAGCTAAAGTTTCGTCCATTGAAACCCGGGGGAAACATGACAGAACCGTGGTACCATAATGAGTACCTGTGCGCACCATGCTCGTTGACGTGTTATGCATTTTTCTGCATCTTCGAACGATCCTGCAAAGCCTAACTCAAAAACCTGTCTCAGTTTAATGTCCTTTCTCGATGAACATTCGTTTGAATAATTCTTGTCGTTAAGTTAGCTGAGGCTAGATGAAAAGCAAGTCTTAAACAAGTCTTTCGTGCTCAAAATCATAATATTTATCTCTTCTTCTTGTCTTACTTCAAATTAATTAGAGACTCCTTGACGGAGAATTTACATTTGTGAACGGATTGAAATAAATTGTACCATACATCTTGCTGTATCAACTCTTCGATACAGAAAGTCAAAGAAGCGAATCGTTCGCGTTTAAATAAACACTGACAAATTGAAGATCAGCCTGTATATCTTCATTTAGCGCGAGAAGGAAGCGCACGCGCGCTTGCAATAGCGATTGCAAATGATTATGACTCAACTCTGGGAACCCGAAGCGGTCGGCTATACTGAGACGAGTATATACGCAATGAGCTTGGCGAAGTGCAACCCGCTTGCATTCGGATCCAAGTGCATCTCGCCCGGCGCGGGATAGTCAAGGATAATCTTGATGGCCCCTAAAAGCGGTTAAGAGGGACGGGAAAATGATCCGGTTTCGCGGAAACCGTTGATTGGCCGAGCCGAATCCTATTCCCCGGTACTGGCACCGCGCATTTTTATCTCGGTGTTGTGGCTGAAAAGAAAACCTCTAAACAGGCGGTGCGTCAGCTGGCGGCTCGTAAAGCGGGGAGACGGAACGGATACGGCGAAAGAATGATCCTCTAACTGCTCCAGTGGCCCATAAACGCTTGCGAAGCGTCGTTCCGCGGCGCGACGTTTGCGCGATCGAATTCCGCGGATTCCTCAAACGCGGAATCCGTGAAAAGCGATAATTTCGAGGAAATAGAAAGCACACCGGAACGTGACAGCCGGGAACGAGTCGGCAAAGACGGTCGACAACATGGTGGTCGGATTAACTGGAATCTTATGGGGGATTTTCAGTAATTAAGGTTTAATTAACACTAGGTTTACAGAACACTAAATGTGGCTACTTTACTTCATGGAAATAACAAAAATGCGTCTATCCAAATTTTCAACCATTTTCTTAATAATATAGAGGGTGTCCCAGCATCGGTGGTACAACCGAGTAAGGGATGATTCTACATGAGAAAATAAGTCGAAAATATAGAATAAAATTTGTTCACCCGAAGCTTTGTTTCTGAGAAAATCGAGTTTAAGAATGCAGCGAAAACGCATGTTATTCGATAGGAATCGTCTGACGCGTCTGATCATGACCATCCAATTCTACTTCCTGCATATACTAAAGCACGCGAACCCAACCGATCTTCTTCTTTATTTTCGATTTGTTTTTTCATGTAGAATGATCCCCTTCTCGGTTGTACCACCGATACTGGGACACCCTACTTAAGGAAATAAATTTGTTGAATAACTGGGTGCGTCTTTAGTATCTCAATAATCGTGAATGAAAGATATTTGAGCCGTCATTTTGTCAGTTCCCATAGCCTTGCGTTAATAAGATTTAATCCTTGAGGCTTAGTACGTTGATCCATGTGGTAGGCTACTGCTTGTCAGTGCGTGGCTAGCTGTATCTACTTACCGTAGATTCGAGGAAAGATATGCAAACTGGAAATTTAGAAAATTGTACAACTTTGTGGATGTGTAGTGTGATGTATGGATGTTATAGAATATTCTCTGCCGACTAAAACTTTTCTTTTGCCAAAGAATTGAAAAATAGATAATTTGCTTAATTGGTTAATATTAACTTGTTAAAGTGAATTTCATAATTTCCCTAACTCCTGGGTCGAAGATGAACATATAAAATAATTCAACGTTACTACAGAAATGTTACTATCGAAAGAACGGCATTAGGGTACGTCGTAAATAGTCGGGCCGATTAATGGTTAAATAACAACGCGCGCGATCTTAATTTGATTTTCTATATGCGAAGCGAGAGAAAGTGATGATCATGTTGGTAGTAAACGTGTTAATGGTCAGCGCTGCAGGGTTTGGGATAATGACGGTTAATTAGAGGGAGGAGGAAGGAATGAAAATATAGTATTGGTTGAAGGCGTAGTTGAATTAGTGTAGAGGCAGGATGTTATTGTTAACTTGAGCTGTAATTTGTGTGTAGGTGGTTTATGTTGGAGAGGGTGGGGCGTACGTACCGGTTCCCTCGTTGAAAGGACGACCTCTTAGCCCGAACCTTCAAGCACTTCAGACACTTCAGGGCTTGCAAGGTCTTGCTGGAGGAGGTGGGACAGGCGTGGTCGGCGATGAAGAGTGGAAAAGGCATCCCGAGCCCTGGGACCGTGAGCACAGGAGGTACAGACCTAACACGACGCGTGTGCAACGTAAGTCCAGTATTTGCTAATTAATTGGGCGCTATGCAACTCTCAAACCTTCCATTTTTCTAGATATTTCAATTTTAAAGACTCACTCTCCCACTTTCGAGCACTCAAATTTATTTACGCTTTTAGGTTATCGAAATTTCAAATTTTTAAGTATCGAAATTTTCAAATATTCAGATTTTCAAATATTGAAATTTTCAAATATTCAAATATTCAAATATTGAAATTTTCAAATATTCAAATATTCAAATATTGAAATTTTCTAATATTCAAATATTGAAGTTTTCAAATATTTAAATTTCAAAATATTCAAATATTCAGATTTTAAAATATTCAAATTTTAAAATATTGAAATATTTGTATTTTTAAATTTTATAATCTTCAATCTTTTAATTTTTTTAAACTTTCATACTTCACAATTTTTTAACTTTTCAATCTCCCTACTTCATAATTTTTAAATCTTTCATTTCTTCAATCTTTCGATTACAAAGTTTTTAAACCTTTCGATTTTTCAATCTTTCAAACATACAGTTTTTGAAGTTGGAAACCTTTAAACTTTCCAACATTTTCAAATCTTCAAGCTTCCATACATACAAATTCTCTGTCCTCTATTTTCGCCACTTTTTAAAATGATGTTGATAAAGATGAATGTTTCGTCTTTTAAGATTAAACGATAATATTTCTAAATGGAAAATCCAGAATTTTAAATATCCAGCTCTCGCCAATCAGACCGATATCAATACATTGGAGATCTTCCTGCAAAATATAAAAATTGTCAGCTTCAATTACAAACATAGAAGACAAATAAAAACACCCTTTTTTCTTCAATGATTTTAAAAGATTGAACATAGTACAGTGATGCCACTCCTGTAATGTTTTCCTGCTTGACATTCTACCTACCCATTTTTGTCATAAATGCATAAAATCCGTAGTCTAGACACGTACACGTGATTATTACTATTTCTGTGCGTGTCGATCGATCGAACACAGGACCGTCGATCGCGAAGAAACGATCGAGTCGGATCGTTCGATCCAGGGGAATCGATTCGAGCGTCGCTGGTCTCGTCGTGGTCCCGACACTCCGGGATCCAGAACGCGATGGCGAGTAGAGCTACCGTTAGAGTGGACGCAATTAAAACGGTGTTGGAGAGTCGTACGGCACTCCTGACATCGAGAGTACACCTTCGACGTTACGTCCTCTTCGTCCTCTCCTTGGACGTCCACTCCTCTTCGAGCGTTCGATCGCTATTATCCCCTGGATCACGCCTAGATCGAATCCTGCCTCTTCACGATGATGACCCTTGCCTGCAATTCCTCAAATTACCTGGTTACTGTTGACTTTTTCTCGCTGAATCGAGCCTTGGAATTTGTTGCTCGACACTGAACTGCCCAACTGCAGTTGTATTGGAATAGAACATGATCGAGAAGTACGGAAACTTAATGGTGCACGTTCCAATAGTTTTTGAGAATTTTCTAGAGTCATCGAATCATAATTTCTATGAGATTGCAAGTATACGGTACAGTCTAATTGGTTAAACACACTCAAAATGAATCATTCTTCATTTACAAATTTTTTAGAAAGCAATCTTTTCATTTTACCGGAAAAATAGTGGACATTTTTCGGATGCATGGATAATAACCCAAATTCCTGTTCCTTTTTCTCATAATCTATTATAGCTATCGACTTCAAATTTTTAGAGCATTTAGTATTTGGTAGATAAGCATTTTAGCCAAAGAGAATCACGAAATACCGAATAGAAAAATTTATACAATCAAAGTATTATCAATGTGTGGGCTGTTCTGAATTTCAAAAAAAAACCTTTGTCTAAAAGGTACTCAAAATTTTAATTCGGTTGGTCAAATGATTACCGAGAAAAAAAGCATGAACTCACTAAACGGTGAAAGTACTATTTCCAGCTTTCGCATTCTTACCTTCAACCTCGATGATGCTGTCAATTTGGCTATAGTCCTCGTTTCAACAAATTCTTCTGCTAAAATATGACTCACCTTTAGTAGGAAAAGTACACGAAATTTGAATTCAATCGGTCGCATGATCACTGAGAAACAGGAGCATGAAGTTGACTTGTTTCTCACGTACCGGAAAAAAACGGCCGCGGGGTCTAAAGGGTTGAAGTGCCATTTCCAGCTCGACGGCCATTGGCTCTTGCCATCAGGTAACAGTAAGAAACTGTCCGTGATAGAGGACGTGTACGACCTTCCACGTCGTTTAAGCGAGTCGGTGGAAGGATCTTTAACGATGTACACAACGCGTTAGAGTTAATATCAAGGTGTGAAGCATTGATGGATACTCAGGTACCGAGGAAATGGTAGCCCTGCTTGCAACCCGGCTGCACTTATGAAAAGAGGAGGCGGCGTTCGACGGAACAAAGAATGTAAACGGTCCCGCGGAATCGCCGCGGACTCCCATTTAAATCCCATTACGGTCTGTCAGTCGGAAAATTGCGGCAGATGAAACGGAACGAATAAATACAGATTGATGCGGGCCATCGAGACGCGATTACCCGGCAGCCAATCCGATTTTTCCTTTGATACGATTCTCACAGAAGCAGAGGCTCCGTCGTTAAACAGTCATTTGGCTAATCGTTCGCGTGCTCTCGTATTCTCGGCGATCATGGCACCCGATAGGAACCGGACGAAGAACCCGAGCGAAAATTCCGTAGAAACGTGCACGCGCATAATCAAATTAGAAAAGGGGACAAACGCATAGATAATTGCTCAGGCAGAAAAATGTGAGCATAGAAAATTGTTTAGAATATTTACAGACATCTGTATTTTGAATCGGCTCTGAGATCATACTTTCAAAGTAAACATTTTACGACACAAGAGCATACATAGTAATTCTAATTACTTAGATGATTCCAATGGGTCGGAAACAATACAACAGTATTTTTATAGTCCTCAAATCCATTCACTGTTCCGCATTTGATTTTCACCATACCTTCGTGAAAACCGCAAGTCTAGTTTTCCGATCGAGTGTCTTCGTTTCGATCTCGAAGGACTTCGTTTGTTGCTTAGAAAACGAAAAAAGGATTCCGTGGGTGGTGGACGCGGTGGACTAGAGGGATGTTGATGATGATGAAGAGATGTAGAAGAAGAAGCGAAATGAAGTCGGTGCCCGAGGTCGTAGAATCGCGCGTCCAGACGAGGATACATTAAACCTAATGGGCCTTCTTTCGCGTAATTGACGATACCGCGGGTGGCCTTGCGTTTCCCGCAGAGATGGGTTTTACGACTTCATTCGAGATACGAACGCGGCCCCCGAGGAATTCATCATCGGTGAACACGGACACGGGCGAATCTTTTGGACAGCAGGCCGAGGACGAGCTCATAAAAGCTGGCGCAACCTCCTGGTGTGCTCCGATGCTAGGCTTCTGATAACTGAATACTTCTTCTCGTTTCGCGTTTTCTTCGCATGATTGTTTCTTTTTTCGCGAAATCCTTGGACACTGTAACTTTAGAATCACAGAGAGTGACTCTGCAGTCCAAAATTAATCATCCGCGTGCTCTTCGGCGGCGTTAAAAATTCCGTAAAATCAAAGTAATTTATTTAATGAAGTGAAAACTGAACACCTTGGATTTCTTCATCAAATTTGGTATAATAATAACGTAAAAGTTCACGTATTAATCTGAAAAAATATTTCCTTAAGATTAAACAAGGATTCGTTCGTCTAAAATATAATTAAACACAACTGTTGAAAGCTAGACAAAGCGCGACTGCTAAAGTAATGCAACCTATACTACTCTGCAGCGTATAGCAATAGAAAATCCTCTCGGCAGCGTCCCAGAAACGGTGGCAATCTCTCTCAAAGCAAAGAACGGCCGAGATCTCCGAAACAGTCTACGGCGCGTACTCGAGCGAGTATGTCTTTGTTGCGCAACCGCCTCCATTGTTTACGCTCGGACGTTTTGCCGGCCGATGAACACAAAGCACGTATCCGCAATTCTAATCAGCGCGCGTGCATACCTGGTCCCTGCAACGTGTGCAACGCGTGTGCACCGGACAAGTCCGAGTCAGCGCGGCAGCATCGACGGCGCAGAGAGCGCTCAAAAGTTGTATCATCGGCCCGTACCACCGACTGTGACTATCTACAGCCTGCATCTTCCGCCGTCCATCTTCCACACTCCCGCCTGGATTACGTCGCTTCGCGATGGAAACGGCTGCCTTACCACGAAGAGCGCCTATACCGGGCCTTCATCTTCTTCTTCTTCTTCTGCTTCTTCTTCTACTGTCCGGCTCACTTTCACTCGTCATCGGCGACCGGCTTTTCCGCCGCTTTCCGAACCTTTCCGCCGGATGCTCGACTTTTCCGAACGATTTCGACACCGGACCACCTACTCAAACCTTCTACACACTCTATCTACAGTCCACAGCGAGACTGTTCAGCTTTACGCAAAATTTTCTCCAAGCAACGAGAGCCAAATACAGTAGAACTTTAATAATCTAATATTAACCCTTTGCACTCGGCGCTATTTTCATTCTAAAACTAAATTTTTCTTCCGTCTTGGAATATTTTCATTTTATTGATACGAAACTGATCCGATTTCCACGTATAATGTCTAAATGTTTAGTAATCTGTTGAATACAAATTTTGTGATGTAACAAATACATTGTAATATTTTTTGTAATATCTTTGAAATAATGCCACAACAATTTCTAGTGGTGCTTCAGAGTCACCAGTCGAGTGCAAAGGGTTAAAAATTGTCTACAATACGTTTTCTAAATTTTATGAAGTTGCTCGACTTTTCTCAACATTTCGACATAAGACCACTGACTCAACTATTCTCCAATCTGTTTGCAATCCACAGTGGTAAATAAATTGTTCACCCGGTGGAGATCAATCCACTGGGGAATTATTCTAACATTGTAATTAAATAGTTCTACTATCAGAATACCAGTAATCCCTCTATTAACCCTTAGTACTCGAATGGCGATTGTAAGGCGCCACTAAAAATTTCTGTATCATTATTCAAAATATTTTTTACATTATTCAATTTGTTAGTATTTAATAAATTACTTAACATGCCAGTGTTGTACGAGTAAATTGCACAATTTTCGTATGTCTAACATGAAAAAATATATATAGAAGAGAAATATTCTAGGTCGGAAGAAATGTTTCGTTTTGGAATTAAAATAGCTTCGAGTGCAAAGGGTTAAGTCGAATAACTAAGATTCTCCATGCTGCAGCATACTTAAACCATACTCTAGCTCTTTCATCCGCTATTACTATTCCTATATCAGCTACTATTTTTCATATTTAATATGCGCCCAAATGATATGTTCAACAACCACGATTTTGATGGAATATTTACTACCAGGGGTGGGGTACTTCAACAAAATTGGAAGTCGTCATTTTGTAGTAACACCAATCCTACCATAACTGAAACCGACCATGAGAAATTACCAAGCACATATCCTGTTTCTTGTAATGGATGCAAACAATTTTTAGTGATCGCTATGTTCAGGCGTCGAACGACCCAATTTTGGACGGGGCTCTGATCTGAGGAATTTTAATACTGTTTCAGACATCGAGGCAGAGTGCCAGGACGACTACATGAAGATCCGGATCGGCTTCAACGGTTCGTTCACCGGTCTGCTGTACTCTGCAGGTAAGGGGTTTTCGAGAAGACTCGCGAAATGATCTAGGATCACGGACGTGACGCGAAAGAAGCCAATCGAAACCGTCCGTTCGTATCACGTCCTGAACCCTTCGCGACCGCGCCGTGCCACACCACGCCACACCGTGGCAGTATATCGTAATTATCCTCGCGAGGCTCACGGCCCGATTGATGCCGGCGGTGACGAGCTAATGGCAGGAATTATCGTGGCGAGTCATCGTTCGACCGGCGAATTTTCCTTTTTTTTTCGCGAACCAGCCACGCCAGAACGGTCGGACGGTGCGCTTCCGTTATTTTGAAAGCGGTTTGAACGCGTGGCGCACGCGATGCGCCTGGAAATAGCGCGTCCTTGTTGACCATCGTACGTTGTGCCTGTATTTTCCTCTGCGCGTCATTTATAGCCGAACCAATCTTCCCTGGTTCTGAATGTCTCTGCTCTATTTCAGATCTTTCTTACGGGTCACGAAATTCAGTGAAAGAGGGTAGAAAGAGATTAAAAGTAAAAACAAGTTCTCTATTTCATACAGAACATTCTTGTTTTGCATTAAGATCCGTCTACCGATCACCAGCGCGGCTTTCGTGCATCTATGACAAAAGTCGCTGACGTACGAAATGATGAAGAACCGAATGATGATAAATCTAAGAACTCTTTTACGCCATTTTCACTGTAGGAAGAGATTAAAATTGAAAACGAATTTTTTATTTCACTTCTGCCGCTTGCAATGGATGTAGAAAATTTCTGTTTCGCATAAAGATGAAAATGAACATGTCTCGTCAATTGTCAATGAAATTTCTCTTGTGTCCAGGCCACAAAATAATGTTGCACTGTCCCCGTAGATTGGGGACTACAACCTAAGCGACTGATTGAATTGCGTGTTTCTAGAAGCTGATGTCCTGGACCAACGCGAACCGTCATGTCCTTTAACTTAAGCGTGTCGTTATTAGGGACATTTGGAGGACATCGCGGAATATCGGAGCATTATGAACCGATCGATTCTAATTGCAGGCTACTCCTACGACCCGGACTGCATGTACGTTAACGGGACGGGCCGCGATTACTACGAGTTCTACATTCAACTGAATCGGTGCGGCACCCTCGGCGAGAACACTCATCATCAGGACAGCAGAAAGAATCCCACAGTACGTAAAACCGAATATAGTCTCCTCTCGGTTCGTTAGGATCGCAGCGTGAGTCGGTCGTTTGACAAGGAATAATAATGATTAACGTCCCGCGGGAAAAATTATCTACCATCCACCACCGTCACTATCTCACCCTGCTCTGATCATCCGAAGCTCTTATTTCGCGATCTCCCGACCTGGACGTTTAACGATCGGCTGGATGTCTAGAGGCTTGGGACGTATTAATAGAACACGCGAATCTCCGAGGCACGGTCGGCTCGAATCATAAAGGAGAGGCCCCCATGTTAATAATTCTGTTACGTTCTGCTTATACGATTTATTAAACGCGCGCGGCCGCGAACCTTCCCGTAATTTATCGCGCGGCGCACCGAGACGTGTTTGTTTGCCCGTGAAACGCGATTAGCCGGCCCCGAGACTTGTCTGTTTTAATAGCGCGCGGGATTTCTTATTATTTTTCTTTCCCTTTGTTTCTCTTACTCGGCTCTCTCTCTCTCTCTCTCGTTTTCTTTCTGGCGAGACGGGATTTACGACTCTCGCAAAACGTTTCAGAAAAACCTGATGTGGAACACGGTCACGGTGCAGTACAACCCGCTGATCGAGGAGGAGTTCGACGAGCACTTCAAAGTGACTTGCGAATACGGCTACGACTTCTGGAAGACCGTCACATTCCCATTCCTCGACGTCGAGTAAGTGTGCAAATCGGTTTACACGCGAATTTCCCCGGCAAATCGGCTGCCAACGCGCGCCGACAGACTGCGAATTCACTTTCGTTCGTTTCGTCGATGAAAAAACCGTTCGAACTTCCGCGGAATTAAAATGGAGACCTACGAATAATGACGGCGTGAAACTCGACGGAGAACGGAAACGATCCGCGATGATCGTGATGATCCTTGATTTATTAACCCTTTCCGTCCTATCCATGCGTTATGTCGGAACATTGTGTGCGCTCTTCGTGTTCCTAAGGAGAAAGAATTTCTTAATTCTCCTTTAATTCTCAAATCTATTCACAAGCCATCGATTCTACAGTGCATCTTCAAATTGAACTTCAAAAGGACAATGGTTCGTTTGATGTCGGTTTTTAGCGAACTGATAATGAGAAGCAATTTTATTTCGCAATGTTAAAAATACTTAAGTGTGAAACACTTAAACGTTAAGGGGAGAACCTTGTGTGAATGGCCTGTTTTTCAAGAATTCTTTTTTTAAATGTAATGCGTAAATTGATTTAAAATTTAAGGTACCATTTATTAATGTTATAATGTAAAAAAAATATTTTGTACAAATTCTAATTGTTAATATCAATGGTGCAATGGCGGCTTGAAAATGGCATCCTGTAAATGCGCCGTGCAACGTACAATGCACAAAAATAATCAAAATGGAATCGTTAGTTTATGCAAAACACACAAAATGACATTCTCCTTTTATTAAAATTTGCAAAATTGCAAAAAGGACGAAGTTTTGAAAAAGGAACGGATTTTCTGTTATGAAAAATTGTTAATAACAATGTTTTAAATAAAAAATTTAAAAATCTGAACTCGTCATGTTGTGGCCAATTATTTATAGAATATATATACCAAGTTCCACAAAGATCGAGCAATCAGTTTTTTAACTACGTTGCACGGTGTACGAAATTTTGCGTTTCGAGAAAAATAACAGAAAACTGTAAAAAAAAACTTATTTAATTTTAACTCACCGCGGTTTTGTGCTAATCTTCGATTCCAGGGCCATATAATAGATCTTCCTCTTCCTCAAAAAGTTGTACTTCAGCCGTTTTTTCTTCTTTTCGAAAAGCACGAGCCTTTCCGACGAGAGGTTCACTTTATTTTGAAAATAACGTACAAGAATATCTCTGACCACTTTCTAAATTTCTTAATCGTATTCCTGAGGAAATTTCTTATCGATTTAAAAGAAAAAAAAATGCTAAAAAATTTCATTTTACACAAGGTTCCTCCCTTAAATTGAACGCTGGAAGAACATGTTCACTCAATTCGTTTAACGTATTGGGTTGTCCGGAAAGTTCGTGCCGTTTTTCTGTAGTTGGCATTAGAATATGTCTGAATATGTCAGAATGATTAAAACAAATGTTATGTGTACATAGTCTAAAAAGGTGATCTTTCAGGCATTTTTAGAAAAAAGTTTAATTAGGATACATTAATTTTTATTAGTTTTATACGCTCTTAAATATGGAAGGAAACAGAGTGAATTATAAGCATTTGATGCTTTTTTCTTCCAAAAGCTGTTAGAGCTTGGTTGGGGTGTGCTACCCCATTCACCCTATTAACCAGACATTACACCCTCAGATTTTCGTCTCTTTAGGTCAATAGAGAATTCCCATAATGACAAAAACTTTAACTCTTTGGTCGACACAAAAAATCATATTTAAAAGTTTTTCGCCAAAAAACGCAAGTTGCGTGAAAGATGGAGAAAGATTATGGAACAAAATGGCACTTATAATAATTCAATAAATGTGTATCGAAATTTAAATGTACTGCGTTTGAGTTTCCCTTAAAAATCGGCACGAACTTTCCGGACAACCCAATAGATTGTTATCACTGTGGATTTTATACACATAAAGAAGTTTTTATTTCGCATAAAGATCCGCAGTCTAGTTACTAATTTCAATTGAACCCAAATAAAATCCTATTTCGCCGTTGTCGATATGTAGCCATTGGACAATACAGATGAATATAACTTAATATAAACGAATAAGAAATTATAAACGTTAAAGTGGTTTTAATCATCGTAACCCTAAATTTGTAGTACAAGGGGTGGTGGCTAACGCGTTAATGCGCACTTTCGAAATTAGGTCACTGGATACAAGCATTCCAGCTGGTGATTTTTGAGGGGTGGGGGTGGGGGCAGGAAATGGATGATGTCCTAGTGCCGGATAACGGGCACCCGTTTCTCCCATGAGCCTAACGCGAGTATCTTCTTCCAGAGTGGCGACGGGAAATCCCGTAGTGTTCACCCTGCAGCCACCGGAGTGCTACATGGAAATCAGATACGGTTACGGGACCACTGGAACTAGAGTGGCTGGACCAGTTCGTGTCGGCGATCCTCTGACTCTCATTATCTACATGCGCAGCAAATACGGTACGCGCGCATAACTGCACGCATTTTCGCTACAGCTTCCCCTACCCTGTGCGTCGTCGTCCACTCGCGAGAGATAAACCTAATCGCGCGGCGCCCCGTAACATCTGCCGAGTGTTATTCGTTGGAATAACGGGACACCGCGGAGACCCACTTAGTTTAACGTCGTTTTCCCTTCGGGAAACTAATATTAGACTGTTCTCCCTGGATCGATGTCGCCGAGAACTTCCCCTTGCGACGATGAAGGGTCGTCCCCTTTCTCGGGCTGATTCTATCGAAGGGTCTTAAAGAGCGGACCTTAAGATTGCGAGATTCTATTCGTGGAAAATTGTTCTCGCGTTTCTGTCCCTACTAAAGGCTGCCTGGTTGTTTTATTCGAGCAACCAATTTGATGTTTCTGGATGAGATACTACTAGGATCCTCTATCTTTTAGGATCTCCGCAGATCCTGAATTACATTCTTTTTACTTGTCCAAAATCCAAACTTCTTCCCAGTCCCTGTCAATCCTGACGTTTCACTGTCTCCTTCTGCATCCATTTCGTTCTTCATCAAGCACTGCAGTCAATGAATGTCGCAACGAAGTATAATGACGCTTATTTCTTTTACCAGATGGTTTCGACATCGTCGTGAACGATTGCTACGCCCACAACGGCGGCAACAAGCGGATCCAGCTGATCGATCAGTACGGTTGCCCGGTGGATGACAAATTGATCAGCAGATTCCGCGGATCCTGGTCGGAGAGCGGCCTCTTCGAGACCCAAGTGTTCGCCTACATGAAGACGTTCAGGTTCACCGGCTCGCCAGCCTTGTACATCGAATGCGACGTCAGAATGTGCCACGGGAGATGTCCGGTACGTGCATACCTTGATAAGCAACAACTCCGGGTCCGGTTGAATTGGCCCGTTTCTGAATGGAACGGCTCATTCATATTTTCCACTCACCTGTTGCGGTTTATGACTGTTCAGAGCCAGCCGTGCCACTGGAGGAACGCCAAGAACGTGGCTAAACGATCCTTGCCGGAAATCGGCGGTCCATCGACACCTGCGACCAGTCTGTCGGAGAATGTGAATCTTTTCCAGTCGTTGCGCGTTTTACAGGAAGGCGAGGCCGACACCGAGGTCTTCCAGAACTCGACCACGGCTTATAGAAATGGTAATTTTAGTATTCCTGTTCGGTTTGTATCCTTGTCCAATTTTTCACAATGATGGAGGAAATTTTGTGGTTTTCGAAACGGAGAGTCAATTCGATGATAGTACAGTGTTTACTCGATATATGTCCCAAACACGGGTCTAGCCACGGACATTCATCGGCCAAGAGATACTATTCTTTGATCTATGCAACACACTGCTCGGCGACCGAGGTCCCTCGAGCTTCTTGGCCCCTCACGGGGTATACCCCGTGGCACTGGGGATAGTTCTGGGACTTTTATCGGCTAGACATTTGGGACATATATATATATAGAGTAAACACTGTACTTAGATAATACTATTAATAATTAGAATAATATTTCACCACGATAATATCTCATATCTCATATCTCATATCTCAAATTATATAGTATATATTACATATTTGCCATTTCACAATAAAATTATTAGTAAAATTCGTAAAGATCCGCAGAAATTAAAATTGCTCAACGATTAAGGAAGGGGCGGGTGAGGGTTATTGTGGATGTTGCGTTTATTGATTTCTATGTACGTTCTTCTTCGCAGGACCCAGCGAGGCGACGAACGACAGAGTGTGTCTACGATCGACGGTCCTCAGCACGATGATAGGGATCACCTGCGGTTTCCTCTGCATAATGGCAGGAACGATATTGGCCATGTGTTCACGGATGCGACGACAGGCCAGGGAGAAGCTGCTGTCCGACAGCATAAGCTACATGACCCACAAGGGTAGAATCAACTAAACGCGGCCTCTACGACTGTACTTGCGAACCTTCTCTACTTCCCTGTTCTTGACCGTTCTATGGTACACGTGTACCAGCTGAGCGGTCGGAGAAAGTCCCTGTCGATAACGCGAGGACAATCTGACTGGGTGATGTTGGCAGCAGTCGGTAAGAAATTGTCGAACGACAGTGTCGACAGCCTATAAGAAAGTCCACGAGAAATGTACTTTTGAAAATTATCAGAGAATCATTAATAGGCTCCTACTTGAACGCTCAAAAAAAAAAACGAACAGTCAAGCATTGTGGTGATCGCGTAAAATTAGGTATATATGATTTTAGGAAATACCGTCGGTAAAGAGATCCAGAGTTGCCGATTGAGCTCGCTCGTCCTTTTATCGACTACGCTTTCTCCCTATCTTCTGTCTTCTTCTTCTCCAGATGGAGGAGAGGAACCTTCTCGTTTATCGCGTGTACAAGCGAGTTGCCGTCCGTCGATATTAACGATTAAAGGCGAATTTAGAAGTTGAGGATTTTGCCACGACCTGCTTGTCGAGCGTGCGAGCATTATTTTAAAAAATTAAGAGGGAAAGACGCGGCTGAGGATTTTATAGTCGTTGGACTGCGGGTCTTTATGCAAATTACCGTGTTTGTAGGTTCTTTTATATACATGAAAATAGGGAATGGATTTCATTATAAATTACAAGGTTTCTTGTAGTAAAGATAAAATGAAAATACTGATGCCTTTTAGCAACATGTGTTTTCTTGTAGTCCGGAGTTTTACATGCAATATAAATGCATAAAAATCGGCAGTTTAATGGTCGTATTAACAGGACTTCCCTTTGCTCGTACGGTCGACATCGCAGGAGATTAAAATAAACACCTAGATAACCGGCACCTAATGCCGTTGATGAGATTCAGTAGTTTAAGTATGTCCAATCACATTACTCGCCATATTCAGGAACGCAAAAATTAGCGGAGCCTCGAGTCGCAGCTGAGCAAACCGGGGCGCGTTGATTGAATTCTGCTTGGAAATTTTTATTAACACCTTGCCTATCAGATAAACTTATTATATTCCTGTTTGGCACAAACGGAACGTAATAGTCTGATTTTAAGTAACAGTCCCTAGAGAAATGAGTGAATTCTATTTCTAGAGGTGAGTTTTTTGTTAACGGCGAAAATTAAAATTAAAATTGGAGAATCTATTAACATTCCACCTAGCGGGAGAATACTAACAGGTTTTCTTTGTAACTGTGTTACATCCGAAAGAAGTTAATAAAAAACAATCCTAAAAGAAAGTGCAATATTATGTTACTGGAGGTGGCTCGCTCATTTTAGCTAGCAAATTGCAGTAAAAGCAACATTTATGCATTCTCGATATATTTATTTGTTTTTACGCTATATGTTGTTACATTAAATGACAGAAAGAAAATGACGTGGGGGGGGGGGGGGCTGCTTCGTCGAGGCAAGATGGAAACTCGAGGTTTCTGAATGTTCGCGAATAATACACTAACGTATGATTTATACATTACGCTATATAACAAACAGCCACAATATCTAGGTTTATACTATCATATGCATACGGTATATACAGCGACCAGTGTCTTGATTTCCTTCAATATTTTGTATCCTCTTCATCTTTTTATGTATGAGAGAGAGCGAGAGAGAGAGAGAAAGAGAGAGAGAGAGAGAGTAAAAGAGAGAGAGAGAAAGATAGAGAATCGATAGAATCGCAAGGATCTCGCGGGAACGGCCAGCGAGGATTAAATAATATTTTGCGAGACCGCCCCGCGCGTAATCGGGGGAGCCAAAGAAACGTAGCCCAGCTCTCGTCTTAATATTTATTCCAGATTATCTCGCCGATCTCTTACTCGCGCGACATTCTTTAAACGTCAGCCGGTGAAATATTAATTTCCCCTCCTGGTCGTTCCGGGGCCCGTTTCATTCGTTCTCGGAAAGATCGAACATAGACAACAACGTAAAGAATCCCCATTCTCACACGGACCAATCAGCACGATCTACTCGATCCACTGATCCACTGCTCGATCGAATTACTTGTAAATATAGTACTGTACGATGCATAATATTTATAATTAAGCTCGTGTGTATCAAGGTTTCCAATAAACTTTAGAACGAGTACCCACCTAGAGTCTTCATTTCACTGTGCTAATCAACTACGGTCTATTTGTTATACATGAAACGGCGCATTCTATCAAACAATCGCTCAATGGACAATTTTGATGTTTTCTTTAATCAATGTCAATGACCAAAATTTTCTACGATATTTTTTCTTTGATCATTTATGCAGAATAAAAATGTTCCACCTTAGTTACGACAGACATTAAGTAGAGCTTTATTTCTCGTTTTAATCATTTTAATGGACTGAAAATATTATATTTAAATTCTTAAATTCTCATGTTCTCAAATGTTTACTATTTTCTGTCGCATCTATTCACTTTTGTCATAAATGCATCCGCAATCTAGTGATTATCTAAGAACACAAACATGTGCAACAATTTTGCCGTTTGTCAGTAAAAATATTAAAGAGGTTCGAAAAAGAAATTGAAAGTGGGTACCCGGTTGTTAACATTAAACCGTTCCGATACCGACTGGGCCAAAAAATCCAGATAATTCAACAATCGATAGGTTCGTATAAAAATGTACAAATCGCAGGAGGATCCATCTATAGATCCAGAACACGCTGACAATTTTATTGATCGTCGGCAGTCAGGGCCGAGCGAGAAACCAGCGTGACGAAAAGGGGCTCCTACCTGGCCGATTTTGAAAAATTCGACGTGTCCCGGATCACAATGGCTGCGGCACGGAACGAATCGTGTTTCCCAAACAGCGCATCCTTCACCGGTTCCCGAGAGTCGTTCTCAAAGATCGCCGCAAATGGACGGCCCACGAGAAGGAAAAGTGAAAACCCACGCAATACTTCATCCGCAAAACGAACCTGAACAGTCGCCATTTGTCGGCCGATGCTTCTTCGATAACGAAAGAAAAATTTCGGTAGTCCGAAGGCTGCGCATTATCGATGCTCGCACTATTGTTGGACAGGGGAAACGTTTCGAGTGCTGCAAGAACTGAAATGGTTGACGAAACGCGTTTTTCGAGCGTCCCACATTTTTCTTTGTCGTCGCTTTGACTTATATTCGCTATACTGATCGCTAGAATGCGGATTTGTATGCAAAATATAAATGTGTCTGCATCAATTGCAAGAAAGCAGAGGCGAAGAAAATTGTCATTTTCTATTTAATAATTTATCGATATTTTTAAATTCTTAAATTTTAAATTAAATTTTAAATCGATCAAATTATCGTTTTAATAGTAGAGCTCTAGCTATTAATTCCAACGCAACGTTACAGAGGATAGATGTTTTAATTGTTGACTGCGGATTTTATGCATTTACTCTAAAAATAAGTAGATGCAATTATAAACATTAAGAGAATTTTCATCTTGTTGAAATAATTAAAGGAAGAATTACCACTAGGTTTATGTTCTGTACAATTGATGCGGACAATTTTTATTTTGCATAAAAATCCGGAGTCTGTTTATATGTGCATTTTCGAAAATCGAACGAGAGATTGAAATCAAGAGGACAGCTTCCGTGCAAGGTCTTCGGTTTCCCAAACCGGTGATCAGATTCTTAATGCAATTAACGGTCGAATTAACAAACGACGCTCGCGTCAGACAATAAAATCGTAGCGAGGCACGGTGCAATATTTCGCCGGCGTGTCCCCGCTTGCAAATGCATTAATCCGGTCGTTGCGTCGCGTCGCTGTCCGGCGATTTATTTATCGCTGCGACTCTTTTATTGAA
Source organism: Halictus rubicundus (assembly GCF_050948215.1). Classification (NCBI taxonomy): domain Eukaryota; kingdom Metazoa; phylum Arthropoda; class Insecta; order Hymenoptera; family Halictidae; genus Halictus; species Halictus rubicundus. Next base: position 8,091,773 of record NC_135165.1, read on the forward strand.
ATTAAAAGCGGTTCCTGCAATCGAGGGTGTGGGAGAGCGGGAGAAGGTCCGTATCGATCGAGATATACGTACGTATCGAATTACTGGCGGATTATCGTCGAGCGAGGATCAACGCGTCGCCGTGGCGCACGATAATTATTTCTGCGTTAGCCATAATTATTGCCCGGGTGGCAATTAATTCCTGCCGGAGCGGCAATTAATTTATTGCGGCTTGATTAATTGCCGCATGCTCGCCGGCCGAGACACAGTTCGTTACTGTGCTGCCGGATCGCCCTTTTGCCACGCGAATCGAGCCCTTTCGCGAAAAGAATTCGCCCATGGAATTTCCATTATCCGAATGAACCATGGGTTTCTTGAATTATTTCGAACAGCGTTCGATTCTCCAATACTCTCTGGTCGAATAATCTGCGAACTGTAAAACATATTTAAAATATTTACAGTTGTTTTTCGTGGATTATTCTTCCCAGAAAAATGTCTTCAACCCCCCCCCCCCAGAACTGATGCTTAAATTAACCTAAACTGTTACCAGATGAATTGATAGTTATCACATTAAAATGCACTTGGAACTGTAAAACATATTTAAAATATTTGCAGTTGTTTTTGATGGATTATTCTTTGCAGAAAAATTTCTTCCACCCTCCCAGAACTGATGCTTAAATTAACCCTTAGCACTCGAATGGCGACTGTAAGGCGCCACTAAAAATTGCTGTATCGTTATTCAAAATATTTTTTACATTATTAAATTTGTTTGTACGTAATAAATTACTAAACACTTCATTATTTATTTTAGTTTTGGAGTTAAAATAGCTTCGAGTGCAAAGGGTTAACCTAAACTGTTACCAGGTGAATTGCTAATTATCTGATTCAAATGCACTTGGAACTGTAAAACATATTTAAAATATTTTCAGTAGTTTTTGGTGGATTATGCTTTCTAGAAAAATTTCTTTCCATCCCAGAACTGATACCTAAATTATACTAGACTGTTTTCCGGTGAATTGTTGTTATTCGATTAAATCGCACTTTGCAGGTGTATTTTCATTTGGAGATTTATGCAAAGAATAATGGAAGAATTAAACACATTTCGGTGGTTAGGTAGCTACTTTTTCAATTTGCATGGAAGTAGGTGCACGGCACAATATTTCAATCGTCCGTGGTATCTCGTGGCGAATTCGAGCGTGTACTCCTAGACGTGCAACTTCCGGTCGGAGAAACGCATCGTTGCAAGAGAGGCGGATATCAAAATGGAATCTCGCGGGCTAATAAATACTCTGTTATCACGCCTAATCGAGTTATCGCGTTGATACGCCGCGAGGAAGCCAGAATCTACGACATTGAGTCCATGAAACTCCCGTTGAAATTCGCTGCCCCATAAAATCGAGACCTCTGTTCCTGGTGGAGCGAAAAATTTGGTTTATGGAATGCACGAAATCAGATTTGCAATTATGGCATCCAAAAACGTCGAAACGATCATGTTCTGAAATCAATGTCAACAATCACTGAGAAACAATGCATATACCCTCCTTGATCTTTATTTAAATTTTTACGGTTTTCGTACGACAGACGACCAACGTATTAACTCATAAGTTATTAACATAATTCAGTATGAATCAAGAATGAAAGTTCAAATGAAGAAAAATCCAAAGAAGAATATCGTAGAGTCATGAATAATGAGAATAATAATTAAACAGCCGATTTTTATACAAGAATAAAAATTTTATTGCATGCACTTTCTTTTGTAGTAACTGTATAAAATTATCTGTGTGCCATAAATTGTGACAGATAATTTTAAAAAATTCCTGTTACTGAGCAAGAACAATCACGGCTTGTGAAACATTTCAACGTTTCAGGAACATCTTCGTACGCGTGGATGACAGTGTGTCGGTTGTCATCGTGGTAAAGCACGTCGTGTGTATACACTTAATAAAATAGAGGTGTGGAGTTTCGCGATAGCGGCTCGCGGAAGTTATGCTCGACCGGAATCGCTGTTAGGTCTCCGTGGTTGGCAACGTTTGCTGAATTATTGCCGGGCGAATGCTGCACATAATTCGACGACGTGCGCCTGCTGTTTCCCCGTTTCCCTAACCGGATATGATTTAAGGGACGATCGTTTTTAATACGTCCCGCTAGTCGTTGCTGTTTCAAAAATGAATGCAATTCTAATAGACATTTAATTGGAACAATCGAGGTTCGAAAGCTAAGATTGGAGACAGTGATTGGGAAATCGATACTGTTCATTGAGACCACACGTGTAGATTTCGGAGACATTGTTATAATGGCATGCAAATATCAAATCCATCAAAGGATAATAAAATGAACAGGATATTTCTTGGAATGATCAGAATAATTTTATTGTTAATCAATAATTGATACATGGGTTGCGGATTTTATGCACCTATGGCGAAAATGAGTAGATGATTTATCAAAATTATGAGAAGAAGAAATACTTTGCATTTGATTTCTGTTCCTTAGAATTGGCTTAGCAAAGTGATTACTTTGCACGAAGACTCTTTTCTCTTGGCTTCAAAGTCATTATTTCTGGAGCAAATCCAGTGTATTTTCATAATTAAATTTAGGTATCTTATAGGCTTGATCGATAGACATTTTTAAATGTTTTTAAGGAATTATTTGACAATGTATCGCTATAGTAAACCAATTTTTATGAAATTGGTAATTTTCGATAAGCTCCTTCATAATATTATCATGTATCATACTTACAAGAGTCACACCGACACTCCAATAGAATAAATTCCACATTTTCCATATAATATCAAAGCATAAAAATAAATTTCAGTAAATTCTCATTTTTCACACAACACCAATAAATTCCAGCAGAAACCCTGTCAATAAATATACAGCAAATAATCTGTTCGTGAAATATCTGCTCAAAGCCGTGTCCCCGATAATGGAAACACCCGACACCGTGTCGATCATTGAACGTCGATCATTAACAACGGCGATAATCTTTCGAAACGGATTAGCGATTGGTTAGCATTTAATAAAGCAAACACTCGGCCCGTGCAGATAGCCAGCGAAATATCGCGTCGGCGGCGTCTTACGCATTTTTCAACAACCGAAGCGACCCCGATAAATCCGGAAAAAATAAAACAAAGAACGGGGCGAAAACGTACGAGTATTTCGCGCACGCCCGAACCGTTCGTTTACCTTTGATTAAATCATTTCATTGAACACGGCTGACTGGTTCCCGGCGCGGCGCGATTCGCCAGCGAGATTAAACCTCGGGGAGGTAGCTCCGCGGCCAGATAAACTCTGATAGATGCTCTCCGACGATTTCCGCCGTGACCTATCTGCGAACATAACTCAGAGGCCCTACTCGCGTGATTTTGCGCGATCACCGGCGCTCGGTAATGAGGGTGTCCCGGAGAAAAATGAGATGGAAAGGCTCCCGGGTCCCGAATTCGAGAAGCGAGTCCTGTTTCGGGAACCGAATCTTGCAAATCGTAACCTTCGACTCGCTGTGAAACGCGAATTAAGTTTCAGGATCCGCGAAGAGGACACTTCAACATGCTTTAAAACGCGAATTAAGTTTCAGGAACTGAACAGTGCACATTCAAAGTCGTGGTCCTCAACCTACTCTAAAATATGAATTTATTTTCAGGAAGTGAACAGTAAGTATTCCAAATCGTAGTGCAATACCTGCTCTAAAAAATGAATTTATTTTCAGGAACTGAACAGTGAATATTGCAAATCATGGTCCTCAACCTGCTCTAAAATATGAATTTATTTTCAGAAACTGAACAGTGAATATTGCAAACAGTGGTCTTCAACCTGCCCTAAAATATGAATTTATTTTCAGGAACTGAACAGTGAATATTGCAAACACTGCTCTTCAACCTGCCCTAAAATATGAATTTATTTTCAGGAACTGAACAGTGAATATTGCAAACACTGCTCTTCAACCTGCCCTAAAATATGAATTTATTTTCAGGAACTGAACAGTGAATATTGCAAACACTGTTCTTCAACCTGCCCTAAAATATGAATTTATTTTCAGGAACTGAACAGTGAATATTGCAAACAGTGGTCTTCAACCTGCCCTAAAATATGAATTTATTTTCGGGAACTGAACAGTGAACATTGCAAACAGTGGTCTTCAACCTGCCCTAAAATATGAATTTATTTTCGGGAACTGAACAGTGAATATTGCAAACAGTGGTCTTCAACCTGCCCTAAAATATGAATTTATTTCTAGAACCTTTAACCATGAATATTGCAAATCGTGGTCCTCAACCGGCTTCAACCATTTGCACTCGGATGTCCCCTCTAAGGGGACATTGTAAGACTAGCATAGATGGCTCCGATTGCGAAGGGTTAAAATATGAATTTATTTTCAGGAATTGAGCAGTGAATAATGCATATGGTGTTCTGTAACTTGCTTCTAAAACATGAATCAAGTTTCTGGAACCGAGTGAAGAACATCGCAAAATCTTCATGTTTTAGAAAACCCACAGAATCCAGAAACAGAGACTGAGTGAATTCTCCTACACCGAAACCTACGAGAATTACCAAAATTATTTTTGTTACCATTCAAAACGACAACAAAATATTCGCAACGATGCAACGCCGATATCGTCGAACTCGAAACAGGTCGCGCGTGTTTACCTTCGTGCGGCATTTTCGCCGAGCAATGAAATTTCCATGGGAACTTCATTTCGCCACGAATTATCGCCATCGGCTTGACAGTGTGCCCATTTTAGGGCCGAATTAACGATTCCAATGGCAACGATTTCCCCGAGAAGGCGTATCGCCGACGCGGGTCGCACGTTTAATGCCCGTCCACAACTGTTATTTTCGCGAACGCGAATTTCTTTTTCATTAAGATGCTATCGCCTCGGGAATAATTGGTCGATGCAACGACGGGGTGACCAGCCACCGTGTGTATATCGATTCCTCGATAGCGTATCGGGTTGCTCGATACTCATTTGCATGGGAAAGAAGGTGCCAATTTTGCTCTGATAAGCGGCAGTCTCGAGCTGGAACGACAAGCTACTTTGTTGAGCCCTTGTTGCTATTCTCGACGGCCTTCCCTTCGGCTTTTGTTCGCTTTGTTGTTTTTGCTTGGGACAACGGTGATCTTTATCTACATTATCTTGTGGTTCGATGCCTCGGAAATCTTTATTATTCGATCTCTCGAGGAAAAGTCGAGTGGAGTCGTATTAAAATAATTATGGGTGAAGAGAAGGTCACTGGAGGACTGTTTTACAACGATTGAAATCTTGTTGTTCCTTAAGGATTCTTGGTAGGTAGTTCATTTTGCTTAAACATAGACACTAGTAGAATGCGAACTTTGTGCTTTTGTGGCTGTTAAATTTCAATCAGTTAAATAAGTTTAGATATATCAATAGATTATTAAGGCTCTCGGTTCGTGTAATCAATAAGCGAAACGTTTATCCGACTGAGAAATGTCCCCAAACCGTTCTCACATCAATATAGCTCAAGAATCAGATTTTTCTCACCACACTGAATGATTTTTCTTCATCACCCATAAGTGCTTGATACCACCAGCTAGATCCTCGCCAACAATTTCCCTCGGTTTCAAAGAGCCTAGGAAACAAAATGGAGCGAAGAAATGACTGGTCCCCTCGTCGTCCATTATTCGGCGAGCCAATCAACCGATGGATTCCACCTCGTCGTCCATTACCCCGAATTAACCGGCTTCTGGAACGAGTATTTAATCTCCGAAATGAACCTACCCCTTCCCGCCGGGTGAGCCAGGTGCCTGGTATCGCGCACAGGGGGTGCAATTAAAATTCAGGAGCCATTTAATCAGGCACCGGCGCGACTCGAGGAGTGGCTGGCCGTCGACGAATGGGAGCGAATCTGCAGGGTGCAGCTAAACAGAGCCCCCCGAAGGACACTAACGAGCGTCCACGTGCTCGTTAACGCGAGAATGCGACTTGGACCGCGTTAACGAAATTTACGAAGGCCGGCTGCGCCGCGGTCGCTGGTTGGTAACGAGTCTGTGTTTCCTCGGCCGGTTTTTCGACCGTGGGCCACTCTTTAATCCCGAGATCTTCGGATTCAGCTCGATCCGGAGGGATGGTCTGGGAACGGGCTGGACGAGGTCCTGGAACACTTAGGATCCAAGGATTTGCCGGCATCTGATTGAAAAATATACTATTCCAAGCCAGTGGTTCGTTTTTATGAAATTCTAAGAGGCTGTAACCCTTAACACACGATGTAATTAATTAAATTGAATAAATATTCTTTTTGCAGTCTTGGGACTACGGCCTGGTGCGCAGAATTCAAGGATTGGAGAGATATCTTATTGAAAAATCAATTTTTTCAAGTTGATACTTACAATAGTAATTTATTTTTACTAAATTCCAAGAGCCTGGGGACCATAGAAAATGAAGATATGAATAAAATAGAATGAATATTCTTTACTGTAATGCTGTGTGCGATCCTTGGATTTAGACAGGCATTTTATTGAAAAATCTATCTTTTCAAGTCGATACCTAGTAATTTATTTTTACCATTTTTGAACTAAGAGCCTGTGGATCTCAAAAATTAAGGAATTAGAAAGTAAAACAATGTTGAAGTAGCATGTTTCACTTGGGAGCTTACCTTGACATATCCTAATTATACTGTTTCATTTTTCTCTCGATTTGTCCAGTGCACTTTACAGAATAAAAAGTACAGAAAATTGATGAAGCAGCAGAAGTTTTTGCATTGATCCAAATTATTTAGAAAATTTATTTCAAACGAAAAAGTTTAACATCGACGCTTTGACAGAGAAATGTATAAAAGTTGGAAACATTGGAAATAATAATAAAAAAAAATCGGGAAAATGATACGGTGGATGAATTCTCGTCGCGAAAGCATAAAATGCGTAATTCCAAGTCATTAGGTACGCGACGAAAAGCAATTTTGGGAGTGACACAGATCCAGTTTGATCCTAAAACGACAGTCAATCGGGAAACCGTCGGATAGGCAAAGCCGAGGCTAGTTTCCCCGGCGATTCGCGTGGCTGCCACTTAATTTGACTTACTCGGTGAAAGGAGGAGACTCTCTGCTAACTAGCAGAGCCCGCCGGTGATACGAGAAACAGCTTGTTAACCGTTCAGCTCTCGGTGATAACTTGAACACAGGTTGCGCGCGTAAACATCGCTTCCTCGCGTCAACGCGGTCAACAATTCATTATTACTTCCTGATGACGTGTTCCCGAGCGATTCACCACGATCATCGGTTACGCAACGAGCTATTTGCGGACTCTGGGACGAATTTTCCCGCGTAACGAGCGGCCTGTCGCGTTGCAATTAGCGTACCGACGCTACAAGAAGGTATTTCTGCACTGAATCTACGATTTTCGAAAAATTGTTATCATTTCGTAGAAAGGGGTCGTATAATAATAAACTTGGACTCGTTTCGACGCTTCAAGCCTCTACTTTCATATACCATCTTTAACTTTTTGCTAAAATCATGAGAACTAAAATCATGAGAATACAAAGATGTGATTCTTTTCGAGAATAGTGCAAATTTAAATGTTTCCAGGGACGATAAACAATTTTTTGGGAGGTTGAAACCACCTTAGATTTGAAGATTAAAGCTTTTTCTTTACAACGACTCCTTAAAAATTAATGTACGATTTTTTTTTACTCTTTTATGGTATAAAAATGAAGAACAAACTCAGTCTTTATAGTATTACAAAGTTCGCGGCACAGCTTCCATTCAAAGCTCAAAACAATTTTTAAAAGCTCGTTGTAAAGAGGAAGCTTTAGTCTTCACATTCGTGGGAAGATTTGTTCGTGAACAAATTCATTTTCCATCGTGCGAAATGTTTTAGAAGAAAATAAATAGATTGTGAAGGTAGAGGCTTCAAGGGTTAAAATGAGACTAGAGGCTTCGAAAATCAACAATTTAGAGTGCTAATATTTTCCCGAGCCACTGTAGCTCGTGCAAAAAGTTTTCCCGACCATGCAACTGCCAATCGAAGTCGCCCCTACCGTTTAATTCCCATAAATGACAATTCCCATTGAAGGAAGCCGTAAAAGGTCCTGCGCGCGTCTCACCAAGCCACGATGGCTAGATACTATCCCGGTGTAGGATCCGATCGGATTAGCATAGATATCCGCGTTCTCTGGTAGAAGCGGCGCATTGCGAATCCGGTATTGCTCAGCAATAAATTCTGTTTCTGAAAAAAAATACCGTGAACCGCTTTGGGAACATCGAAAATTCAATAATCAACCGAATCACAACAGAAATAGCAATCTTCTAAAAATGCTGAACCAGGCTTCCCTTCGTTTTTGAAAACAAAAATTAAACAAATGAGGAAGATAATTAGACGTGCCAATTGTCTCCTAATTTATGGAAAAATTGTCTCAGGCAAAGCCACATAATTTCAAAGGTTGCAAATGACGAAGAAGAACAATTTTCTTCCGCTATTATTTTTCACAAGATTTTCGGATCCTCCCTATTTTCCTTAAATAAAATATTTTTGTTATTCCAAAAAAATGGGCGTTTCGATCCACAACCCTTAACTTTGCTCGAACTATAAAAAAAAATTCATCTTTTACGCTGCAAGGGACGCATCTCGCATAATTATCGGCATTATTATCCGATAAGCGGGCCCGCGAGAGTGAAAGTAACAAGCGTAAGAGGGTCCGGCGATCTTTATCGATCGCTCGATAATCCCTGGCCGATCGGGAAACCAGAAACGAGGAAATCGCTCGAGATCCTCGTCGAGGAAGTTTAAGCAGCGTCGTTGACGATCGATGCCGACGCACTTCGACTTCACCTGACCGACGATTTACGAGCTGACATTTTTTTGCGACCGGCCACGGTCTATCCGCTCGAAGATCGGCCCGTAATGAGGCTTAACGATCGCCCCGAGAGAGCACGTTGACGCTCGGCCACGGCGCGGCAGCTCCTCCGGCGAGAGAGACCGGACGAAAAATGAATACGTGATTCACGGCGCGCATGCACGCCACCTTTTCGAGGGTGAAAAACCGGGGGAATCGATAGTCGCCGCGGTAACGCACCCCCGAAGACTGCAGAGATGCAGTTTCTCCGTGTCCGTTTATGCGAAATCGGTCTCCCGGGCTACGGTAATTTTGGACGAATTTTTTCGGACCGGTTTTGGCGCTTTCATGAAGGGAGCAATTTTATTTGAATTTTTAGGAACTTTTTGGGAACTGCCTTGGCAGTTTTATGATGGTAAAAATTTTATATGAATTTTTAGGACTCTTTTCGGACCTGTTTTGTTGCTTTCATGAAGGGAGCAATTTTATTTGAATTTTTAGGAATGTCTTGGGAACTGCATGGGTGGTTTTATGATAAAAGAAATTTTATATGAATTTCATAAACTGTTTTGGTAATTTTATATGAAATTTGGGACTCTTTTCGGACCTGTTTTGTTGCTTTCGTGAAGGGGGCAATTTTATTTGAATTTTTAGGAATTTTTTGGGAACTGTCTTGGCAGTTTTATGATAGAAGCAATGTTATATAAATTTGGTAAACTGTTTTGGTAACTTTATATGAATTTTAGGACTTTTTTCGGACCTGTTTTGGTGGTTTTTACGAAGGGAGCAATTTCATATGAATTTTTTTCTAACAGTTTTTATTTTGCATAAAAATCCGCAGTCTACTAATAACGGTTCAATTTTCCCTAGCACCGGTGGATGAAGAAGTATTAACGTACACGTTCGGTCATGACAAGGTACTCGTCCAGTCTGTAACGCATCGGTCCCGATGATAGTTAAGCCGGCAAGAAACGCAACAATGAAGTAAATAGATCAGATAAGGGTTTCCTTTGGGCAGCTCGATCGCGATTGGTCGGCCAATCCCCGTCGAATAAATATGTATGAGTAAAGGCCGCGTTTCTGGTCGCGGCTTCGAAAATAGTTGCTTCAATCTTTCGAGCTTAACCCCGGCCTCCTATAACTCACTATTACAGATCAAATTGGCCAGATAGGCTTGTAGAACGTGCCCGAATGGGCATTGTTACAACGGCGTATTACCGTAATAGCGGCGATCATAGGATCGCTATAGTGGTTCTCGCCGCGGTGGTTCGCAATTGATTTATCCAGTGCTCGGGAAAATGATCGCGGTCATGAAACGATCAGAGAGACAGGAACCGAAGTGGGGCGAAGACACAACCGATCCTAAGAACATACTAATCGCCCCAGGACGAACACCGAGGGAGAAGGTTCGAGTGGTCGGAGAGTGGGGATCGATAGAAAAAAGAAGTTCGCTGGCAACTATGGTCTTTCAGGCGTGGTTTCTCGAAAGAAAATATCTGAAATCATCATGCCTGTCCCCAGTACCTCACTACGTTCACTATGTTGCCAGCAGACTGGAAAGAAATACTTCGGAAAGTGGAGGAGAGTTGTAGTTGAAATATAAATGATATAATTATTAGAAATAATTATGAACAATTTAGAAGCTCTTGGCACCTTCGCGAATCTCTCTCTCTCTCTCTCTCTCTCTCTCTCTCTCTCTCACTCGATTCCCACTTTCGCGATCACCTCTATCAATCCCTAAACATTGTGACTCTTAGAACTTCTACTGGTAGTCGAAACAAACACACCGACGACCACGCCATCATCCATCGCAGATGAATAAATTCAAATCCACAAGAGTGGGGGATTTGCGAATACCTAAGGAAAAAGTTGATCAAAACAAAATATCGCAATAGTCACGGCTTCTTCATTGAAATTTTTATATCACAATATCATGTATATCTACTTCTTGTACAATCAACTTCGACAAAATTGAAAAAAAAACAAAGCCGAAAATTCTTTAAAAGTTCCCTACAAGATGCAAAAGGTTACACTCCGATTGGTCCATCCGTTGCAGAATAATCACCGGACGCAATATTCAAATTGAATGCAGTCGAACATTCAAGGAAATGTTCTCCTGAAACGAGTGACTAAAATTTTATTCGTAACTTCGTGATCGTTCGTTTGAAAATAAGCATAAAGAGTCAAAAACCAACGAGCATCCAACTATCGTTGAAATAAATCAATACAATTGATAAATTCTCCTGTTAAACTTCGAGCATCCAAATCGATATTTACATTATAAAACAAAGACACATTATTCACTTCAGCCCAGAAAACTAACCCAATGATAATCTAACCGACATAAATCATAAAAATACATTAAAACTTCAAGTATCCAAATCAATATTTACATTATAAAACAGTGAAACATTATTCACTTCACTTCAGAAAACAACTCCGATGAAAATTCGGCCAGCATGATGAATCGTAAAAATACATTACCAACAGATTTCGGAGCACACGTCCCAATAAGTGCGCAAATTGGGGCTGCGTCGCCTCCGGCGTCCACTCACCCGTGCGCACCGAGGTCATCAGTACAAAATGAATTCTCCGACGTGCCTCCAACAGCTTGAATTAAAAGATTTTATTTTCGTCGAGGTAGATTGGCGATCCGTCACGCCGTACGTTCGGGGGCTGCAGACCCAGGCACCGTTGAACGTAGTGGGGTGCCGGGGATCGGGGGTCGGAGTAGAAGCTAAACGTGGCAGGAGCTAAGAGCCGGATCACCTAAGAGCAGATAGAGGAATCAGAAAGAACAGGCGGAACGTGCTGGAGACAGAGAAGGGCTGGGGGAGAAGTGAGGAGCAGAGGGAGGTGGACAATCTGGAAACCCAACGCGATAACGGGTGGCGGAGGGGATAAATCGAGTGCGAGAGCGGGAAACGGGAGAAGAAGAAGGCGAAGAAGGAGGAAAGAAGACGAACACGAACACACCGTCCGACTAAAAAGGACAAGTAAACCAGGGGCAGCGTACTGGATCAACGGCGAGCAGATAGAGGAGCCAGAAGCGGAGAACGTTGCGCCGGCCAGGTGGGAACGAGAGGAGGTGGTCGAAGTGAGAGGGCAGAGATATAAACACGGGGCGAGTGGTGGTGGCGTTGGAAAATGTTGGGGACGACGAGTGCAGCGATCGTTGGTGGGAGAGCGAGGCGGTCGCTGGCCGCTCGGGAGGGAGGAGGACGGAGAAAAGGCGTCAGAGTGGGGTGAGCGGGTTCCGAATTGCCTATCAGCGTCCTGAGAGGTAGAGTGGGGATCCGAGGGCGGTGCGAGCGTTGGGGTTCCAGCGTCGGCCGGCAGATGTCGAGTGGTCGCGCCCCTCGACAGGGTCTTCACCCCTGGAAAGGTCAGCGGTAGGCGGGGCGCGCGTAGAATCGACGCCCAGGAACGCCCATCGTCGGCCCTCCCGCCGCTTCCTCGCCGCAGACGCTCCGCGGCAACCAACTGGACAACCAGCCCGGTCTGGATCCACAGCGTCGCACAACGGTTCTGTTGAAACTCGCGTCTACCAGCGCCGTGCAGGACCTCCACGTTCGCCAGCCGATCGTCGCCTGGACCGTCGTGTCCCCGACCCGTTTTCTGTCACCGGCCTCGTCCGTCCCTTTAGCCTCGGTTCTTGCGCCTTGCTCGCAAATTCGACAAAGCCGGCATATTCGAGTGCGCGTCGCCAGCAGCCGGGATCTCGGACCCAGGCGTCCTCTCTGTGACCCTCCTCTCCCGCGAGGATCGTCCGAGACCGCCGGTCACACACGGAACAGTGAGAGTGCGATGGATTATGGGCGTGTCGGGGCTCTGTTGCGGTCCGACGGGCCCGCGATGACCGAGGACCACCGTGGGAACGGCACCGGTTCTTGCCAATCGGACTGTCAGTTGGACGAATGAGTTGCCGGTACCGGTGATCCCGATCCGCGGTGCGTCCAGTCCGGGAACGACTGTTTTCTGGGGGGAGGATGAGCACCCACCTTGGGATCAGGTGTGCTGCACGGTCATGAACAGGGTCGAACAGTGTCCGTCGGCAAAGGACCGGAGTACTTAGTGCTTGGGGGTTAAAGTTCCCTTACGGAAGAGTGTATCGAGCAGGACAAACATCCGCGAGCATCTTTGATCGATGACCGGACAGGTGTTCTGTCCCAGGATGATCGCGAGTCCAGGTAGCTACAAACGGACGAAATCCGTGAGGTAGGTAAGCGAAGAGCAGAGCAAAAAGTCACCGCATTGACAACCGAAAAACGAACTGAATACGTCAGACGATTCCTCAAAATCATCATGAAGAGGTCCGGGACAAGCATGGCCTAGCTCTCTCCTCGCGATCCTCTGCAAGGTCTAAAGTTTCGTGACAAGAGGCCAGAAAACGAAAAATGTCGAACACGTCCCCGGAGGCTTCGACGGGAGTGGAGTCGTCGGAGCTGCACGAGATCAGGCAGAATCACCTGTCGAGTAGACTGGAGTCCGAGGACTCGGTGAAACGGGAGCAACTTCGGGGAGGTGACAACAATCCTGACAGCGATTGCGAGAGCGACACGAGCGAGGTGTTGAGCGTCGGCAGCGAACCGACGCCCACCAGCGTCGTTGGAATCCGGGGCTGCGGCTCGGTCAGGTACGACCAGGAGTCGGCTAGCAGCCGTGGCGGCGACTTTCGAGATGAGGAGAACACGAGGACATCGGCGACACCATCGCCTTCGAGTTCGACGAGCTGCAACGACGCGTTTTATCAAAGAACATCCAACCACGTCCCGGCGCCTAGTCCGCCAGGGTATAGTCAGCCTCCATCCTCACCTACAGCCTCGTCCGTGAGGTCGCCAGCCTCTTCATCGGCCACGGCATCGTCACCGGGTCGTCCCGAAGGGATTCAGGACGTCATAGTGCCCAGGTACCAGTCCAACCACCCTCAACACTTGCTGCCAAGATATTCCTCGAGGGATTCCGAGATTCTCGACTATCCGACGCGGGTGCAGCACACGTTGGGCCACGAGATCATCTACCCGACCGTCGAGAGGCTCCACAGAACGCCCATCAGCGTCCCCCTGGTCACCAGGTTGTCCCTCTCGCCACCGTCGGCCATGACGGTCACCGGACTCCAAGCAACCACCCCTGTCCTCCACCCTGCGGCCTGTAGAGATCCCAGAGAAACCGCCTCGCTGATGCCACATCCTGGACAGCACCTCCATCATGCGAACAGTCACGTGCATCTTCACCAAACCTCCCAGGTGCAACACATCCCCGCGAACTCCGTGCACCAGCATCGACTCTCCGTCAACAAGATCCTCCAAAGAGACCCAGGAAGTCCTGTCTCACCTGGAATCAGAGAAGAGAACGGCAGGACCGTGCCAGGCAGCAACGGTGTACAGAACAACGGCATCAATAACACCAATCATCACAACAATCATAACAATAATAATAACCTGCAGCATCAAGCTGGGTTGAAGTTCAGTATAGACAATATTCTGAAGGCTGATTTTGGAAGGCGGATTACCGATCCCATTTCGTTGAAGAAGTCAAGGCCTAAGAAGGTCTCCTCTAGGCCTATCGATTTGACGAAAGACTTTCTGGAGTCGTCCTCCGAGACCTCGGAGAAGAGCAGCTCGGAGACGAGTTCTACGACTAACACATCGCCAGGCAGTGTCACCGCGAACCCTGCTGCCAACACGCCTGGACCACCTGCGACCGAACCTGGAAAGCAGCTGCCCTGGCCGGCGTGGGTCTACTGCACCAGATACTCGGATCGACCTTCCTCTGGTGAGTTCTGCTCCGTGGATCACCCTCGTGCACTGTTTAGATCGGTCTTAGTCGGATTGAAACCTCTGTGGTTGATTAGACCGCGAGAATTTCATTCCAGCGACTGACACGCTCGTTTGAAGATTTCTAAGCGTCGATCTGGCGAATTTTTGCTTGAAAGTGGGGAGGATACTTAACGATTTCAGGGCAGTAGCTCTACCTAGATTTCATGGTCGTTTTTAGCTAGTTCTTGTCCATGCAAATTCTTACATATTGTATACAGCGACTGGCAAGTTTTTTTGAATAGTTTTAGCTGTCAATTTGACGAAATTTTTGTTTGGAAATTGTGGAGAAAATATCTCTCGACGATTTCAAGCTAGTAGCCCTAGCTAAGCTTAATTTTCATGGTAATTCTTATTTGGTTCCCAGCAAATTTTTACGTACTCAACTTGGTTTATACGTTCTTCAGCATACTTCCTTCAGATCGGCGTCGATCTTTTTGTTGAATACGGTATGTTAACAAATAAATTGCCACAGCAGTTTCCATGAAAGTCACACAAAATCGGAACAATTTATTTACCAATTCAAGAATAGAAAAGACAAAGTTTCTCATAGCAATGCTTTTTATAGTATTCTCACATCTCGTAGAACCCAATAAAATTTGATTTACTTAATCCTTCGAGAACCACGATTTCTTTGTACGGACATTGTTCAAAAATCCGAGAACGGCGAAAATTCCATTTTCGCACCGCGGCAAATCTATTTCGGGCAATAACCCGATAATCCAACAGTTTCTGCACAAGGCAACGTGTAAGAGCGACCGCGCATCAGAGTTTCTCGCCGGTAAACTCAGTCATCTTCGCGGGACAACACACCGGGTGAAGGACCGCGAATTTAAACCTCGCGACGCCGATTTTTCGGTCGAATGCGTTGCGTGTGTCGCGCGGGCCGTTGGTTCCATTTTCCAAACTCCCAAATCCGCTGCCTATACCCTTTGTCTCCACCGCAGCACCGGCCTTTAGGACGAAGACAGCACGCGCTAACAAACGGTCGGCGCTGCCTCGTCCTTTACTATTTCAAAATTCCACTCCTCCTGCCAGAAACCAACGGCCCAGCATAGTATAAATAGACCTGCGTGCCCGGAACGGTCCTTTTCAAGTACCTTCTCGTCCGACTGATCACACTAGTTCTTTCGTCTTTAATCGCTATCTATCGACACTTCGTCACATTGTTCATTCTTCGCTTTTCCCACTGTTCATCTCCGCTTTCTGTATTCAGTTCAGTATAATATATTTTGAGTTCTGTTATATTCTCACCTTCAAATCATCTTTTCCTCGTGTCCTCCTTTCCAATCTCATTCACTTCTCTTTCTTCTCTATCACCTGTTACTGAGACACTCTGTGCCTCATCCACCACGGCTAGAGTCTTCAACGGACATTGTATAATGTTAGCGTAATCTCCTGATGACTTAGACTTTTTGATATTTTCCATAATCATATTCAACTCCTAAAAAGTAACTAATAAAGTATGACAGGGTATCGTATATGATAATTTAACCTCGTGCGATCGATTTTTAAATATTTGTTAAAGTCAGTATGATGTGCTGACGTTGTCTCTGAAGGGTTAATAGATTGGAGGTAGAAATTGATTTTCGAGTTTTCAAAAATCAAAGTACAATTCCGATCCAATTCCACTAACTAAACATGAATGTTGCAATTTCCTGAACAGTGCACAAGGGATAGAATAATTCTAGTATCTTCTAATTAGCATCGATAATATACAGAGTTTCACAGAGTGACTTGCAAAAGTTTTCGGCTAAATCCTCTAAATTCATTTGATTTTCCAGAAGTGTCCAGTCCAGTACGAATACATAAACAACCAAAGAATAAAACCATTTAATCCATCGTTTTCTATGTCGTCAACAAAATCAATGATTCGATCATTTACACAGGACGAACCGAGCAAACAGAATGAATGAAGAAATTATACGTCCGAAAACTTTTGCACACATATAAAACATTCTGAAAGCACAATCTACGTGCTAAGTATCATAGCAATTAGCGCGAAAGTGCCAAGCTCGTTGAAGCCGAGATGGTCCCACGGTGTTTTCGCAATACGAAAAAGAAAGATGGCGACCAGTCGGCAAGTTCAGAAATGAATTCCCATCGGGCGCGAAATAATTGCAACCGGTCTCGAAAAATAATTGCAACGGTCCCGCGAAAGGTCGGTTAACGTAATCAACGGTGTTTCCACGGAGCGAGCTATAGTTCTCGCAACAATTTATATTCCCGCGTGCTGAATTTTCGCGAGGGTGGAGACGCTGAGCACAATCGCTTGATAACGGTGCCGCTCATTAGCCGCCCGTAAAATCCGACGAACTGCATAAAGTACATAAAGTGCATAAAGTGCATGAAGCGCATCGCGCCGTATAAAATTTCATCTAGAAATCATTTTCGCGCCACGGGAGAAAACGGTTTCGCTATGCAAACCGTTTGTTATGCAAGCGGAGGCCGTTGTTTAGCAACGGCCCAGTCACGATCCCGACAATTTTATTCGTGCCATCGACTAGACCGATTTTTACGCCCGGCGAAACCGGCTAATTATCCCACAACTCTCCGGGAGAGTATGCTCGTGACGATATCGCGGGCATAAATATAAAACTTCGCTCGGCCATCGGCTACGATCCACGATGATCGTTGATCCACGTCTTCGATCGAATACTCCGATTTTAATTGCCGGTATTAATAATTCATCCGCCAACGAACCTCAGGAAATCGAATTCTTTGCGATTTCTTTCTTTTTGATTTCATTATACTGCCGACTAATTAAGACGCGTAGAAACGTTACTAGTTTCGCGAGTTACAACGGTGTACGGAAATCGGGTTTCGAGCTGTCCCCGATCGATCTTCGTTTTTGAATATTCATCGGGTGACATAGCGATCGAGGGAGTCGATCGATAAATAAAATTCAGTTCTGATTTTGATGTAAATGCTCCGCGATGTCGAAACACGACAGTTTGTTGAACTATGGTAATTATTTCCGATGAGAGAAATAAAGATTATATCAGATTGTGTCACGAAACATTTGTTTAATGTCTTGTGAATTTTACTGGTTCTAATGAGTAATGTTTTATGACTAGACTGCGGAGCTTTGTGCAGAATAAAAATGTGCATCGATTGTAGGAAAAGGAAGCTGTATACTTACTTCTCCTCTTAATCATTTGAATAAGTTTTGGAATAATAAAATTGTATTTATAAAATCGTCTAGTGTTTTCACTGTTTTGCTTATTCTGTTTACAATTGCATAAATTTCGCAGTCTATTCATCAGATAATCTCTTAAAAAATACTGTGTATATGTATATTTTGCGGCAGTAAGTCTGCAGTATTTTTAAACAATTCTATATTCATTTACTGCCGCATAAAATATATGAGCCGTTTAATGCAACAACGGTCCAAGTTAAAATAATTAATCGTTCGATAATAATGAATTATATTGGAAGATATTATGGCGTCGTATGGAAAAGTGCATACAGTTCATTAACCCCTTGTGCTAAAACGTCGAGTCAAACTCGCGGTTTCGAACAGAGTCGAACAAATATGTGTTTCATTAATTTCCTTTGAACCGAAATAAAATTCTATTTTGTTCATTTACAACCAATTCAGAACGTACAGACATAGAATAGACATAAATTTTCTTCTTCTAGGAAATTATGAACCACACAGAAGTTCTGATCACTGTAACCATAAAGTACTGCAAGGGGTTACATAAAAATGGTGTAGAATGAAAAGGTTCGGAGTCGAATAAAATGTCCGGGTGTCAAAGTTACAATGAATAAAGCGACTTATTAAACGAATAAATACCGCTAAAGTTAATAAGGTGACCCGGCACGTCTCGCCGAACCCGATACCGATTTGTCACAATGCATTCGCTGCATTTCCCGGTCCCGGATCGAAGATTTATCTCGGGCCTCTCGCGAATTGTTTCCCGGTTTTGCACGTAGATGGATGCTCCTTTCAAACGACACGGGGAAACGTGTAATTACTCCGGTCGCCTGGGCCGAGTGCCGGCTTGATGAATGGTAGAAAACGTTTCGTCGTGTCACTCATATCTGATATACGCTCATTGTCAGGAAACAATTGTTAAGCGGGCTCTGGAGGAATATAAGCGGCTCCCTCCGCCCCATAAATCAACGCTCGCGGGATACGCGACTAACTATTTCTCGGCTTTTGTGCCGGGGGGACAACAATTTCCTATAGGTCATTCAGTTGTCGTATTCTTATGCAAACCATCGGTAAATAATTGCGCCCTATTAGATCGCGCCTGTGTTTCTGTTTCGCAGACCGGAGAGGCCGAGGCTTTCAACGCGAACCGGTGTTCCGCGGATGCGTGTTCCGCGAAAATTATTGCGCCGCAACGATCATTGTAACCGCGGCTCAAAAAGAATCCGTGTAACGCAACTGGTTCGACGCCGTGCCATTGTATTTTAATAATCTCGGGGATACGCATAATGCCGAGAATTTCTCAGATGACTTTCCTCCGCCGCCGGTTAGGCTGACTTTCATGACGCTAGAGTTTGCGGAAAATGATTCATAAGCGCGTGAGACTCGGCCAGATTCGGATAGCTGCACTGTACGAGTTGCGAATTTATTCATGGGCACTCTAAAGACTTCAAATTATACGTTCAACTACGAGGAAAAGTTTTAATCCTTTGCAGACGACGATTTTTTAATACATTCGAAATATTTTCCTCGGCAAGCTGAATCAAGGTTTCCGATTCTGGAACAGAGACGTGCGGGAAAGCAGTTCGAAAAAATACCGGAAGAGACAACTCAGCGAATTGGAATTTAGCGAAAAAGTGTATTCAGCAACTGTGCCGAGGCGTACTTCCCTAAACGAAATCGATCGGCTCGTATCCGTAATAGTAACGGAGATCTATAACCCGGCCCAGTTTACCATTTAGTGACTCAATTCGCGACTTTATTTTCCGTTTCCTCGGAAAACGTCGGCGCACCGGCCGGATATTGGCGCGCACGCACGCCCGGAACGCAAAAAGTGAGCCGATCAGCGGTATCAAGCCGCACGACCGGTGCAATAACAGTGATTAAGCTTTATCGTTGCCGTTTCAACGGACTATTTATCTGTCGGCCGCGAAATTACGCGCTGTAAAGACATAATAGGAACGCGGTCCGACATTGTCGTTTGTCCGCGGGCCCGAACTCGTCGCCCGGAACCGCCCTCCCCCTCTCCCCTCCCGCAAAAACTACCGGTTATTAATCGGGAATTCAGCACTTTTACGTGTTCCATCGGACGTACGACTTCATTTGCCATGACTGTTAATGTTGCGACTGTGGCCGGGACCTATTCCCTGCATGTCGCTGACGGATTTCTTGCCGCGGTTCGTTTGACGTCTGTCGCAGAGACGTTTCGCGACTTGTTCACCGCTAATTAATGATCGAAATTATTATTACCTACGCGAGAAGCACGTACAAGGAGAAGTTCCATTAATCCTTCGGCAGATGCATGTGACTATTTTGTGCCTGGGCACGTTCAGATCTTTAGTTACTCCAAAACTATGTGAAATCGATGCATTACTTACTCCAAAAATATACAAAATATACTCACTATTTTCTTTTCTTGTACTCTTCACGAGTTGGCACAAGAACCGAGCCCGTAGAATAGCGGATTTCAGATTTTTTTCTTTTACCCGTCGTGATGTCTTCAAAATATTTTCTTGCGAAATTATTGCGATATTATAACGCTGAAACTACAGTGTTTTCTCGATATGTGTCAACAACACAGGTCTTACCAGTGACATATATCGTCCAGGAGATTCCTTGATCCACGTTTGAGGCCCCTCACGGGGTACACCCTGCGGTAGTGGGGATAATTCTGCGACGTTTATCCTCCAGGCCTTGGCGACATATATAGAGAAAAGACTGTACCGAGCCCGTTAAAATGACGAATTTCGGATTTTTTCTTCTGCAATTCCTAAAGTTATAAAAATATTTCTCTCGCGAAATTTTTTAGTATACTTCTTTTTTCGAGTACATGTTACCGTAAAAAGCCTATGAATTCTGAATAAATTCAATCCTGTTATTATTATAAAGATCAGACTCGATTAGAGCTTGGTAGCTTAGTGTTAAATTTCTACGTTACGTTTCAATCATTAAAACACTAATTCCTCCAGGTTTAGGTGACTTCCCCTACTATATATTCGTCGTGTATAATCAGACCAGATCAGTGACGGAAACATGGAGAATTATTGAGAGCAGGTTGTTCAGGGTGGCTCGATGATTTAGCCGCTGTAAACGAGAGGGTCCTCGGTTGGTGTTAATGACACTTTATCGTCGGTCTTCTCATCGTCCGATGAAACGCATGCGACGGTTAGTGCGTTATCGCCGGGTATAAATTCGTTATTAACCGTCTCGATCCGTTGCCTCGTCCAGTGATAAGTTTGAACGGCGAGGCAGCGAACCGAGCAGGTCGAGTTTGACTTTTTTCTTCTTCTTTTTATCCTAGACGTTGATTAAGAACGTAATTATACGAGCGCTGTTACGGGAGTTACGCAAGTTTTGTGTGGCTCCACAAATTACTCGTTGTATATCTGCCGGTTAGGGAACCGCGACTGTCGGATGCTCGATGATAACGCACGTACACCGGCTCTCTTGCTTTAGCGTGCGACGGCGACGTTACGTTACGCTGTCTTCGAACACTCAACGAGCCTGCCGACTATAAAACATTTTGTTTAGTAGGCGATGCGAAAGAGATCCGAGCGTTTATGGCTCCCGGCCTGATCTGAGGCTGGGAGAACTCCTTCCTTTCGAATTGCGCTAGCTCGAAAAATGGGTTTGATCTCAAATTGGACTCGCTTTCAAATTCTACTCGCTCTGCAATTATACTCGTCCTCTAATTTTACTCACTCACAAACTCTGTTTGTTCTCAAATTCTCTTACTCTTAAATTGTACTTCATCTCAAATTCTACTCGTCCCGTAATTTTACTCACTCTCAAACTCCAATTGTTCTCAAATTTCCTCGCTCTCCAATTCTCTTATTCTTAAACTGTACTTAATCTGAAATCCTACTCGCTCTCAAATTTCACCCTTTCTCAAACACTATTTGTTTTCAAATGCTGTCGCTCCTAAAATCTCTCGCTCTCAAATTGTACTTGATCTCAAATTGCATTCGCTTCTCAAATTGTACTAGCTCTGAAATAGCACTCGCACTTCAACTCTACTAGTTTTCACAAGCTACTCGCACTAATAAATTCGACTGGCTCCTAAAATATAATACTCTTCAATTGTGCTCGCTTTCGAATTGATGTCGCCCTAAAATTGGACTCGTTTTTTGGACTTGTTTTCAAATTGTGCTAGCTCAATTATAGTTTCACTGTAATTATACTCACTTTCAAATTGCACTCGTTCTAAGTTTGGCTCGCTTTTAAATTGTAGTTGCTCTTCAATTATCTAGAAGAAGGATTTTATCAAAATTTGTTTCGACGCTCCGCTAATGATGCCGTGCCGATGCTTTGTTATTTGACGTCACAAATTTTTAGCAACATCGACGGCAAGGTTCTTAAGTTGTTTTGTCGAGCGACGCGGTCCCGCGCGCCTTGGAATATATTAATTACCTCCTCCGTCGTGACCGTGCAATAAAACAAGTGTATCGCGCGTTAAATCCATTTACGGAAAGTTATGGTTAATTAGTTTTCTGGGCTGAGTGTGTGCAACGCACACGGAAGATATTTCCATTAACGAGAAGCAACAGCGATCGTAGTGCGCAGAAAAATTCTTCCATCGGCAATAAGATCTATACACGGTTGCGGAAAAAAAACGCAACAGAACCGCGGTCATCGCCGTCGCGATAAATCGGCGATCTTCGGCGGTAACGTACAAGCGAACCGAACCAAACGAATACGATTTCTTAACGAGGAGAAAGGGCCCGCGAGCGCGTTTCGATTAGCGACACCGTTAATGCATAGCAATTTTAATTGGCCACGGTGCTCGCGAAAATTTGCTATGCTTGGAACTGTTCTCTGCCTCCAGTTTGGTATAAGCTGTCTTTGCCATTTTTGGTAATGGCTGCATTGTGGACCGTTGGGAATCTATTGGTGAAGTAATTTTATCGATAAATGTTGCAAAATATGTTGCTACAAACTTCTTTGCTACATTAGAGGCTGAGCACTTTTCGCGAGCACGTTGTCGAACCAATATGGCGACGTTTCTCTCCCTTCTAGAAATTCCACTTCAATGGCCTGATGCATAAACTGGGTTGTTTTATTAATTTGCATATATTATGAGCGTACAAAATTTTCAGTATGGTTGTTGTTTAAAGTTGAATGTATTTTATGAAAATATCGTAAAAATTCAATATATCTTCATGTACAGAACAATAGTGAGTATAAGAATGATGGAAACTGATAGTGACATCTGTACAACAATATTGTACTATAAAAGAGATTATGCTTTATAAAACACATTTTTCTGTGCAAATTTGATAGCGTTTGAACCGGATGGAATTTATAAGACTTACTTTTTGGCTAATAATTCTTTTTAGAATGCAAAGTCTAGTAGAATGAGGATTGCTGGATCATTTTGACCAGGAAGAAAAGTGTCTTGATCGATGGCGTAGTGGAGGATCGAGAGCCGCAAATAAGTGTCTCTTTATTTCGCAGCGAACATTTCGTTAAAGCTTGATTTATCGGTATATCGCGGTTTATGGGGCTGGCTGTTTTTATCGGGTAGATCGCCCGCGGCCTCGATCGCTCCTTTAATTATGCAACGCCCGTACGGATCCTGTTCGCGGCCGAGAGTTAATAATAACGATCGCAGAGATCTCGTTTCCTTTCTTTACACGGGATTCCGAGGGCCGAGAGAGGACTGTCGAAAGTGTCGGGAGGGTGGAGCCTTTCCGCTAATGGCGCGCCAAGGACGGGACGCGATAGCGGCGATGTTAACGAAAGACGAACATAACAGCGCCTGCGAACCGGTGAGGCAACAAGCAACACGATGCTCGACAATGCTCACCTGAAAGATATATGGCCGAGCCCCTGCTAATCTAATTATTTTCATATTCCTGATCCGCTGCTGTCTGCCGATCCTTCTCCACAGATTCTGCTGTGTACTCTCAAACAATTGTTATTAGCATTTTTATAACATTTCCATTTTGTTTTTGGATCTCTTGTCTTTTTTGAGAATGTTAATATTTTTAACGGGTTTTGATATCTTTAAATTAAAATTATTAAGATTCTGGGGATGCATACATGAGAAATTATTTAGCAAATTTATTTCTTTGGGTATATATTATTTTTAAAATATTGCTAAAAATGTGGGTAGCACGTTCTTGTTATTTTTATAAAGTAATGCAAAATAGTCAGTTTTAGTGCTGCGTAAACCTAGTGTCAAATTGCACCTACCCATTTCTCTCATAAATGCATAAAACTTAGCTTCTTCCGCTAGCACAATACAGTATAATAATTTCATTTGGAGCAGATCAAGTAATATAGAATTCACGTGCCCCTCAACGTTAAAAGAAGAGTTTTCAATCAGAAGATCCAACCTTCTCCATTTCCTGTGTCTTGCTCCAAGCTTATGGTTGCTCGAGTCAAGCTAACGTACGCGATCGAGTAGTGTGGAATCGATCGCAGGTTGCTCCATATCGGGGGGTCGGCCTCGTGGGATCCATCGATCTTATTAAGGTTAAATCGAGACGGTGCCTTCCGTTCTCCGCGTCCGAACGCGATAACAAACCCCGACGAGCGTTGACGAGCGTCTACGAGCACCATCCGCACGTATACAGTATACTTATAATACTGTTCTCGGGGGCCGTGTGGCCTAGAGGCCGGCCGCAGAATCCTATGAATGGCTTCCGTTCGTTCCAGATATCGTAAAGTGTGTTCCCAGGTAGACAAGGATCGTTTCGGTGGCCGGCGTCGTCGCGCCGCTACAAATGGCGGTATTGTGTTACGCGGATTTGTTCAGACCGGCGAATACTCTCGCGGGGCTGACACGCGATGAGAAATCTTAGCGATAAATACCGCGGAGATTTATCGATCCCGATTCGAGAGAGACGGGGACCGTGCTTCGAGGTGTAACGGGACGACCGTTAATGGCGGACTTGTTCTTTAAACGATCGCTCGTTCCGATCGTAAAATTCTCCTATTATCGATCGGCCCGATCCCATTGGATACTGTTTCTCCCGTTCTGCGCCCCCTTTTATTAATACGTCGCTGTTTTCCGCTTCGTTTCTCAGTTCCCTTCGACATTTTGAATTGTTGCACAGACGATACTGGCGCGATCATTCGCCAAATCGTCATTTATTTTTAACGCTCCGCGACGAAAGTGCAGTTGTGTTGAACCGTGACGATTGAACCTTCAAACGTAATTCAGTTGTAATTAAATAAAAAATACAATGACAGGACCACACAGATAGATTCGTGTAGCCTCGTATCACACCTCCGGAAATTACAAAATAAAAAAAGAACGAGGAGATGCCTGACGTTTGCAATTTCAGTGGATCCAGCAATGGATCTCGCTTGTTGCCGCATTTAATTGCGGCTCCGCCAATCAAACTCCAACATCAATTCGACGATGAAACACCGAAAAGCAAATAAAACCGAACCGTGGAATACGCAGAAAACTGGCAACTGACCATTATCGTAGTATCCGCGCTCTGATCGATTAAAAAAGTTAGTTCTTTCCTCGGAAACAGCACTAAAAACAGCTCATAAACGACTCTAATTGCGCATCCGCCAGAAATTCCGACCGGAGCGCGGCGACAACGGAGGAAATCGAGCACGTCCGATCGTTAAAATAAAATCACACTTAACGACGTATTAACGACTCGCGT
The DNA here is from genome assembly GCF_050948215.1 of Halictus rubicundus. NCBI lineage: Eukaryota > Metazoa > Arthropoda > Insecta > Hymenoptera > Halictidae > Halictus > Halictus rubicundus. Next base: position 8,117,133 of record NC_135165.1, read on the forward strand.
AATTATCATTCTTGTAGATCGCTCGGCCCGGCAACCATATCATCACGCGTGCCGCGAGCCTCGACAACAGGGATCCTCTCGGATCTCCGTGGAAAATCTCTGAACGCGCGAAGTCGCTCATACAGCGCAAGAGTTGTTGAGCCGGGTTTGCAACGCTTTGCAACGCTTTGCGGCGCTTTGCAATCGTTTGCAACGCGATGGAGGAATTACGCTGTCGGCAACGAAAGGCATTATAATCACGCGACAAACGTCCGCTCGCGAATAATTAAGGAGGCGCGGTCTTAGACGCAGATTAACGACAACTCTATCGTCACGCGTGATTATACGCGACGCGCGTGTCGGTAATCAAATTGGCAGGCTCACCTGTTCGACGCGTAACCAGAAGCTTGGCGAAAGATGCTTTCCTCCGACGAACACCTATTTTTCGATTTGCACAAGCCTGCTATCTAAACGCGCGCGGCCAGGCTGCTCGGGAACTCGATCCGATACGCATAATCAATCTCATCTCGGACGATCCAGCCACCGTTTCGAAAGTTCTTCATAATCTCGTTTGCTGCGTTTCAAGTTTTAAATCATTCTAATACAGATTTTGTTGGGTTTGATTGAAACTTGCGAATTTTGTTCAGAGCTACTGGATAAATAAGCCTGTTTGGATCTTTGGCGATCGTGACTGGAACAACTGCTAAATAAATTAACGCAGTGGCAAGTAGGTTATGAAAAAAATTAGATCAATTACGATACAATTACGGCAGAAAAAGAGTGCATCTTTTTTTCTTCGTTCAATAACCCTCCGTATGCCATAACGGAGTCATTCGGGACCCATAGTGGTGGGGATGAGCTCGAGCGACCGCCAATACGTACAATTTTATTCAGATTTAATACGACGCTCTTTTTATTTCGAAGTAAGAACGGGAGGATATGTTATATTATATCCTTTTCCAAGAAAAGATATCTCTGAAGTGTTGTATCGCTGCTGGGCCTTTATAGTGTGACGCTACATTCAAGCCTCTCGCACGTTCTCAACAAAGTGAAGCCGCATAGATACCCCCGTCCGATATAAGACGAAAGCCGGTCCCGAGCCATCGTCTTATATCGGAATAAAACTGTATTAGTGAAAGAGCGGTGTGAGTTAGAAACGACTGCATAGGCCTAGGGAGGGTCCTTTGGGAAGTGTTTATTCACTGGACAGGTCACTCCAGTTCCCTTGGTGCGAGGGTTAATCGGGGTTTACCGAATTAAAATTGAGAAAGGATATCAGGCACATCGGAGCGATACTGACAATGAGGTGAGTTTAACACGTTGCTCGGACCTGTCCGATGCGGTAACCGTGGAGCATTTCGAAGCGTCCATTGGGCGATTAACAAGCCGGCGGATGGCACCGCGGGGGATCCATTTGCTGTTCCCAGAACGTTCCTTTTCGTTCCTTCGTTCCCTCGTTCCGTCGACTTTTAAATATCCTCCTGACTTACGGGCGTAACGCGCAACGGAGCAAACTTTTACACGGTCGCCTGCTCCGATAACCACCGCCAACGCCATTCTATTCTATTCTCTTGTCTTCTCTTCCTGTCTTCCTTCTGGCTACTCGGGATTGCCTGCTCCGAGACTCGATTTTAACCATTCTGCTACCGACAGCCTGTTAGTAGGCCTCTTCATGGCCGTGTTGTGTGCGAGAGAAGCACAATCATTTCTGTAAAAATTCCAGAAGAATGGTCGCACAATATCACTTCAACTTGCTGATCTACTGATTTATCTTCGATTTTTGAGAGACAATTAAATCATTGACGTAGGATTTCCCTATTTTCACGATGTTGCGATCGAATTAAGTAATCGATCTACGCGGGCAGGGATCAATTAATGAGCCGACTCGCAACGAACATATACTATGATTTAATGAAAAATAAAATGATGGAACAAAGATTGGGTACAACGATGCAACCGTACACGGCGACGACCGACGCGAGACTCTGTCGATCGTCTCTCCTTCGCATTTTTTATCGACGTTGTTCGATTGTCTTTTGTCTCGACGTTATTCGTCCGTTTTTTCTCTGAACACGCGTTCGCCTGTTCTTCGCGGGAAGCGCGTTTCGCCTGTTTTTCGCTGGAATCTAGACATCCCACATTGATACAGTGAATTTTTGCAAGAAACAATAACCATATACGCCGTCTCTTCTTCTTGACAATTTGAATAAGTCGATCACAGTGTAAATTGACATTCTTAAATTTTGTTAATGTTTCGCTAAACTTGTTTCTGCCGTAAATGCATAAAATTCGCAGCCTACCGATTATTGTGCCACGCACTACGAGTTCAGACAACAAAGTATATGAAATTCGTTTGAATGTCTTTAGGTAAACTACATGAGACTATGGACGTCGTGTACTTGTGACGGAGAAAATCCTCGCAGGAACACCTCGTCCCAGTCAACGAGGATAGGATTGATGATTCGAGCTCTGTTCTGCGAGTAATCCTCCTAAGCCGTTCGACTCCATAGAAGCCTAATGTTGACAAACGATCCGATAGCTCGCGGCGAACGCGCGCGCGAAGCTACATAGCATAAGCACACCCCCTGACACAGAGGACGCCGCGCTGCGTTTCGCAGTTTCGCGGGCCGGGCTAGGTCGGCGGGGGCGACTTTGATGAATCAGGCTGCAGCTCTCTTTGACGATAATTTGAAGGTAACAGCGTGAAAGATACGGGCGCAGTATCGGGTAATTAATAACGCGGCGGTTCCCAGCGTGTTCCGTGGCGTTTAACTTTTAAATTAATTGTGCATGAGCCCGCGCGTCCTTGCTCGCCTCGTGCTTTTCCGACGTTAATAAGCGATGGAGTATGGCCCGCTAATGAGAATCGGCCGTGACGGGCAGGTTCTGCTCGAAACGATCGTCATGGCGCATATCAATCCTAATCTGGGAATTTAGTGACGTTCTGCCGAGGAGTCCACCATTTTACATCGAATTTCTGCTTCATTTGAAGGACCTCAGGACAACTTCTATGGACCTTAACCCCTTGCACTACTATTTATTTTGTAATTATAATAATTACCAATTCTTCATCGTTCAGAATTTCATAGAAGAAAAAAGATAGTCTATATTTATTGTATGCCTATGTTTTCTCCAAAGGATATATATCAATTACAATAAAATAGAATTTTATTTCGGTTTGAAGGAAATTAATAACACACATGTTAATTAGAATCTGTTCAGAATCTTCATCACGAGTCTGATTCGATTTTGTAGGGCAAGGGGTTAATGATACTGAATTTAATGATGCTGCATAAATACTTTCGACACTCTTACTTACACTAGAACTTATTACTGTTACAATTTTGTTAGCTGTAAAGAGCATTGACGTAATGTGTTGCATATAACTCACTATGTACATTTAAGGGCGTAAACGTAAACAGTTTAACTCTTTTATAAAATTGAAAGTTGAATTTATTAATCCATATTTAGGACTGTTCATTTTATAACGCCTATTTCATGTTGTCATTATACAATCAGTAGACTGCCGATCTGTATGCAAAATAAAAAATGTCTTAAACAGGGGTTCAATACAAATGTAATTCTTCTCTTAATTGCTTAATGCATAGATACTTTCTTCATAAATGCATAAAATCCGCAGTCCAATAATCAGAAAGCAATATTATTTTTTAAACCCTTGACACAGAAAGATATCTCATATAGCTCTCGTGTTTCACATAACATTGCAACCTATTCAAATAAAATATTGTTAACTATTAGCATTTCCAGTGCTCCTGGCCCAGGAGTCCTGGGACGATAATAGCATTCTAACCTAAGTCCTTATAAGTCTGTACACATCATTGGTTACATTTTCATTGAGTTCGTACATGAAGAGATCAACATTTTTCATTTCGACGTCTTATACAGTTCAACACTTAAACGTCTCTAAATTCCTCGATCGTCTGGGTCATCGTGCAGCAATGTTCGATCACCGTCGATCGAATTCGTCACAGTAGATTGCTCGAGGGAAACCGAGAGGACCCATTAGTGAAAGGAAGTCGCCGTGATCGAGCCTCGAAGAAACGGGGGAATTACTTCACGTTGAAGTAATATGCCCGACGATTACCCGCCGCGGGATTTTCTGTCATTAAATCAATTAACTCGCTTCTAACGAGGCTACCGTTTTCTTCCCGAAAGGTTTTCTCGATACGATTGCTCCCCGCGGAACACGGTGGCTGGCGATGCTTCTTCGATATTAGCAATCGCGCGAGATTGTCAGCGATTAGCCTCGTTGCGAAACTTACTCGCGGATTCCCCGTCGACGGGTTTACTTCTGTGTGACAATTGCGGATTTGACCCTTTCAACCCTGCGTTGCTCACGCTACACATTTTTCAAATTCTTAATATTTATGTGAGACGTTCTGGACTATGCAAAGGCTAAGTTAATTGGTAAGCAGTAGGAGTAATCACAGAAATGATCTTTAACAGTATTTCTCAGGAAGGTGTCAAAAGACACCTCTTGAAATTTTATATAAAAATTGATTGAAATTATGCAATAAATCTATTCCCTTGAGTATGGAATGGTCGGTAACTGGTGCAACTGAAAATTATTCCACATGAAAATAAGTTGGAATAGGTTTTATACATAAAACCACGGCAGTGTTAATTTTCTGGAGATCAAACTCTCAGTTTTTGTCCACTTTGACGAAGGATTTAGCTTCCTGAAGAAAGTCAAGCAATTTCTCTTCGTACCTCACTCTACCTCGCCTCGGCATCATGATTAATGAGAACAAGAGATAATCCGGAATGGGTCCCGATTGGAAATGGCCCGGTTAATCCGCGATCGCTTTTCAAGAAAAGTTTCGCGTTCACCGATCCGCCTTGTTGGTTAATCAGCATCCCTGGGTCGCCAGCTCGCGTGACCCTGAAGAGATTGATGTACCCTCGGCTGCTTAATCGTATGCTCGTAAAGACGTATGACGATCGGCTTCCTTCCGGGGGCCACCTACGCGTCTCGATTTGCAGCGGCGGCAGCGGCAGCAGCAGCGCGGCGTTGAGACGTCATTAGCCGCGAGCAGCCCGGTGAAACTTCTCGGAAAATAATTATCATAAATTCCGTTTCTGCGAACTCAATCACCCCGGCGTATGATGAATGCCCCGGCGCGCGGATCTTGATACCTTTCGCAATCTCGTCGCGCTGTCACCGTTTCATTGCCGCGAATTAACTCGGCGAGCGCATCGCTCAGACACTTTTCCCACCGAGAATCTGCAACCCGTGCAACCGGTTGATAAAATCGAACTGTGCATAAATCGTCGCCGAGGTACCTGGAGCACGTTCCTGCAAAGTTGTAACCCAAAATTCGAAGGATTAGCATTGGAAAATATAGTTGAACACAATACATTAGAATGATTTCGGAGATGTTGCTTGCACCGGTCTGCACGGTGACGAACAACGTCTTCTTCTTGGTTATCGTCTCCCACACATGCAAACGAGTCCGACTATGACATCCTATCCACCTAATTTATTCTTTTGAGGATTCAGGGACCGAATGACTACATAAAACGCATTCAACGTCGTGATTTCGTCTTCTTTTGGGAATGCTTCTTTCGTTTTTTTTCTTCTTTCTTTTTTTTTGGTGAACGGTGTCCTCTTTCAATCTTGTTCCTCAAGAAACGCTATAAAATTCCGTCTGGAAATATCCATTTCCATAGAATGTTCTCATCTTATGCCGAGCGTCGCCTCGAGACTAAATGCTTCCATGGAATTAACAATTTTCGAGTTGATATTCAAATCGATATTTTCAATTCTCACAGAAATCGCGATTTCGCACAGTAAACGAGGACACAAAATGGCAAACGGGAGAGTCCTGGGCGCATGACCGATGTCGGGCCTGCCAAAATCGTCGGCAGCAGATTAGCAGGCTTAAGTATGTCCCGCCACGGTCACTGAAACGAATAAATCACGGCACGAGGAAGCGTTTAAGCGGGCGAATGCGGGCCGGAAGTGGACCTGTCGTCGACGGGAACGACAGACACGACGAACGCCTCTTCTCGTCTGGTATAGTTCTCTGGTGTGTGTATTATAGTATAGGCGCGCGTGTTCGCCTCGGTGACGGGTGTAGGTGTATTATATGATCCCCGTTGAAATGAGGGAGGAAGGAGGGCCGGGAATCTCTTACAAGCTTGTATAATACGTGGGTGGGCCGGGACTGGTGTCTCGGATTCTTCTCGTATAGGGCTATTCCCTTAAAACGCGGGGACACGTGGCACCGGATTCGGTAAATTATTAACGAGGCCCGCTGTCCGGGCTCCGTTTTTCGGATGACGTCTGTATTATCGGAGCTACCACGAGCATATTTTTACGCTCGTCCAGTTAGTATCTTTCGATTTTACTACGTGTGCAATGTGAATTTTTATGCAATTTACTGTGCCAGGGTCGCGAGTAAAATTCAAGCCTCTATGGAGAGCTCTAAATTGTTCAATGTGGTGTGAACATTGGAGAGACATTAGCAGTGTTTCATTCGTCAAAACGTGTATAGTCGAATTGTGTATATGCTGTGAACATTAACTGTGTTTCATTCAGTAAAATGTCTTTTCACTTTTCTGGTTCAATTTAACTTCCGATGGCATTCCGAACGAGAATGAATAAATATTATTAATATTCAGAATGCTTCTGCTTTGTACTAGCAAAATATATTCACTATATTCTCGTAGTGAACGTAGTTTATAGCACTATGGACAGGAATCAATATTATAAACGAATATTTGTACTGAATGGTAGCAGAACGAGTTAGCACAGAATGAACAAAGCCTACATTCTTATAGTGCCTATAAACTGGAAGTACTTGATAGTTCCACGGTCGAGAATAAATATTATAAATGAATATTTGTACTGAACGGTAGCAGAACGCGTTAGGATGGAATACACAAAACCTATAACCTTATAGTACCTATAAACTGAATGTGAATGTTGATAGTGTTACGGGCAAGAATAAATATTGCAAACAAATATTTGTACCGAGTGGTAGCTGAACGTGTTAGGATAAAATGAACAAAACCTATAATCTTATAGTACCCATAAACCGAATCTGTGCGTCAATATTATTATAAACGAGAATAAATATTGCAAATACATGCACTGGGTTATACGTGACTGAACATTTAATATAAAACTGGCAAATCCTGAGTTTTATAAAATGGAATGAAGTGATTTAAAGATTTAAAGAGCGCTTAGTATAAAAAAATTAATGCATCGATGCCCTTCGATTCTTAAAATATGTTTCCATGGTTCCGAATTGCAGAATGTGATGAAAAATGATTTATGTAGAAAATGTTCGCAACCAATTTCAAGAACTCTTATAATAAAAATAAATTGGTTATGACAGGAATAAATATTTTGTGATCTATGCATTCGAATCGCAGCTCTTCCCTTTCGTCGCAAAATCCATGAAACTCCGAGTCCAGTTACTAAGGCGGCAGCACACGGTTTCGTTGCATCTCAACGAAATCGTAAATGGTGTAAAAATACGCAAAGACTCACAGCAGTTACCATGAAAACCGTGGATAACCAAACAGAGCATATTATTCTTTTGAAGTGCTTCCTCGGGAGAAATGAGAAGCGAAACAAGAATCCAATTTGTACGTTTATTATCGCGTTTATTTATCAATCTTCCGTGCACCAGGCCTACGCGAAGACGCATAAAACCCGTATAACGGTCTAGTAATTACAATTTTTATAGGATCATTAGCTCTACCGGCAAGCTCTACGATCTCGCCCGAGGAATTTCTCCCAGGATATTCCCATTTCTCTAATAATTGGAGCAATCGTAAAAGACGTTGACTTCTCACAGACCTCTGCGATCTCCATATATCAGCCGGTTTATGAACTTCCGTGTGTGCGGGCCGAGGGCGAGACCGTAAATTACAGGGCGCGATTCCTCGAAACGCGAACCGGACTCGCAGAAATTTGCAAATTTCCACGAAAATGCCGACACAAAATCGACACCTCCGTTAGATATACATTATTCGTTAAAAGAGCTTCGGTTCGTTTCAAACATATTTTTATGGTTGTCGTCGTAAACCCGAACAGTTACACTCAGTCTCGTAATTTTATAAATGGACATGTTATAAATATACCTGCTGAAAATGTCATCTGCGGCCTGGGAACTGTTACAGCTGCGAACGATCAAAGCATGCTTTGTCGATCGCGTTTGTTTCTCGCCCACGCACGGTCCATTATTTTCCAGCAGCTCGTCGAAACAACAAGTCTGCGCAATACCTGCGCCAACGAGCGTATTTAAATGGGGTCGTTCTCCGCGCACCTGTCCCCCTGTGCTCCGACAATCGAGCAGAACCGCTTCTGGTGCATTTCTTGCGATACCGTGCGACAAACGTTGTCCGGCCTTTAAACGCGTTGAAAACCCTCGGGAATCAATGGGGTTACGCTCGGTCAAAAACAGAGTGATCTTCGGGAATTTTTTTCTCGAGAACCGTAAGACATTATCCCAAAAACTTTGTGGCGTTTAAAAATATTTATCCTGTAGAATATCTCCCTATGTTTTCATATAAAAATACTTGCCTATTAAAAAGTTATGGCTGTTAGTTCTGGTAAAAGTTGGAGGTCGAGTCCTAAAGTCGGTCAGGAACCTAGTGATCTTCGGGAATTTTTTTCTCGAGAACCGTAAGACATTATCCCAAAAACTTTGTGGCGTTTAAAAATATTTATCCTGTAGAATATCTCTCTATGTTTTCATATAAAAATACTTGCCTATTAAAAAGTTATGGCTGTTAGTTCTGGTAAAAGTTGGAGGTCGAGTCCTAAAGTCGGTCAGGAACCTAGTGATCTTCGGGAATTTTTTTCTCGAGAACCGTAAGACATTATCCCAAAAACTTTGTGCCGTTTAAAAAGGTTTATTTTGTAGAATATCTCTCTATATTTTTATATAAAAATACTTGCCTATTAGAAAGTTATGGCTGTTAGTCCCGGTAAAAGTTGAAGGTCGAGTGCTAAAGTCGGTCAGGAACCGAGTGACCTTCGGGAATTTTTTTCTCGAGAACCGTAAGATATTCGTACAAAGATCCTGTTGTATCCAGAAGGGTATATTTATGAGGACATTCCGTCATTTTTTAATCTAAAAATAAGTATCAACTACAAAGTTATGGCTGTTAGTCTCGCTAAAGGTCGGAGGGTCTATTAAACAATAGAGGGTGCACGATGGTCATTGCTGATGAGTGCAGGTACACCGGATTCAAAAATTTGCTAAACTTTGTGTACTATGCTATACGAAGTGTCAAACGACTAATTTGATACTCCAGTTCGGAACGGACCCGTGTACCATGATCGTGGCCAGCGTAATTCCCGTGGAACCACAGCGCGGTGCGGCAAACGCTAATCGGTAGAATGTACTATCTGATTAAAGGCACTTTATAGTTAATTACTTTATCAAACTCTTAAGTAGGATTGCGCTCGCGAGTCATTCCAGCCGTTGCCTCTCACGATCGACAAAGCCGTGTTTCAATTACCGTGGCTGCCCTCGCCTACCGCGCATTGAGATATTAAATGAAATCCATAAATTCATAGACACGTCTCGATTAATCACCGCTTCCGGAGAAAGAGAGAGAGAGAGAGAGAGAGAGAGAGAGAGAGAGAGCGAGAGAGAGAAAGAGACCGTGGAAAGTTAATTACACCGGCCGCCGTTGGTCGAGCGAACCGAGCGCGACGCATAAATGCACGATTATTTCGCGATTATCTAATACGAATTATCTGCGGAACGATGCCAGCGCCGCGGTGCGTGGCTTACACGATCGTCAAATTAATTATTATGTTCGTCTCGGTGCGCCGCTCAAAGTCCGTGAAGCTCGTTAAGCTTTAAGGTGTACACGCCGAGATAAAAGGGGCATTCGCGAAAAAATGCGAAACGCCTAGACAGGCCTCGGCTCAGTTGCTCGACACTTAACCAGGGCTTGCAGACTGCTATGACGCCGATTTCCGCTATTCAAGCGATCACGTGAACAGTTGTTTTCTGAACCACGCGAGCAGCCTGCATGCCGCTTCAGTCTTTATGAAAAATGAGAATTTTCTGAATTGTTCAAAATTATCAACGATAAAATTCTATTAGGATACTTTCACGTCTTCTTAGAACAAAATTATATATTTTTCCAGTCGTTTCAAACATAGCTTGTTTCGATCAACAGAATGGAAGCGAGCTTCTGCCTACAATTACGAAGATTCACGGTCGCGTAGTCCGAGAAACAAATAATAAGGAAATGATAGGGGATGATTGTCTCAACCAGGATAGCAGGGGGATCGATCACACTTGTAATCAACTCCCGTGGCTCTTACAGTCACTCGGTCATTTTAGGATGAATTATGGTCGAAGACATCGGACGTTTCGGCTTGCGATGTGGGTGGTCCTGTCGTGTTTCTATACTGCACGATCAACCTCGCTTTATAGCGCATTCGACGATTCATTTTCTTCGCAACGTTGTCTGTGAGTGCACATTCGCTGCTCGAATTCAGACTGCAACTCACCTATCTGCAAATGATAGTATGTGAATCCATTAAATGAAATGTTGAAATGTTGTTAATTTCCATTAAACCGAAATAAAATTCCACTTTGTTGCAGTCGATAATGATTGAAGGCATTCGCATAAATCCCCCCCCCCTCCTAATTGTAAGATACAATTACGGGCAAAGAAGAATTCTAATCATTGTAATCGTGCAGAATCATCCCAGTTTCTGCACAGGGTTACCGCCGATGTCGAGCGACGATTTTTCATGAAGTTCTCTCGATGACGTTTTTCAGGGTGGCGACGTCCAAACAGAGAAATTGTTAATTGCTTCGACGCCCTTATTTCCGAATGGACGGCCCTCATGGTCCACTCTAACCCTTCATAGAAACGATTACATCGAGTAGATCCGTTTCAATCCACGTAACACAAAGAAAAAAGTGAACAGTGAATTGAATGGATTAAACGCGGTGGGGTTAAAAGGGTTCAAGTGGGCAATGAAAAGATCTCATCAGGATTTCGAATTCTTTCATGACGCCTGACCCCCCCCCCCCCACACTCCCTCTCCCTTGCACGTTTCACGATTTTATCGGACAATATTATATTACCGTATCATTCCGAAACGTGGCTCCGTAAAGATATTGTTTTATCGCGAGTCGGAGAGGATCCTCAATAATGGTCGGAATAACTGGATAATTTTTATTCAAACGAAGTTTATAAAAAGGGAAATTTGCGGCGAAATGGCGGGTACATATTCGTGAAATGGTCACCCTCCGATTTTAAGAGTTTCTTTAATGTTATCAAGCTCGTCAGTCTGGGGAAAGTTGAAAAAGAGACCGTCGATGTTTATGGACAAGTTATGAAGTAAATCATCTCCTCGAAACGGTTTTGTTTATTCATTTATATTCTTTGTTGCTGGGTGTGTATCTGCTAGAATTTTAATAGAGGATCAACCTCGCAAAATGAACAATAGTATCGCGTTAATTTTGAAAATTAACACTACTAAAGAAGCTAAAGGAATTATTTATTCGCCGCACTTAATCAAAATATTGTTAATATGGGGATTATTGCTGAAATGAAATCTGGCAGCCACCGTGTTAATAATTTCAACCGGATGAACACAAATCATCACTACTTCCAGATTCTTCGCACATTTTCACAGTTTTGCATTTGATCTACTAATATTTGTCACAATTTTATGACTGAAAAATTAATTAATAACTTTTCTGTGACAATATCTTTTCTCATATTTTACAAGAGGGCATGTTACATTTAATAGAATATTGCAACTATGAAGGCTAAAATAATTGCTGGAACAAAAATATAAATCTGTAGCAGAGAGAATCTCCAAAAACAGAGATTCGCCTAAAGACCAGTAGCCCATTCCAAATATATCCGAGGTGTTCGCGCTTTTCGAAAATAATTGCAAAACAATCGAAACGAAGGGGGGGGGGGGAGACGGATGCAGTTTTTCTCGGCGTGAAATCGCCGATGAAATGGCTCGATCGGGTGTTTCACAGGACGAAACGATCGGCGCGAAATGATGCTCGTGCAGGGCGGTGCATCGCCTGGTGCGTAATGGCGCGCCGTTGGATATTGGCACGCGGATTTGCGATTGCGCGGCGCGCCGCTATATATCCGCGCAACAAATTTCCACCTGACTACCGGCTAACGATCGTGATCGCGAGCATGATCGCAGCGCGATCGGATATTTTTGATCGTTCGAGCCGGCTTTTTGTTTCGCGTTCCGCGAACCCGCCGGACCGGTTGCGACTTTCCTCTTGATTAAAGTATTCCGTCCCTTTCGATCGCCGCGCGGAACGTCATCCGTCATTGGCGGCGATCTCGTTGCTTGCTCTCACGCCGCCGATTTTTCTCCCATCCGATCGACCAGAAGTCGGGTTTCAATTTGCCGCGACGCCAATCTCCACGACCGCCGATCAATCTTCGTAATTTCCAATCCACAATATCCCTTCGATCCGAAATCCCTTTAATCTCGGTTTCCCGCGATCGGTGACAATCGAATTTAAACGAGACACGCTCCTGTTCGATGATATCCAATTTTGCTGGACGATTCGTTCTCGCAATCTTCCAAACACAATTTCCTTTAATCTGCGCCTGGATTTTTTCCTTGCACGTTAATGGCGATCATGAGACACTTTGGAGTCCTTGGGAAGTAGATTGGTCTTCGCGCCATTTTTATACGTCTTGTGAATTTTCATTTTTCAGCCTTTGCTGTAAGAATATACACATTAATTTAAGTTTATCTTATTTTTAATTCGATCTAATAATGTTAGTTAACCCTATGCACTCGAAGTTATTTTAACTCCAAAACGAAATATTTCTTCCGACGTAGAATATTTCCCTTCTATATATATATTTTTTTCGTGTTATACATACGAAAATGGTGCAATTTAATTGTGCAATACTGAAATGTTTAGTAATTTATTAAATGGAAACGAATTTAATAATGTAAAAAATATTTTGAATGATACAGCAATTTTTAGTGGTGCCTTACAGTCACCATTCGGGTGCTAAGAGTTAAATTTAATTGACAAGAGTCGAATGCAATTGTTTCTAGGACTGAATGGATTGGTGTGAGAAGGCTAAGGCATTGCTTTTCTTCAATTATTCGAAGCGTTTACAATTATTTCATTGTTAAACTTGCACCATGATATTCCTGACATTTTCCTGATTCAAAAAATTCCAAGCACGATGCAATTGGGACCATATTTGCTCGTTTAATCCACGATATAGTAAAATCTCTATTATACGAGCGCTCGTGTTTCAGTGATTAGTATGAATAATCGAGGCCTAACTACAGAGTTAAATACAGTTTTATCAACTTGTACCTGCAACGAATCGTGATTTAACTGAATTTCAGTATGGATTCTATTCAGAAATCGGTTCGGATAATCGAGGTTCTACAATCTCGTGGATTAAACAATCAAATATGATCCGAACTGTGTTGTGCTTGGACTCTTTTTAATCAGAAAAATGTCACGCGTATGCTGGCAATACTTCCACAAAGAAATAATATTAATCAACAATGTTTTGTCGTTTATTTAACATTGTCTCACCGATATAATCCAATTCTACATCACGTTATCGATCATCTTGGCCCCTAAATGGATGCATCTTACAATACTGAAGATAAATTGTTCACAAATATCGTGCACAATTATTATACATACACCAGGACATTACTGTAATCACTAGACAGCGAATTTTGATGCAAAATAAAATTTTCTAAGCCGATTTTAAGAAATATAAAATAATAACATAATAATAACAACATTCTCAAGTTTACCTAATGTATTTACAGTTTTATTTTAGCATAAAATCCGCAGTATAGTAATCATTTTTCGATTGCTATAAGAACACAGTATTGCTTCACAAAGTAAAAATTTTAAAGTTATAACTAAACCGAATGGTGCCATTGGAAACGCACGATAATTCCCCGGCCATAATATTCGAGTGAATAAAGGCCCGCGGAGAATCATGTTATAAACGTTACGAGGCAGCCGGGATTTCGCCAGTTTTATTGGCAGTCATTGCAAACGGAGGGTCGCGTGCGAACGGAGGCTAGTTTACGTCTGCCTGCAGCAACTTTTCCGACCGTTTTCCCCATAACAATTTCCTCAATCTCGTTAACAATACCGCACGCAACACGTCGGTGCGCATCACGTAATGAAACGTCCGCGGATATACAACCCCGGATTTTTTGATTACGCTCGTCGTCGTCGTCTTTGAAAGTCGCCAGACCGGTTGCGTTCCCGTCCTACGATAAATAAATTCACGATCTTCCACGGTAAAACGGTGTCGTTCGTTATCGGTCACTGACTTCTTTATTATATTGTCAATAATAATATAGATGTCTACACGCAGAGGTGATTAGCGACTCGCCCAGTCGAGGAGCATCACGCGAAATATAAATATCCCGGTGAGAAGAAGGGATCCATCGATCGCGTACGCAAAAACCAAGTTATTCTTGAAGAGCTTCATCCTTTCTTATTGAACTGTGAAGACATTATAAGGATTTGAGGAAACATTTTTATATTGTTCCAGACAATTAAATTATTAGAAGAAGCGATACTTTGTTGTTTAATTTTTGTTTGTCACAGTTGAACTGAATAATTTTTATTTTGCATGAAGATCTGCAGTCTAGTTACCTACGGTTTAGCCTGCCAAATTTTTAGAATGCTTTAATGCATTTGTAATTTTAGATTCTTTCAACTTCCCCGTCTCCAATATTCTGAAGGAATGTAAAATTTGCAATAATTTTTGTTCCCCACGTTTTCTAATTTGCTAAACTATTATGACGTACTGTGGACCGAAACAACCTCATTTAGACTTACAATTACAAAAAAAAAAAAAAGAAACTCGACTAACGAAAGCATTAATTAATATTTTGATCGAATAAAGTACTACACTGGTTTTCATTTTTGAAAAACACTGTATTGCACAATTGGGAATTAATTTAAACAGGACGATCGAACCCTGCGATCTGAAACTTATACGCATACGTTTAAACATGTTTGGACCAAGAGCACAAATTTTTCCAGAACATTTTATGAAAAATTACGGGAGTTATAAACAAATAATGAAAGTCGCTCGCGGCGACTAACAACTTGATGGCGGCGGCATAAGGTGGCCGCTGCGCTCGTTCGAGCTGGGAACGTTTAACGGGTATCTGACGAGTTCATTAATAACCCTCGGTAGGTAGGTGGATGGATATAGCTCTTCAGGTATTCACGTGCTTAATTGATTCCCTTATGCAATTACCGTGATCTCTCTCTCTCTCTCTCTCTCTCTCTCTCTCTCTCTGTCTTCCTTTCCCTCTCTTTCTCTTTTGTCCTAATGGGTCGGCTTTGCACGAAATTTCTTGCCGTGTCGGTTCGGTAGTTCTGTAATAACTGTAACGCGATAATCTATGCTAATATCGTTCTCTTGGTTGTTGGATTTTCCTGTTAAACCTCCGAGAGAGGAGTCGCTGATTTATCCCGCTTCGAGAATCTAATTGGCTGCCGGTTGCTATCCCGAGGATTTTTGTCGAGGCAAGTCGGTATAGCCTGTTCGGAAAAATCTGATACTATTTCCGTTGTATCGAAATTTACGGCCTGGGAGATGAGCGATGTCGTTTGTTGAACGTAAAGTTGCCAAGTTTATAAACATACCTTCGGGAAATATGTTTGGCGAGTTGCGTTTAAGTAACTTCGTAAGGAACTTCTTTCGGAATGTCTTTAATTAAGTCTTACATGAAAACATGCGAATATTGAAATATTAATAGAAGAATTCTGACTTGCGAATGTGAGAAATTTAAAATTCCTTTCAAACTAACTCTCAGCCATCAATAATTATTTGAAGATTTAGTTCTTGACATAGGAAGCGTACGAAAATGTATAACTTTTAATTTATACCATTCTTCTGTATAATACATTTACAATAAAGATGTGTAGGGACAATATAAAATGGCTAAATAAGTCAAGAATTTAGAAGTATTAATATATTATTTTTCATTCTATAAAGTTGTTAAGAAAAGAAAGAAATTTTTGTTCGACTCCAGCTTTGTTTGAGTGAATGTTTTCAGTGACTGTTTTTAATCAGGAAAAGTAATTGGGGGTAAAAGTGGGCTGTTATAGTGGGTGATCAAATTATTGGAGCCTTTTATTTATACATCCGCAAGTTTATATTAAAAGAACAAATTTTTAAATGACATAATAACGACATAATGACGTCAATAAAGATACTTCGATTTTCCTGTAAAGTCGCAGCTTATGAAGACATTCACTTTGAACGATCCTAATCAGTCTAATCATAAATAATAATAATCAATAAACGCATACACATGTGACTCGATCAGATCGTAAAAATATAAAGATTGTAATCAATTTAATCACAGCTGGATAAAAATCGCAAAAGCATAAAATCCACGATGCGGGGACACTGTCCGGTAAAATAGCATGAAAGATCAACATTCCGGAGATGGTTTGGCGCTCGCGAGCTATGCGAGTGTCAGAATACTTCAGGCAGGGTAGCGTAGAGACGACGAGTCGTTGAAAACCGTCCCGGGGACTAAGACGACTGAAAGATGAGACAGCCGAATGCAAATATCGCGGGTCGAGGTATGCAACCCCTGTGCAAACGCGATTGATTCGGGCCGGTGCGTAAAAATGGCAACGCCCTCCGGCGAGCTATGCGCGGAATTCGATTGACACAGTGTAGCGCGACACCCCCGGGGTCCGAAGGGTTGTTTTAATGAATTTATACGGTCGAGAGGGGAAGCACCGAGCCCTCCGGGACCACCGGTTCGTCGAAAAACACGGGGGGGACACCGGCCCGGTTGACAGCCCCGACAGAGATCAGAGAACCGTTGAAATTCTATCGACGCCTGTTGTTTCGAATGTCGCCCCGGTCTGGAATGTCTCGAGTCACGGTTGATTAAAGCTGATTAAAGTCGCCCGCCCTCTCGACCGATCACGCGATCAACGGAAATTGATTTCTACCCGACACCGAGGTGAAAAACGTAAAATTCTAATATCAAATCAAAATTTCAACACCTTCTGTTAATAGACACGCTTTTCTCGTGTATCACATAAATGCACAAAAATCCGCACTCTAATAGCAATCAATTGTCAGAGCAGCGAAAGAATAAATTTCTGGGTCAACCACTGCTCCATGATACTAAGAAAAAATTCAATTGCATTGGTATACATTGCGAATAAATTGCAGAGTAAGGAGTTCGCAAATATCTTTTCGTAGAGGCAGGTGGATTCCGCGTAAAATAACGTTTCTATTACGCTGACACGGTCGTGACAAATGTCGTGGTAAACGGAAACATGGCAACGGCACCGTGCGAGTCCAAGTGACGAAATGCACGGTGAATAAAAAATTGATCAGCTCTATAACCGGGTCAAGCGCCCTGGTAGCAAGCGCAGGTCGATGCTCGACCTTTCAACCATACTTTACCATACCGATGGAAGGAACTCGTACTCGCGAGACTGCCTCGCGGGCATAAATATCCGGTTGTCTTTACGCAACACAGAGACGTTCGCGTGATTCCTCGAGAGAGCCCGAAATTTATGGGCGTTCCGGATTATTGGGACGTGAATTCTACCAGGGCCCCGTGTACATCCTGTCATTACGTGCAACACGAACCTGATGAAACAATCCGTAACAGACTGTGCGAATTTCCTTCATTTTGTTTTTACTGGCAGACTGCTGCTTCCGAAACTTTTAATTCGGAAGAACTGGACACAATTTATTTTAAATATTGCGGCACATGTTCGTCCGGGGCTTGAACAGTGAGCACAATATTTTTATTTGAAAGATTTAAATATATAATGTTGAATTCTAGAATAGTAAGTGTTATACAGCTTGGATAAAATAGTACAATATTTTGAAGACGGAGAACGTATAATATTATTTTAACAAAATTCGATTTCAGAGCACTAAATGCTATAGCTCGGGCGAAATAATGTTTAATTTTAAACGGGAGTACATTTTTGTTTGAACAGTCTAGAGCACTTGATCAAATTCTGAAGTACTGAATATTACACAGTTTGGCAAAAATAATATTTTATGTAGGGAGCAGAATAACACGTTAAACAGAAAACGCCGTTTCAACAATAATTATTCCTCTAATCTATTACATCAAGTAAATGTACCAGAAATATTTCTTTTTAATAAGAGCATGTAGAAAAACGAACCATATAATAACGTTAGAAAATCACAATATTTATACAGGTAAATTTTCCTCTAATTTGACTGCGACCATTTTATCTTGGAGCTATTCCACCGTCAAGCAGCTCTAAATAGAGATATTTTATGGCCCCGTATAATTACACATTTCAAAACTAGTGTACCGCAAAAAAAAAAAACAATATTTCACGCATCGTTGAGATCAGCAAACCGGTCATTAAAAATTGTCGAAGGTACACACATACACAAACCGAGCACATATCAATCTTCTGGATCCGACACTTCGGAGTCCCAGCGTTCTACGCGTAACGCCGTCGTCCGCCAATTAGGTTTTTCCTTACGAAAATTATATTATCCGTAATAAGTTCCTTACAGCACTGTTAACCATGGCTGGAAGCTAGTTAATTACGCCGGACTCGAAAGCCCGGCATTATCGCCGCTCATGCGCCGGTCTATTACATTTTTTCGCCGTAAGAATAAGTGGAGCGAGACCGAGCTAATTTGTCCCGGGGCGAGGAACAACGATTTTCTCACGTTTTACGACAAAGCCAAGATGATAAATGGTTCCCCCCACCCCTGGACGAGGGGGGCGGCATGAATGGATACACCGCGTGTCGTGTTTTTGCGGAGCAAACGCGAAAATCCCCCGCGAAACTGCTTCGGAGCTTGTTTCGCGGTTTTACTACATCGATTCTCTATACGCAGCCTACCACGTTTGAAAATTTCATGAACACAATTTTTATTTAATTTTATTACCGTTGTTGTTACGTCTTTGACGCGCCACGTCGTGTGCGACTCGTGAAGAACATTTTATTAGGTAGGCAAATTAATTCACAGCCTCCTCTTTGTGGAGTTATTGATAATTTACAAACAAACGTCTGATAAGTAGACTGTGAGTTTTTATGCAAAATGAAAATTTCCTGTATCAGTTGCAAGGCACAGAAAATAATACAATATCATTTTGAAATTCTTTACATGGTTTTTTATTTTGCATGAGATACCAATTTTCGTCATAAATCCACCGTATATTCACCAAACTTGCAGACTTCGATGAGACTTCACAGACTTATTGGACATTAATTGAGAATAATAATTTTTTTTTGTCTTTTGCCTACCTAAAGGGTTGAGCAACGAAGTCAACGTCTATGTACCTTGAAGCCACACAATTTTTGTTTCAAACATTTCTCTCTACATTAAATATTTTGCAACTTACTTGAAATCGTCATAAAACGAGGTTCACTCTGTACAATGGCCCCCATAACGAAGAGTAGCATGGCTCCCATTGGTACTCTCGGGGAACCATTGCCGCGGCACGATTCTCGGGTGTGTCTCGTCACTGTTCGAGGTGTTGGTAGAGTGTTCGCACGAGCAATCGGTAGGTAGCGAGTCAATTGGCTACCGAAACCGCATTCTCGCGTGAAAGTTCCGGGGGAAGAAGATCTCGCAGATCGACCGATCATCGCGCACAGACTATGGAACGGAAGGGAACAGTGGGTCGAAAGGGAGGTGTAGGGGGCAAGGGGTAGGGCACATCCGCCCGGCAGAGTAGAGAGATTAGTAAATCCACATTATTAGCTTTAATGAGCCGAGACGCCGACCGCCTT
The DNA here is from genome assembly GCF_050948215.1 of Halictus rubicundus. Classification (NCBI taxonomy): domain Eukaryota; kingdom Metazoa; phylum Arthropoda; class Insecta; order Hymenoptera; family Halictidae; genus Halictus; species Halictus rubicundus. Next base: position 8,136,905 of record NC_135165.1, read on the forward strand.
CTTGCCTACGGCGAGATGCCGGCAAGGTGTGTGGCGAAACTCGGCTGCAGGGTGGCCTCGCCGAACTATACGTCCCTGAATACTATTAATCGATCGACGAAATTCTGTCCTCGGCGCAAACGGTGACAACTTCTCCATATCCAGAAATATTGCGACCCTAAATCGTCCATTTATCCTCAACTTCGTGCACTATGGGCCCAAATGGTACTCGAACCGATCTGCGACGCTAATTCCCTAAACGATCATTTCAGATTGCTTCATAGGTAGACCAAGAATATTATACATTCATAACGAAAATGCTCAGGTCAAGTATTATAATAGCAAATATTAAACGACTAGTTAAACGTCACATTTTCGGCTTAACTTTACCAGAGGAAACCAGACATTTTTAGCTTTTTTATGTAATCCTGTAGATTTTAGCGAGAAAATGCCGAAAATCCAAGTTTTAATTCCAGGAGATTACTAGTTAAAAAGTTATGCGTGTGTAAAGATATGCGATTTAGAGTGTTTTTGACAGATAAAAGAGACTCATTCTTGAAGAGATTAACCCTCAATATTTTTTAGTACAATTTTATGTTCAGCCATAATGTACAAGTATTCTGTTCTGTTGTGACACTTTTTTTAAGCTATCGATTTATTGTTAATTCGTATCTAGCGGACGATATTCGCTGTTATGAAGTTATACACGTTTGATACGTTCATAGGAAAAATTTGGGCTATACAAGCTTGAAGAACGCCGTTGAAACTGTATAATTAATCGTGACAAATATGGAAGACTTGTTTCGTGAATCAGAAGCTGTCAGAAATAAATGTTCCAATTTTCAAACCAAAGATTACCAATTTTGTTATCAAACCAACAATAACGTTCTTTATGAAAGGATTGAAAGTTCAAACGTAGACAGTAGATCTTCCAACCAGATTTGAATTAAGCGTTTCACGAGCTGTGCTCATTAATTACGACGGTTAATCGTCGATGATTTGCATCGGATAATTGCAACCGTGCACGCGTGTCCGTGTTATTCCTCGAAACCGAAAAACGCGCGGCTACCGCGTGGGCGGAACGCGTACAGAGAGTCGGGTTGCAATAAAGTAATAAGCCTCTATAAATAGCGGCACGAAGCCTTATGGAAGGAACACCATAGAGGGAGCCGTGGAAGCATGGATGAAGGAGCTTGACCGCGAAAGTCAAGAACATAATCATAGACCATGATCAGCTGGGTGGGTTCCCTTTACTTCGAGCCGAGACTCGTCGTCTCTTTCTTCTTCCTCCTGGCAGTCCCTCGGTCTCGTTCTCTCGGTTTCTGTCATTCCTTTTACGGGTCTCTGCTGCGAGAGCGCTGATTGTTCGCTAAATTAATTCGAGGTCCTGCATGTACGCTCGGTTAAATTTGTCGGCTCGTTTACCCCTTTCTTTTTTACATGCTCGGCGATCTTGCGGGATAACGATGCCGATAAACAGATCCAGGAAATCGAGATCGGAAACGTTCAATCTTCGGGTCGAATGCCTGCTTTCTCACCAGCTGAAAAATTGTTCATTGTCTGGAACATTGTGCGGAGCATGTTCGTGCAGAGTTTCGAATCCTTCCGACAACCAGTTCTCGAGTTGTCGAACATTAAAATTAGCAGATACGGTTTGAAATAATACGGAAATTTGAGGATGAGAGTTGTGGATAATCTCAGAATTATAATTCTTGAAGTTGTAAACACACAATTTAATTACGTGCATAATGAGAGATCAGTGCACATTATGTATTTTTCCTATTATTGAAGACTTCGATACACAACCTAACTCTCAGCTCTCAGTATTTTAAAGAATCTACAAGCAAAATCAAGACGATCTATACATCACTTTTAACTCACCAGAATTATTAAAAAAAAAATAAAGAAATTTCTATTCTCGCTCCCGCTCTTTTTAATCAGTTTTCAAATTTCTTGCTTTGTGTAAGCCTAGTCTGATCAGAAATATCATGGAAGATTAATCAGGTGTACGTCGACGGGGATCAAGATAAAGGAGGTCCACTGATAAAAGAACAAATTTAAGAAGTGGGGACCGTCATTTTTCTCTGAGGGATAGATCGTGAAGAGTGACATCGAGGTTAAATCGTAGCTAGACTGAACAATGAAACGTCGTTCACGTTCCACAATTAGCGGGCACGGGAGACAGGTGAAGCACGGAGTAACGCCCCTTTGCTGTACACGTGAATCCGGATCGATATTTCTCCTCCCCTGCCGCCACCAGTATCGGTCGATCATCCTGTCCTCGGATCGAGAGTCTTTATCGAGGCTGGCTCGGCCATCTGTTTCTACTTGCTCGGTCTGGTACAGCAGGTCTCGGGGACAAACGTTAAATTCTAAGATTTTGTCGATTTTGTCGATTCATTTTTACGCGTTGAATTGCTTAGCATGTCTTCTGGTACGTTCTGAACTGTGTCAGAAATTATTGGTACACTGTACGGACTGCAAACGGTACTATTGAGAAATCCATGACGTAATACAGGACCTACATCAATTTTTAGGAAGGTCCTCAATGATATTCGATTTTCGGGGACTGTAAAGTAGCTACCGCTAGACAGCGTGTTAATTTTTAATATGCAAGGATTCGATTAGGCGTATCTAAGCTCTCCTGATCGTTTGTAGAAGGTAATTTAGTGCAGAATTTCGGTTCGAAGTGTAAGAGAAGAGGAGTATCCAGCGAGAAGCCACACGGGAGAAATGCCAAGGCCGAGTGGGTCCTCTCTGGTTAGCAGGTTGAAGAAACGGCTCGCGACATTTACTCAGAACGACCGCAAAAATTTCGTTGTGGCCCGATTTCTGTACAATTTCGAGCGGCCGATGGTCTGTTATTTTAATTATCGGCCTTTCTTTCAACGGTGCCTTGCGGTTTCTCCGTCCTCTGACGCGTCCACTTTCGCTAACGGACCCTTTAAACCTGGTAATCCTGTCCGCGATAAAAAGCTCTGGTTCGCAGGGCGATCGGTCGATAGCCGGGGCACCGGTCGTTGCAATAATTATCGGACCTGAAGCTGACGAGCAAACTGCTTCTCGAAAAGCCACGATTGAAGGGCCGGAGAGAGACAGAGAGGGAGAAAGAGAGAGCGAGAGAGAGAGAGAGAGAGAGAGAGAGAGAGAGAGAGAGAAGGAGAAAGAAGAGAGAGTGAGAGGGAGTAAGGTGGCCCTGTTTCATCGTTAAAAAGCATTCGATACCAAAAGGGACCCGGTAACCAGGTTCAAGGAAGTCTCCAATGACAAAGGCCACTTTACGGCCGGGCTCTTTCCACTCTCTGTAATGTAACGAGTCTTCTTCAAGTACGCTCTTCGTGTTCCTCTTCGTGGTCTGGGGGCTGCTCTCTCTAACGACCAGGTACGAAGATATCGTGCTCGATAATGGTTACTTTGGACCCCGACCTTATATAACCTGTTGTCCGAGGTGAGGGTCCACCACGACGCACGCGTACAACACAGCGCCTACGACGGCTCTCTTTTTATCCCCGTGAAACGAGAGACCTATCCCTCTGTCACTCTTGCCTTCCTTCGATCCCCTCGGTCCGGTCACGGTGAACGGGTTTCCTGTCTGCTTCAGGAAAATCGAGACGCGACAACCGATCGGGACAGAGTACGTTTCTAATCCTCTCGACGGGATCGCACGAGCGAAAAGAATCCTAGCCGTAGAACAACCAAAAAGAATACTGTCCTCGGGAATCGACATCGCAGCCCATGGACTCTTCCGAGACCTCGACGTCTTCTTTAAACATTTCCGGCAATTTTTATCTTGAATTATTGAACATGAGTGTCACTTGTTAATTGTTAATAAATTGTCCTAGAGAAATTTATGGTACTTCGAATTCTATGGTGGGTATACTGGGGAGGCCTAAGGAACTGTTTTAAACATTTGCCACTTCGGCAAATTTTATCTGAGATTATTTTCAAGTCAAGGTGATTGAAGAGGGCTGTCACTTGTTGCCATCAGACTCCCGTAATTTTTAATAAACTGTCCTAGGGAAATTTATGGTAATTCGAATTCTATGGTGGGTATACTGGGGAGGCCTAAGGAACTGTTTTAAACATTTGCCACTTCGGCAAATTTTATCTGAGATTATTTTGAAGTCAAGGTGATTGAAGAGGGCTGTCACTTGTTGCCATCAGACTCCCGTAATTTTTAATAAACTGTCCTAGGGAAATTTATGGTACTTTGAATTCTGTGGTGGGGGTACTGAGGAAGCTTAAGCTTAGCCTCTTCTTTAAATATTTGCCATGTTGTAAATTTTTATTTTAGATTATTTAGCGTAGGAGCAACAATTCTGCTGTTTTCCATGCGTGTCCGCCACTCCCGCTGGATCGCGTATTCCCTCGGTCGATCACCGTAAACCGGTTGGATCATTCATAAATTCATATCGGCGTTATCGATATCTTAGACTATGCCACTCTTTTTTCTCCTCTTCCGCTCACTCGACTGAGATTGTTTCCTCAGCTTAATGGCCGCTTTCTCTTTCTCCTATAGAACCGGTTCGCTGAAATTACGTCTGCGAACGACCGGTCAATGTGTTTTCAATTACGTTTACCGGGGCGATTGACGATCGATTGATAGATCTATATCTTCTTGCCAAACTGTCTCAGTTTACTAGAGATTATTAATTGAGATTGTTAAGCGGAGTTTCAACGTTCATCGTAGAACAATTTTAGGGGAATCTCTTTTCATGCAGGTTGTTCAGAATCAATTATAGTGATTTAATAATGTTGGAATTTCTTTTCCACGAGAAGTACGTTCCTTTAGATTGTATTCCAAAAATATTCACTCAAAATTTCAAATAAATTGGACAAAAATGTCGAAAATCATCAACAACATCTTTAAACAACCTATCTGAAACATTGGTGTAGTCAGACAGCTGTAACGCCGCCATTTCGAAAACCAGAGAAAGAACACAAATATTTTCACACTCCCTACAGTCCACAGAATTGGCCCGAAAGGTTAAATTTCTAATTTGGTGGTCCATTATGCAAAAAAAAAAAAAAAAATAGTTTCCAGGTCGTCGAGGTGGTGCCACCCCTCAAAACCCTCTAAAACATTAAAAAGGATATCGGCCTAGTCAGACAGCTGTAACGCCGCCATTTCGAAAACCAGAGCAAGCAAAAAAATATTTTCGCATTCCCTGAACTCCATATACTTGGCCCGAAATGTTAAGTTTCCGATTCGGTCGTTCGTCATTCGGCAAAAAAATGTTTTCTAGGTCGTCGAGGTGGTCCAACCCCTTAAAACAGTCGAACCGAGACATCGTAACCACAAAGTATAGAAGATTAGGGTAGAATATGGCACGCGGAGAAGTCGGGGCCGTACCTTGGGCAAGGTTCGCTACTCGTTGAACGAACAGCGCAGAAGGGTTATTTAAAGAGAATGAGATCCTTTAACCGGATAATCATGCTTGTTTCACTGTTTTCCCTCCTGACGATCGAATCGTCGAAGGCGAAAGACGGGCCGAGGTATCGCTCCCCCGAAGAGAAGAGTGACTACGACGAAGACCCCCGAGGGTGATACTCCGCTTAATCGCCAGCTCGCGGGTCCTTTATTGCCAACGGTTACTTTGGTTAAGTACCAGGGTCATTGAGAAAATTGTGGGTCTGTTTGCACTGTCAGCCAGTGGACTGGTTTCATTCGGTTAAGGCCGACGGACAGCCTATACTTGAACCGAGCACCGGACAAAATCGCTCTATCAGCCCCGGATCCCGGGACACACACACGGGAATGTGGATTCAAACCCGGGCTCCCAGAAGGAATCCGCGGGAGAACCTTGGAATTACCTTCGACTTGATTTTATTTCAATTAAACGCCGCCCGGTCCACGTTTTATTTATCCATTGCTTCCGCTCGCATGGGGGATCCGGTGTTAGAGAGCCTCCGCGATCCATAAACTACGTTAGGAAGATCGGAATCAGTCGATACAATCATTCATGCAATGATTAGTATGCATATTTGTTTATATTCTGAGCCCATTACATTCCCACAAAAATTTAACCCTTAGCACTCGAATGGTGACTGTAAGGCACCACTAAAAATTGCTGTATCATTGTTGAAAATATTTTTTACATTCATAAATTTGTTTGTATTTAATAAAATATTGAACATCTTAGTATTGTACGAGTAAATTGCACTATTTTCGAATGTATAACATGAAAAAAAATATATAGAAGGGAAATATTGTAGGTCGGAAGAAATGTTTCGTTTTGAAGTGAAAATAGCTTCGAGTGCAAAGTGTTAATTCATTTAAAAGTAATTATGCACTGGTACATAATTTTTTTAAGTCCATGGATAAGGATTTTTAAATAGATCCATCAACAGCAACAGCTACTCCAATCGGAAACCAACAACTCGCCCTCAGTAACGTAATCTAATAATTTCCTTTGGGATTATTATGTAAAAGAAGATTTTTAAGCTTCCTTTTGGTACAGCACAATTATTGAAAATCCTATTAACCCTCCGTCTGCATACTGACTTGTTTATGATAACAAATTTGTTTAGTGTTCTAGGTTTTTAAAAAATCTATCAAAAATTCTGGAATACGAAATAATCTTTGGAACATCAAGTGTTTAAAGCATTAATGGAACAAAATAAATATTGGAACAAAAAAGTCAAATTTCGCTCTGGACATAAATGACACGGGTTGCAGATGAAGAGTTAATAGACTTCCTGTGTACAAGGTGACAGTTTGGAAGGTAGGGATGTCTTTGGGAATGTTTTCAGACGAACGGTTCAAGAAAATTAATTTATCGTTTAATCGAGGCGATCAGTACTTGCAGAGTATGAGCAAAAATTCTATGCTACAGATATTTTTATAATTAATCATTTAAAAAGGTCAGGAACATTATCGTGTCATTCTTTAGCATTTTCTATAAAGGGGCTGATGAAATAATCAATTTGAAACTTTATGTATAGTTTTGTTATACCTTTATCGTGTTAGTCAAATTTTTCAGCTCCATTTACTAATAAGTGTACAGCCCGTAGAACAGAATTTGGCTCCGTCGAATTTCTTCATTCGACCAGATTTCGAACATCTGTACCTTATTATCTTATCCGGTTCTCGAAATTAAAAAACAAAAAGCTTATCGGCCACAAACGTGTCGAGATGCGAATCTCGTAGTTGAGACGTCTGCGAGCAACCGTTGCATAAACGGAGCTGGCAGTTTCCGTGACGCGAACAATAATAATCGCGCTTAATTAGATGCCGTTTCCATCGGCGTCGAGCGGCGCGATTCTTTCACTCAACATGCAACTAAGCGTTATCGTGCTGCGAGATTTCCCTCCCTCTCTCTCTCTCTTTCTCTCTCTCTCTCCCCCGCTCTTTCTCCGTGTGTCTCACACTCGATGAGATCTTTAATTAAATCTTAGATCAACGACGGGGGCGTCAAAGTGCGCGTGCGAAGGCTCAAACCGACTGAGCTTGTTCGCGAACGTTGATCGTTGGGAGCGCTGAGAGCGGTGGCCAACGTTCTCGGAATGTCGCTCGGGTGTAAACGTATTAAACGCGCCGATAAGAAAGGCTCACGTTTAGTTTCACTTGACGCGTTTCACGGAACGCCGCGCCGGCACCGTATGCAAATCGGCTGCCTACCATTTCCATTCTTATTGGCCACAATTGACTCGTCTGTCATATTAGCACCGGTGGATCCGCTCGTTGTTCCTCGAGCGAGTCGCGCGCGGAACCTGTTCGATAATTTATGCCACTCGGAACGATATTAAACCAGTTATTTTGTTTATATGTCCGCTGCGGAGCTGCGTTGGTTGTTGACTCTGCCGAGACACGTTTTTCCTGTACACTCGAATCGGTCTGGCTACGAGTCTAGTTAATTTAATAATAAATTTTAGCTAACTCTGTGCATTACGGCAGTACTGGATACACAAGAACAAAAAGTACCCCTCTTTATTGCTCAGCAACCCTTGCAGATTCAGACATTTTTCACACTGTTCCTCAAAACCACCGAGGATTCAACCCTGGAATTGGCCCTCGGGAAAATCAGCGGGCAAAATCGAAGATCGAGGAGAACCGGGAGGTTCTTACCCAGCGGAGGCGCAGTACAACAAACACTTCGCCTAATTACTCGGCAAACACGGTCGCGGCGCGGCGCGGATCGGCGCGGCTCGGCGCGGCAAAGTTCAGCTCCCCGATCGGTCAATCAATTCCGCCTCCGCGATAGAACGCTTGTAGAGAGGCTCGGTAGGCTGGTGTGCGCTCACGCACGTGTACACTGTCAACTCGATTAGGCAGATTCGCCAAACTCTCGGCTGACTAATAGCGAGAGTCATTAGATCGCGACGGAGCGTTGGCATTCCTGACTCCGCGGCGCGTAATGAAGCGGCACGTCCGCGCGCACACATGCACGTATAAATCGACACGCATACACAGTTACGTGATCGCATAAACACGGGCACGAACTCGCTGGGCAGGATTTAATCGAGTCCCTTCCAGAGATCTACAAGCTTCCAGGGAGCCCGGGATCTTCGAATGGCGGCGTTGCTGAAATCATACGAGTTTTTCATTTCTGGCAGCAGCTTGTTGCTAACTGCTGATAATGCCCCTGGCTAATGACGTTGCATCATCCGTGAAGAATGATGGTCACCTGTGCCACCGTGGATCCGTCGAGAGAAAGCGTTTTTAATCAATTTAACGCGCGATAATTGGAGCGAGCGAGGAAAAACGATATCCTGCCACCGGGAATTACGAGACGCGATGTGGTCAACGAGGCCAAATGCTGCGGTGATTGCTTAGAGTTTAGAGGGTGGTTCCATTGTCTATGGAAAATGTTGGGTGGCCCTATGGCGTCACTGCAGATACCACAGATTAGTATATAGATTCGTATAATTCTTTAAGAATTGAAAACTTTGGTGCACGACTCTGAGTACAGGTTTTGAAGAAGAGAAATATGAAAAAATATGTAGACTTCAACAAGTTTAATTTTTCTAAGTATTATTTCCAACATATTAAAATTACTAAGAAAATAAATGGGTGTTTATAGAGCCTCTGCACCTTGGAAGTAATTTAAAAAATTTCTGTTTTGCCTAAATTAATTATTACGGACTCAGTTTTTTTCGGAAAAATAATCAGAAAATTATTGGTGTTCAGTAGGCTTTATGAAAAGTAGAAACGTACTTGTACGAATCCAAAGGAGAAAAACCTAGCCGGACACAGCCTAACTTGAATTCAATTACAAATGAGTCGCAATTACTGAAGTTACATTTTTATTAGGACATGACAACACATTAAAAAAAAAATGGTGAAGTCGAGGATGGCTCCGTTTGAATAAATATTTAACTTTTATATTTAGAATTAGACTCGTGTAAGATCAACTCGTTTTGGTCGCTAATTACCCACCACTGAATGATGGAAAATTGTAAGCCTCGAGGTTTAGATTCCGGGCTTTAAAACGGTGCATAATAAACCCGCAGACATAATGGTACAGTAGAACTCCGTTTATCCGAACATGTCGGGGTACGTGACGGTTCTGATAACTGGGTAGTTCATATAATAGGAGCTCAACAACTGCTCTTTCTACTGTTCTTGCCAGTTTCAATGAGTTCTTCCATTAGGAGCCGAGCATGACTCTGTTTGAATAAGTGGGGAACGATCAAATGCACTTTTCACTGTATTCATTACTGTACTCTTCATGAAAATGTTTCACAAATCTGAAAATTCACAAGAGGAAGTTTCTCGCAAAAGTGAGACAATGATATAAACTGTTGGTTTGTTTGAAAACTGGAATGATGATACTAATTGTAAGTTCATAGGGCGACTATCAGACACAGTCGCAAAAATTCATATAAAAATGTTCTGCATCTGTTGCAAGGAACAGGTGCAGCATGGAAATTTCTTTTCCTCTTTAAGAATTTTGGTGTGTTGAAAATAATGTACCAATACTCTTCCATATTTTCAATTCTCTACTATTCCAAACAGAAATGCATAAAATCGGCAATTTACTAATAAATGAGCTGTTCGATGCAAAAGCGCTGCAAGTCAGAAAGGCTGTTCATCTAACAGCGAGAATAAAGGAAGCTGTAATTCCTCGGACAGAAAGCATCGTGTTCTCACAGTTAACGGACAGAGAGACGTCCAAAGCCTCCGAAAACTGATACAGGCATCACCGAGTGCAAATCAAGTTGAACAATGGCTCCTTACAGTCGCGTTTCCCTCATAAGCGGGCAAAAAATCATTTGGCCAGGTGAAACGCACGAAGAAGAAGGGGTACACGCGATTTGTCATCGGCGGTCGCGAAAATGCCACCCGGCGTCGACCTCCATCGACGGAGAAGAAGAAGAAGAAGAAGAAGGAGGAGAAGAAGAAGAAGAAGAAGAAGAAGAAGAGGAAGAAGAAGTCTTTGGCATCGGTGTGTAGAGTTGGGGCTCGGCTCGGAGGTCGGTTCGAAATTTATTCTAACGCGGACACAAATAACGTTTAAAACGCTACTCAGCCGTGTTTAGAGAGTAGTCCTGGCCGTCGGTAAGTACCGGCCGGAATTCAAGCCAGCTAGATTGAGAGATATTCCGGCGATCCGCGCGCACACGTTACCACTCGGAGGGGCCGGGTGCGTGCACGTACGGGGTCCGGTTGCGTGGTGTGCAGTAGTGTGCACGGGCTGCGATGCTATGGGCCGCGAGAGCGACCGAGAGGACGCTAGAGAGAGATACACCGAGACGTTTTTCTGGTGGGGATAGGCCTCTGCGTGCGGTCCCTTCTTCGACGGACCACCCAAGTAGACCGGCTTACGCCGCGGCCATACACACCGGCCGGGCCCCTTTTCGCTGTGTGCGGACGCACCTACACCCTCACCGATGCCACACCGCTACACCTACACACCTGGACGAGCGGCACGCACGAGCGCACACGTCACCGTTCTCTGCACCGATCCCGATATCCCCGATACCCCGATTCGCGAAACAACAGTCGCACCGGGGAAACCAAACCGCGGCACCACTTATGAATGAACCGATGTATCCACAGACGATGGTCTGGCTTCTTCTTCCGGAGCCCTTATGCCAATAAACGGGCGCCCATTTTCGATTTCTCTTGAAAACTTCGTTAACCCTTTGCCGTGTCGTGTTACTTTCCTCGAGCCAGACTCGACGTTCACTTTCGCACGAACGATTCATTTCATTGATTCCCGTTATATTCGGCGATTCTTGAATCTCTTTAAAAAATGGAATAATAAAAGACGAGACAGGCCTCTTAAGTTGTTGCTTCTTCTGGTTTGTGCTCCCGCTTTGGCCTTATCCTACGGTGGATAAGGCTCCGTCGGTTGAATGTTTAATCGATGGAGCTATCTTCAACCCATTTACGGCGTGCGTTCTTTGATGCGACTGATGTGGAGGAGTACGATGCGTCGATGTGCAAGGTGCATTCGATGATATTCTGAGGTGGTATTCGGGTGGTGGTTCATTCTGGTTAATTAACTAACGCATTCGGGATGACCGTGTCATATAAAGTGTAGTTCATCGAATGTTAGGTGTACAAATTAATTTGAATTTGTTATTGGTTCAGTAGATGGGAAATTGTCTCCAACCCATTTGCGGCGGGAACGGTTGCGTTCTTTCGTAATTGCGGTTAATGTTGACCAGGAGGATGCGTTGAGGTGCAAGGTGCGTTTTATGATCGAACGGGGCGATGTTCAGGTGGTGGTTCATTTTGGTTGGACATCATTTAGCTACTCTTAACGCATTTAGGATTACCATGTACGGTACGGTTCATTAAATAATAAAAAGATGAACTGCTGTACTTTGACTTTTAAACACGCACGAGACCACTTTATCATCTTTGAGACACGTCTTCTGCAACTTTGGTATGAATGTTTTTATTTTTTGTTTTACCGAGGATCTTTTAATCTTACTACTCGTCAAAATGATAGGTTCCATATTTTTTAATTTACTACGACCAGGTACGATTAATTATAATAATCGTTGTGTACGACTGAACACATTCATTCATTTTCTTTAGGTGTGTCAGGCTTCCTACTTAGAATACCAAGGATACATCATCCTAAATATCGTTCGGTCTATCTAAAGCGAAACACTTGATTCTGAAAATTATTTATACAGTGATTTCTCTATATATGTCGCCAAGGCTTGGATGATAAACGTCGCGGAATTATCCCCACTACCGCGGGGTAAACATAACACGGCTCGGGTATGTCTCCTGGACGATACACGACACCGACAAGACCCGTGTTGATGACATACATCGAGAATTCACTGTATACAGCTTAAAACAAACTAAGTCAGTCACTACTACGTAAAACATTTTACATCATCATAAGTATTGTATCTTTCGACCCGTCATGAAACTGTCACGAGAGTCAGATTGGCAATCATCGGCTAGGAACTAGAAGAGCGACATTGACAATCATCAGCAAGAAAGTAGCGGTGCCACGTCGACGATCATCAGCTAGGAAGTAGATACTTCCGAGCTGCACGCTCGAGTAGTTTCGGTCGGTCGGAGACGGACAGTTTCTCCATAGTCGGTATCCGGGCGACGACCGTGACGGTGCTTCATCCCCATGGCAATATCCGGATTTCTACGGTGGAAACTCATTGGACAGCGAGTCCAACGACCGTGTTTCTCGGAAGGCAGCCGGCACAGGGCACCATGCCAGGGTACCGGCCGGTAAATCATTAGCGGTCGAATGGAAATTTCGTGCCGTCTCGCGGAGTGCCGGACTTAACAGGTGTTACGCGACTTTATAACGTTCGAGGGACCGCGTAGCCTGCCGGTAGTAACGTACGGGTTTTACACAGGTGACCCCTTGACCCTCGACGCCGGGGGTCGTTGATGGCCGAGCATCGTGCACACCGACGTCCCTTCCAGGACGCTAAGTCATGTCCACGAGGACCTCTTCCAGCTCGACAAGTTCGCCTAATCCGAAGCCCGCCGCTCTGGCTAATCGCGGCTGCTATCGGTACTCAAGATACATCGGGGAATCGTTGTCCTATCTACATGGATTAGCCTCTTGGTCTGCTTTTTCTGTTCCCATCCGCTGCTCGCGTGTCCCTCCGCGAGCGAGAGAGACTTCGAGGTTTCTCCCGAAGATGAATGTCGGAAATGTAAAACAGCGAAGAAAAGGATTTAAGGAAGTTCCAGGATGTTTTAGTAAAAGACGATGGTTTTGTTATTTTCGTTGAGACAACGTGTGGGACACTGTTCAACGCTTTGGCTGATGAAGAAGATGATGAAGATTGTCGACAATATGAGCCTGTCCTAACGACGCAGACACGTCCATTTTTCGTCTTATATTATTCTTTCGCGTTTTGTAATTCTACACGAACGATTGAGACGCTACTTAATATTTTGCACGATGAAGACGATGACGAAGACTGCCTACAATATTTTTTCAAGTCGGTTCTAAAGAAACAGACACGATCGTTGCCATGTAGTATTAGTCTTGTATAATGGGGACAAAAAATTGGGACTTTTTAATACTTCAGACGACGAAAAAAACGAAGAAGACGAAAAACAACAGTAAATGAACACTCGCTCAAAAGCCTATTGAAAAATCGCAGTACTTCGTATGAAAGGCAGGCGAAATCACAGAAGTAGGGGTGAAATAGGAAAGCTAGCGTTCGTTATTGCCATTAGCATGTTAATTTCAGGAGGGGGGGGGGCGAGGCGACTCGCTTAATGAATATGAAAATGTGTGGCGGAGCGATTCGAAAGTGCACGAAGTTCGCCGAGGGTTTCTCTGCCTTTGCCGTACGACTCGAATAAAACGAATCAGCTAGAAGAGATAGGTTTGCGGCTGTTGCCCGCGCGCACCTATTATAATCTTTATGGCTTCATCTTGAGGCGATTCGACGATTAAACGGAATAGAGTTGAGCGTTGAACTCGCGAGAGAACGACTCTCGATTATTAACGGCAGTGACGAAGTGTGTTCTAGCGGGATGTCCATGCGAGGATGAATGCAGATGAATGGACAAGGCGAATGGCTTCCCCGCGCGAATTAACATACGCATATATTTTCTAATCCGACTCGGATTGCTCGGCCGTGTTTTATTTCTTTGTTATCTCGATCTGTATCGATGTGAGCGATGATTGAGCTGCTGGCAGGCTACTAGTTGCGCTGTGTTCCATTCTATCGGGTTTCAAACGCGTTTATTGCTTCTAGATCATTTATTCAATGATGGGAAAGTCGTCAAGTAATATTTGAAAGCTTTGTTGAAGATACTGGGAGCCTTTGTACACGAAGATTTCGTGAAACTTTAAAATTATTCTTTTTGGAGACTGAGAAAATAAAAATTTTCTTCTTTGATCGTAAAAAGCAGGAGTCGAATATAAATATCTTTCTTTAAACATTCTATAGAGATGAAAATGATATACCGTCATCCTTAACACGTTGACTGCCATGTCACCCATATGTGGGTGACGGAATTATTTGTCCAGGTTTTAAATTGAATTTTTACGTTAATATAATAATTGTACCAAATTTTATTAGGATCTGTAAAATAAAAGAAAGTTGGAGGACTACTCAATATCATACATTTAATTTTTTTCGATTTTTATTTCATTAAATAATTACTTTCGTTTTAATAATTACTTTGATTTTATGGAATTTTTGAGGTTTCTAGTTTGGCAGTCAAAGTGTTAAAATTCTACGAATCTGTTGTCAATATTTAGCCAATAGAAAAAGTATAATCACACAATCGATGTCTTCTCATTCTTCTGAGTGGGATCGGAACAAAAAATGAATTGCAGCCGCCGTAGCCGTAAAATAAATCACAGAGCAAGGGGTTAACGATGATTGATAAGCGCATAGATTTTGTGCAATTGTGTTTTCTCCGAACGATTCAATTGCGCCGAATCGATAGAGACATCCCGAGTTCCGTGGTGTATGAAACGCGATTTCCATTTCCCCGGCGTTCCTCGCGTGTCTTCTATCAATTGTCAATAATCGGTACATTCGAGCGGATTTTATTAGGTCTGCGTGATGGTTTAGAATAGACGAGATAAGTATCGCCGGTGTGTATACACCGGGCAATTTTGCACCTGGCACACACAGAGCAGCTTACGACTTCATCTCCGATGGCCGCGGTTTAAAACGAGTAACGCGAGTGGGAAGGCCGTGAAACCGCGGTAAAACGGGGCTTAAACGGGGAATATTTTATCGCCGGTCTCTCTGATTGACCGGTGTAAATTGATTAGATTATCCCAGAGGCGCGAGATAATATCCGTGTGCTCGCGTTCAACAAGACGCAATATCCTTAAACCGGTGTAATTGGATACCCGACAATGCGGCTCAAAGGTTCTGCGCTCGAAAGCTGTCGTATAATGATCTTTGATGGCACTGACACGAAACCAGAGTCAATTCAATCTTGTTGGACGTGCTGGTTCAATACGATTGCGCGAGCTTCCGACAGAAAAACCGATCTGATATAAATAGATTCGTTTCGAATACAAACATTGTCAGACGATCTCATAGTGTGCTCTTCTTTTCGAAATGAGACGATGCTTTACATTTTTGCCTCGGTTCTTTTAAATTTTCTTCGGATTCGCATCTGTTCGACTGTAGAATGATTTTTTTATTGACTTTGTGGGAGTTGGCGTGCGAATATCACAATGCGGTCGCAAAGATGGCGATTTCTCCCCGTATCGAGTGACTTGTTAGAGGCGCTTATTATCCGAGTGCATTCGGCGGTTCGATAATCATTGATTACGCCGCCAAAGAGTATCGAGTCCGTGCAATCTCGAGGGGCCAGGACGGTTTAACGAATTCTCGTGCTCGGGTTAATTACGTTGGATTTCGTTGGTCGCGAAACTGTTGGCCCGCGCCCGGCCCGAACCTGCCCGAACCGGCGTGGGGCGGAACGGGGCGTGTACGAGGCGAGAACGTCGTCACGATAATGAGCCATTAAATGATTGTCGTAGCGGGGAACGGTTTTATTATCTCGCGGTCGGCAAGATAAGCCCCGGACTACCGACAAAGCGGCCGCGTACGGCCTGCGACGAACACTTCATTACGAACTTTCGATTGCCCCGAAAATGCCTCCGGGGCAATTAAAACCGGTCTTAATTTTACCCCGATGAACGTTAATCCGCTTAACGATCGTATTTGGGAATCGAAGCTGTTCCTGTCCGCCTGGCTCCAGTTCCAAGTCGATCGATGTTGAAAGTTTA
The DNA here is from genome assembly GCF_050948215.1 of Halictus rubicundus. Lineage (NCBI taxonomy): Eukaryota > Metazoa > Arthropoda > Insecta > Hymenoptera > Halictidae > Halictus > Halictus rubicundus. The sequence continues at coordinate 8,153,044 of NC_135165.1, forward strand.
ATTGCTCCGCGTATGTACTCTTCAATTTCATATGCGATGACTCGAAAAAATATTTCAATCCGTTTTGGAAAAATTGTTGGTATTGAAACTGTCTCGATGATACAGGACGAGGGAAAAAGAAGACACGGTATCTCTGAAAAAATGGGCAACTTCAGAGGTCTCTAAAATCGTTGGAAAATTTCTTTCGTGAATGAAACCACGACTGATTGAAAGATTGAAGCCTCCTCTTTCCAACGACCTCTTGACAATTGATATACGATTTTTTTAAATCGTTCTATTACGCTTCGAATGAAAGGTGTGCTGTCAATGAGAGAGCTATACACGAATGAACTTGTGCTTCAATTTTATGCTATAAAACAGCAAAAAAAAATCGTACGTAAAATTTTAAGAGCTTGTTGGAACGAGGAAGCTTCGATCTTTAAATCCACGATGGATTCAGTCGCGAGAAAAATTTTAACCATGCTTCTACAGAAATTTCAACATGTAGCATTTTCGATTAAAACCGTGTCGTCAATTTTCAGTCTGCTACACGATTGCAAAACTTCTTATACGAGAATAGGGAAAACTATCTTTTACGATTCAGTAGCCAACGTATTAATTAATTACCCTTCGTCGATCATGTGTCCACGAGTAGTGACAATGCTCGGAGAAACCACATCGTTCTGCTGAGGTCTGTTGGCCTTGGCAGTCGGTTTGGTGGGATCGTCATATATTATCAATTACGAGTAGGCGACGGACAGCTTTACGACAGATGGCTTGCGTTATTAATTGTTATTATCGTCATTAATTCCTACGTAATCTGCGTGTAAACTGTACGACGTAATATGACAAGCGGTTACGTATTCTTTGTCAAAGTCTTACAAATTTATGCGGATCGTTAGGATTCACTAATGTCCATGTTTTTTTTTCTCTGGAAAATAATCTTGGAATTCTTTCCATTCAAATTTACTTTCTTGCGTTAATCGGCGCTAGGGATTCAACGAAGTCTAACATTTCAAGGCTGTATGTTGATAAGCCGTTCGATAGCAATAGCTACAGAGATGCAGGTTCGTTCATCGACCGGGATCATCGCTTTCCGCGATTCGCGAGCGATCCGAGTCACCTGACCAAGAACGCCAGGTGACAGATGGCGATTGGCTGGGCGTCCGCGCGCGTTTCGCCGACGAAAATGTCGGCCGTGTAGTCCAGTTCTCGATCGTTCCCGGCAGCGGAGATCGTAAATTCACCTTTAGAAATCAAGCTTTGGCTTATTTCTTTTTGGGGGAGGGGAAGGGTCGAGGAGGGGGAGCGAGGGGATGACGTTGCGAGGCGTCTGGCGAGAAAGGGGCCGAATGGATACAAAAAGGGAGGAGAGATTTAAAGGCGAACCGGGAGTTCGGCGGATCTCTTCGGAGAGTCAAGGTGCCACGACGGAAATAGGTGGGTGAAAATCGAGGAGCACGATGGAGAAGAAGAGCGCACTTCGAACTCTCTCCGCGCGGCGCGCGAGGGCCGACGAGGGAAAAGAAGAGAGGACGAGGACAAGTCAAAGAGCAGAGAGAAGAGTCGAAGGAGGACGGGCCCCGGTGTGGCTCGTCGTAACTCAAGTCTAGTTAAGAGAGCCATAATTCAGGGGATAGCACCAGGTCCTCAAACGGCCCATAAATTATGGGCTTTTAATTTCGCGATATTAACGGGACGATCGGCCGAATGGCAAGCCGAGCGCGGTTCTCGGAGTTTCGTCGCACTCTTTCGGACCCATCCGAGTTTTTCCCCTTCTTCCTGTTTCTTCTTCTTCTTCTTTTTCTTCTTTTGGTACGTCGCGGATCGCTTTTCGAAACTGTTTTACTGCTGTCGGGAGAAACACTAATTCGCGAATGCCGGATGCTTTTGAAGACTTTTTGGCTCCGTCCAGCGTCACATTTGGGAATTAATCTCAGAAAACGCTACAACCCAGTAGTCCAGAACTTCGCACACGTATTGACGCATATCTGGACCAACACCATAAATTTTTACAAAGCATCGCATCAAAAATTGTGGGAGTTACTAATTTTTCAAATCACTTTGCAGATAAATCAATCGAACGCAGAAGAAACGAAAGAAATTAACAACCAGTTTTATTTATCTCAAAAATTGTAAAAAAGATTCGCAAAGCTTCTGGACCGTACTATCTTTGAAAATAACTGATTTCCGCCTTCCCGGACTTTTCTGTCTGGATTCCTCGCTGGGAAACCATCATTGACGCGCGAGCGAAATTGAGAAGTTTGATTTGTGAATTTATGAGCGGATAAATCACACGCTATCACGGAATCTGACTGAGAGTCGCAGATTGTAAATATTGGTAGATTAACGGTGATTATCCGGTGAAGATCCTCCATGCAGCTGGTTTGCGTCGTGCACATAGCAAGAAGTGTCTAAGGGCCGTCGTGTGTTCGACGTTTCCTGAATTCGCCAATTCAATGTGTCCGTCTCGATGACGTCGCTGCGAAGTCACTTCAATGACTCTTGTCAAAATCGTAACTCTTTGACGAACTTCGTGGGTCTATTCTATCATGGGAATTTATCCTATTGGTTCTCGACGTTTGAAATTCTAACATCGGGAAGGCTATCATCGAATTCTTCTAAATAATGACCTCCTGCATTTCGAAATCAGGAAAATTGGGAAGAAACACATTATTAATAACTCTAATATTCACAGATTAACACATAATCTACGTACCAGGTACCGTGCAAGGAATTCTCAATAAGGGGTGACTCGTATTATACAACCTTAGGGGTCGTCCAATTTCGAACCAGAACTTTAGAAATTTTTTGAGGAAAGGGAAACAAACTAATCAAAAATTCATTTGGAGGGATTTAATATACAGATCCCTAAGTATACAAGAAAAATGTTACACGTCATTTGTATTAAAAATGGCGGCGCTAGACGTTCTTGAGTGCAGAAACTTTATTTCATTGAGGATCTGGTGCCAAAAGCAAAATATTGGTTTTTGTAAAAATGGCTATCGAAAAATTGTGTATAAATGGAATAGTTTGAATACAGGTGACACAGGTGTTGCCCCACGCGCCACCATTGCAGAATTCGAAATTTTTGACCCCTGAAAAACTGTTCCGTGAAATGTCGCCTCACTCTCCAGTCAGCAATTGCCTAGGAACGGGAACCCGTATTTACAGGGGCGTGCGCAGTCCGCGAGAAACCCGTGTGTACTTTTACTCTCGTCACCATGAGAAAATTGCGCGAAAGTCAGCCGGGTTAAACAATATTTGATCCGCGGCTCCGAAAGGAGCGACAGGTTTACAGCCGCGGATAATTTAAGTTATCCGAGAGTGCAAGCAGATTTCCAGCGAGCGTGTTCGTTACCGGGAAACCGCGTCGAATAAAGAATCAGCCAGGTAACGTTCCAGCGACGCCGCGCCGTGCTGGTGCTCAATGAATCTCGGCATAGATGCCCGGTCATGTAATAGTAAAACGTGGCACAGTTATACTGTAGTCGGCAAGAAAACGAAACGCAAGCGCACGGTGTACCGCGGGTTGTGTAAATCGGTCGCAAATGGATCCGACCTACAGGTGCTTGATTCATGGGAGCCGTCCGTATCGGCGATCATCGATCGACTGGCGTAACTCTCGTCGAAGAAACTTCTTCTCGGAAAGCGAAGAAGGATATTATTTCGTAGCTCGGCTCTCGAGCGACCATAAACGCGCGCGGCTCAAGCGAGTACGGGCGACGAGGAAACGCGAGAGACGAGTCCATCAGGTCCATTTACAGCCGATCGGAATTCGGTTCGCCGGCGGGGAAAGCTGCCCAATAATTGCTCCCGAAAACTAATCACTATTTTCGCGGTACTATACTTTCCCCCGTGGAATCGGCCGCGTAACGCCGTAGCGAACCGAGAGACACCGTTCGGTTTCCGGTCATCTGTTTAATCGACTAGACCCCATAAATCGCGTGGAAACGTGTTTCCGTCACGAATTTCCCCGTTCGCTCTTTCCATCGAGCCGCTGACAGACTATTCATTCGAACGTGCAGACACACTAATATCGGGAGCCACTTAAGGACAATTGCTACCTTGCCCGGTTCGACCAGAGCCGTTTTCCTCGAAACAGGTGCCTCGATGCTTTTCCCTCGACGAGACGGGCGTTTATGTCTGTTTCGAGGCCCGTGGAGAATATTTATCCGTCGCGGTTAAGCTTCGAACATCCGCGCGTCGGGAATCAATTTTCTGTCGAATCACACTCATTCATGATCGTTGGTCTGTCAGAGGCCGATCGGTTAACTGCCCCTCGAGTACTCAAATAACATTGACATTTTAGTGGTGAAACATTCGATCGATGCTTAACTTTTGCACATTTGCAATAAAGTTTGTTGGAGTATACACCGAAATGCACGAAACATGCGGAGACGGAGGTCTTTTTTGACCTGCGGTTTATTGCACTTCGAACGCCACCTTTTTCCCTATTAACCCTTTCGCTTCGAGCGCCGGATATATCCGGCATCCGCGCGACGACTTGTGCGTACGAGTGCCGGATATATCCGGCATCTATATGAGTGTATATAAGTATCATGTGTGGCAATGATGAATTCATCTTTTTTCTTTAGAATAATTAATATAATATTGTATAAATCTTTTCATTTTAAAAATATAAAGAATACGTGCTATATTAGAGCAATAATTGTTTTATTAAGCATAGTAATTATTTAAGACGTAGAAAAACGTATATACAATAACCACGCGCACTGTGCACATTTCTGGCGCATGCTTCCGTTCGGTGACGGCACTTCGGCGGACTGGACTGCCGAAGCGAAAGGGTTAAAGGGCCTAAGGAGGAAGAAGGCAACAGTCAGTCCAAGCCAGTCTACCGAGCCAGTAACAGCTCCCACATTTCTATTCCAACTACCGATAGTCACACTTTCAGTGTATCAGTCAAATACAGAATTGTGTTATATGCGAACAATATTAATCAAGCTGATCAACGTTTCTTCCGTTGCGGAGTTTAAATAAACGCTTAAAATATAAAGTTGCATTTAATCTCCTAACCTCGTCATCCCAACAAAGTTTATAATTTGCAAAAATACTCAACGAAACTTTGTCCCCTACGAAATAGCTAAAAGAATAATTCTAAAATTGCAAAATCCGCTGGTTAAATTGCACAATGTCTCGGTCACCAACAAGCGTTTCGCTCGCCGATACGAGCTGGGCGTTGCGTTGTCGCGACGGAAAAACGACGATCGTTGAAAAGTTTGCGAGCGACGATAAAAACTTTCTCATTACAACGCCGGCGTGCAGACGTCAACGACTTGTGGGGTGGGGTTAGGAAAGTTGGCGGGGAAGTAAGAGCAGGGTAAAAAGGAGCGTTCCGGAGCGTGTTTGATCGGTGACACGCGGAAAACTTGGCTCGGGGTGGAATGCTTCGTGGGAGTTCGCGAGGTACCGGCCGACAAGTTGGCTTTCAGCGGCGCTTAGAGCCACTCCGAATTTCCCTCGCCTCTTCCACGGAACCGTCCGCATGAATAATTAAGAGCTGGGAATCTGCTTGACGCGCACGTACCCTGTCGGGACCGTACGAATCCGGTTTTGCCGCGGTTAAAAACTGAGGGCCCGCCGCGAATGAGAAACGCGTTTGCCGCCGCGCGATGACAAACTATTCGTAGCTCGCGCTCGCGTGTTTTCGCGTTTCGCGAAACCCCGCTGCTACAATCCCATTCCTAACTCATCGGACCGTGCAGGTTTTATCCCGGACAAAATTCTCTGTGCGATACTGTTCGCAGCACGTGTGTGCATAAACAATCTTCTGCTGGTTTCGTTCGGCACGCTCGCTACCAGCATTTTTCTTGCGTCGCTTACCTCCTTTATGAAGCATTAAATTTCGCTGAAGAAAGTCGTGGGTTCTCTGAATACTATGCTGTGTACTTTAACCAACAGAATGTATAAAATTAAGTTTCATCAAGCAAACTGCGAGATCGTGGACGTCACAGACTTGCCGCGGTATTAACGAACGTGAGACTGTGTAGCCTTACATATGCATTGCACTGTTCTCCTAGTTAGCGCAAAATTTTTTTCGTGTATGAATGTATTATAACTTGAATACTGAAGCTGTTTTAAAAATTTACGTACGATTTTTTTTGTTGGCTGTTTTAAGGAACAGAAACTAGGAACACGTGTGTTCCCGATAAATGGGGCACATTGACGCCTGTAAATTCTTTTAACCCTTAGCACTCGAGTGATGACTTTGAAGCACCACTACAAATTGTTGTGGCATTATTTCAAGGAAATTACAAAAAATATTACAAAATATTTGTTACATTACAAAATTTGTATGTAATAGATCACTAAACATTTAAATATTATATGTGGAAATCGGATCAGTTTCGTATGAATAGAATGAGAATATTCTAAGACGGAAGAAAAATTTAATTTTAGAATGAAAATAGCACCGAGTGCAAATGGTTAATATTTTTATCATTTGAAATTACAAGAAATTTCTGTCGTAAGCGCATAAAATCCGCAATGCATTTATTACACAGGGGTTAGAACGAGCACATATACATCCCATGATCATTAAAGGGTTAGGATCAGCATCTGGACATCGGGAATCTCTGAATAATGGATGGTACCTAGTACAGGATCGAGCCTGAATTAATAAAATCGATGTCCAATCCACACATGTCTCGATTGAGGTTCGATACGGAAGATGTTCGAGCGCAAGGTGCATTTACGGTTCTGCAGGGTGTAGGTGCACGGTTTTTCTGAGTGGTTGGCAACGATTGCAGCGGTGTCGACTGATGATCGGCTATTTGACCGGTTCTCATGAACTCCAGCACGTGTACCAGCCCGAGCCATTTATGCTGGTCTGTACACGTCGTACAGCTGTAGACACGCGTGTCTTACGTGCGCCCACAGAAAGAGAGAACGGAAACACCGACACCAGGCGAGCGAGAGAAAGAGTGAGAGAGAGAGAGAGAGAGAGAGAGAGAGAGAGAGAGAGAAAGATAGAGTGAGAGAAGCTCTCCGTAGAGCGTCGGTACGTGCTCGCTGTCATACATTAGAGTTAATTAAGTGTGTTTAATTAAACCCGTCGCTCCCCTTCTTCCGTGGACCCCGTCGACGGCCTCTGCCCGCGGAGATATACAGAACTATCCGCAAGAGCGAGGTACTCCTTCGGGGCCACGTTCTCCTCTGCTTATGGTTCCCGCCACGTCTCGCCCATTTTCTCTCTGCACGCCGATCAACTTAGAAGTGTTAATGACTCTCCCCCGGCTTCGATTCCCGGTACCAATGGAATTTCTCTCGATCGCGTTTACCATTACGGGCGGGTCCGCATCGTTTTCGGTACGTGGTCGTAGAGGAAGCAAAAGAAACCGAATCGCGCGCCACCGCCACTGAGAGTGAGAGAGAGAGAGGGAGAGAGAGAGAGAGAGAGAGAGAGAAATTTACACAACCATTCCGGTATCGAGTCGATAGCCAACCGTGGAAATTAGCGTGACAATTAGCGGCGCCCGGTAACGATCCAACGCGATAAGACTTTCGTTTCGACGAACACAGGAGCAAAAGGAATACAGGCGAACGCGGCGAAAGAAAGTTTTCGGACGAAACGCAACGTTCTTACTTCAATAATCCATTTGTAACCGTCTCGACAAGCTAAAACAGTTTATCTAATAATTTTCAAAGTAATCAATTTTAGTGTTAGGTCCCAAAAAGATCCACAGCCTAGCGTTAGTACACAAAATGAAGCAATAAAACACACACATAGAGATCTCAGAATCCAGTCGTTGTGTATAAAGGTTTGGAAGAATAATTATTACAAAGAGACACAGGTACAAAAAATAAAATAAATAATGATTTGCTTCTGAGCCTCTTTACACATAAATCCTGTATTAAAATAATATTTGCAGAGAATCTCTAATTTTATGCAGACACATTTTCCACTTCCAACTTCAGCAATAATTTCCAACACGCGTGAACCGACGATTAAGAGGAAGTACATGTACCAAATATTTTTCCAAGCGGTATATCATACTAAACGATACTAAAGATCAAGTTGTGCGACTCGCGTGGCCCACTATGAAGAATTTATCTCCGATCGAGCGAGCAGTGTCTCATTTACAGTAAAAATGAGACGTAACATCGAATCTCGCTATCTATCTCCGACGAAATGGCACTCCGTGGGTGCCTAGGTGGACATTCAAGGCGTGGTGGCCGTTTGACGTCCAATTCATTTCATCTTTTACAAAACTTTCCCCGGAATGCTTGCGGCCTGGCGTGGTCGGCAAGCAGAAAACCAACACGCTGCGCGGTTATTAAATTCAACACCTCGAATTTCCATTGAACGTGGGACCAACCTTTATTTATAGAGCAGGCGATGACCTTTGAAACTGGACCCGCGCATTAATAAAACGAGCGGGTTATTGTCTGTCGGGGAAAGTTGCAATCACATTGTTCAACCCTGCGAAACACTACGCTGCACGGTGGCGAATTTTCCTCTCAATCTGCAACAAAAGTGGATTCAAATGAACCAAGCCTTGTTGCCTAACCTGACAAATTTACTCAATGTATTTCCTTCATGAACTAACGCAACGCACCTTCTTAAAGTGAACCTAACCTCTCCTCTTACTCTTAAAAATTCACTCAATGTATGTCGTTCGTGAATTAACAAAACGTACCGACTTACAGTAAAGAACATCTTTCCCTTTGATCTTAAAAATGTACTTAATGTATTATTGCTCGAGTACTATTAAGATGTATCTTTTCAAAGTGAACAAAACCTTCCCTTTTAATTGTAAAAGGTTACTCAATGTATTTCGTTCATGCATTCATTGAAGCCAATTTTTAATTAGCTGGACTCTTCTTTGCAAGATCAACATACGGTAACTGTATAACCTATAATTGGACTATAGTCCTGGTTTAACCCTTAGCGCTCGAGTAGCGTTTCTGAGGCGCCACCAAAAATTGTTCTATCACTATCAAAAATATTTTCTACGTTACTAAGTTCGGTTATATTCAATAAATTTCTAAATATACCAGTATTGTACGTGTAAATTACAATAGTTTCGTATGCATAAAATGAAAAATTTCTCAATCATTATTCAAAATATTTTCTACATTATCAACCCCTTCCCCCACAATATCGAGTTAGATTCGCGATGAAGATTCTGAACAGAGTCTAATAAATATGTATGTTATTAATTTCATAATAAAATAAAATAAAATTCTATTTTGTTGTAGTTGATATATATCCTTTGGAGAAAACATCTTTCTTTTTCTATGAAATTCTGAACGACGAAGAATTATCAATCATTATAATCACAAAATAAATAGTAGTGCAAGGGGTTAAGTTTGTTTATGTTTAATAAAATATTACATACGGCGGTATTGTACGTGTAAATTGTTTTATGCGCGTAAAATGAAAGAAAAATCATATAGAATGGAAATACTGGAAATGTTTGGTTTCCGAGTTGAAGGGTGCAAAGGGTTAAAAATGTCAGTATTATCTAACGCGCTCTAAACGAATATCGCACATAATCGCCCATAAGATCGCATAAAAGTCGTCGCGCGTCGTTCAGTCGACATCCCCAGTTAGGGGTGAGGATCGACAATGCGCCAGGTGACCATCCTGTCAATCCTGATGGCGGAGGAAGCGACGATGGCAGCGCAGTCTATCGAATTCCCCGTCGCGGCGGCGGTTCGCCGGAAACCGGGTTCTCGGAACTGAATTATATTGTCACTCGCGGCAGCGCATCGCGATTAACAGTTAGCCGTTTTTCTGTCGGCAGTCCTTGAGTGCGGCCGGCATTCCTGAAGAAGCGGTATTGCACTGTCGATCGATATCCACGTGCAGGGACGCGGTTGCACTGCGCTAACAATCGGCCGCACGAACACAGCCGCGGACAGAAAAGCGAGAAGCGATTCTTAGGAGACGTAATGGCACTCATTCTCTTTCTCTTTCTCTTTCTCTTTCTCTTTCTCTTTCTCCCTCTCTCTCTCCCTCTCTCTTTTCTTCGCCACTTGGTCCGTGGGGGGGGGGGGGAAATGGGAACGAGGAGATGTGTAAAAGGCAATTGCCTCTCTTCACTTATGGTCCGACATAGCCGGCGACTCGCATAACTTCGCCTCTACGGCCGCCGTACGTCTTCCACGTTAATGCGCCGCGTGCATCATGCGTGTGCGTGAACGCGAGCCTCACCCCCGAGTACGAGCCAGCAATTTCGCGGGGATAATTATAAAATACGTTACGCCGATGCGGGGGACCTCTTTATACACTATACTCGATACTAAATAAACTCGCGTTTCAACGGGCATCTTACCGCGAGCATTATGCCACCGGAGGTAGACCTTGTACTGTGACTGATAAATATTGTTCCCTCAAAAATCGATCGAATTTTTCGATTTTTCTAACAGCCCCTTGTACGATTGTACGATTAACTTCAGGACGATGCACAGTCTGCTTGCAACCCCTATTTAACTACCCTAAAACAACCCTACATTAACACTAAACCTAGATCATTAAAATTGGCTGACATGTATTGTCATAAATAAAGAATTTATCAAAGAAATTTATTGAATCAATTCCTGTGGAGACATCTTTATAACTTCAATAATTGTAAAATGAAAATCTGAAACAGGTAAGTAGTTTGACAACCTGCGGTAGGTTTAGTGTTAAAGTCCTCTTGCTAATAAAATCGCCTTGTGCACTGAAAATAATTAAACGGACACTCTCTTTTATTGTATCCAACAGCCCAGAACCAATCTCATAAGTGTACAATTATTTAATTAGTATCATAATCTTCATCAAGGCCACCCCACCACGTTCTTCCGAGAATATCGCGCAATATCGAATTTCCAAACAATTTTCTGGCTTATAAAGAACGAAGCGGTACAATTTCGCAGAAAAATTAGCAAACCGACAAGTAATCTCGTGTAATACGCGTTCCCCTCGTTAGCATACATATTCATTTGCTCCTCTCGCCGACAAGCACTTACGCGGTAATATCCCTAATATTATGCATAATAAAAATACATGTACTGTGTCTTACACGCTTTTAACTAAAAAAAAATCCCGTTCGCTTGGAAGCGCACAACGTGAAAGTCTCTCTCGGTTTTATTATACAACTTTCCTCCGACTCGCTGCGGCAACCGAAATTTTTCCACGCAAACCTGTACGAAACTGTTCGGGAAAATTGTTTAGGTTTCGCGAACGGCCACGTGGCCGAGCAAAATCGTGGCGAGGGCTAATAGAATACAGCGTGCGATCGCGATAGCGGCGGCCTAAATTTAACGTGCTACATAATTCGAGTCAACGTCCGTGTAATTAATCGCGCCCGCCGTTGAGCGCAAGGCAACTTCCGGTCGCAGCCCTTAATGGCAGCGCTGCTAGCCCTGATCGGCAGCCTCGGAATCAGAGCACGTAATGCTGCACTAACATGGCAGCCAGTGCAATTTTTTCCTTGACGGTGCTTGGCAAAACGGTGGCAATTAAGCAATTTTGTTCCAATCAATACAACTACGAACATCCAATTCAGAACCTGATTTGTGAAACCTTAAAAAAAAAAAACGAGCGTTTTCGTAAAGGTCACAAAAAAATCGACCACAATCGCCGATCTCCTTCGATTGAATTAACCTTGGAATTCGGACCGCGTTATCGCAAACCAGTCGAAGCTTTCCGGCCCGAATCGACGTTATAAATTTCGGGGAAAGATAATCAGTATCGCGTGTAAACGTCTGCGGAAAGTCACAGTTGCCCGGCGCAAAAATGAAGAACCGCCTCTCGCCGAAACGCTTTCGTGTATATGTAGCTCGGTCCCAAAGTGATTCGGTTGTTCCCGGTCGACGAGTTAAGTTGTTCGGTGGACCGTAAACAGGCAACCGTGCGTTCCAGACATAACAATGTTGCACGTCGTTAAGCGGATCGTGTCTGGCTTCGTGCGCGGCGCGAAGACGCGGCCGCGCAGTACTTACCTTCTTAATTACCCGTCGGTTAATTATACCGGCGGCACTACAAAGTTGCCCGGTACCGCGATACCGGCACTCGTTAATAAAACCGTGCGGTATCGTTTAACGTGGCGCGGATGCACGCGAAATCGATCACTATCGGCCGCTATCGACTGTCGAATCGAGAGTCCCCGGCCGGCGATACGCTAATAGACTGCCGATCTCTGTGCAAGATCAAAATTATTTGCATCAATTGCGCGCCGCAAGGCCTAAATATGAGCTCGTTTCTCTCTTTCGTAGTTAAGTTGTAAAAAATATGTTGATGTTCTCAAATTCTTGCACTTTTTCTACTGTTTTAAGTTGCACTTATTTTTGTCGTAAATGCATAAAATCCGGTGTAGTTATGCCCATGGCATCTTCACTCTTATGTGCAGAGTTTAGAAAAGAACAAATAATAAAATAATTGTATATACTCGGATATTCCCTATTGTGGTGCAAAATAATTGCGAATGCTCAGCTACTTCAACATCTTCCCACCATTCCAATTTCATAGGATTAATCTGTGTACTGAGAAGTACTTCAGTTAATTTTTGCAGAATTTTTGGCAACATGCCACCATGAAATATCGTGGTCTGAAGAAACGAGGTACCATTTCAGGACAAACGGAGAAAAAAAATGCTTCGGTAAGGGATTCCGGAGTATTTTATGACCGGGAGATGTGTTGGTGAGATTTAGTGTGTCCCTGTGAGTGGTTGAATGGGTGAATCGTAGTCGATGGCCAGGTTAATCATCATTAAGACGGAAACCTGGTTCTCTAAGGCCACTCGAGGATCCTGAGTAACGATCCTGGCAGCGCGAGTCGCATTAGGGCCTCGTGTAAATACGCGAGTTCGTCGAACATGCCGCTTAATTCCGACCATGATTGCGAAATATCGTCCTTTACGAGTCCTTGCCGGATCTTTGACCTTCGCGGACCATTTCAGGACATAAATCCTTGTAAGGAACCGCGGCGTTTATCTATTAACCGAACGTTAGTAAACATTTCAATGACATCTTTTTATCCAATGCCATTTTTTTTGTGGAACGCCATTGTTCTCTAACCTTCAAATATTTTCGCGATTTATGACACTCGCGTGATCTAATGGATGAAATACCATCTAAGACCTTACAAAGATAGGACCGAAGTATATTTTATTAATTAATTCCTTATTCGATTCTTTTAAAAATGTCTAAGTACTTTTAATTTCACTTCATTAATTTTTCGATAGCATTTTTCTATAAAATATCATGTTCCTGGATGAAACATTACAAAAACGGGACTGAAGTAAAATTAATTATTTATTTCCTTATTCAATTCTTTTAAAAATTTCCACTTTTAAATTCACTTCATTAATCTTTCGATAGCATTTATCTGTAAAATATTACATTTCCATTTTTGGTTTCATTCTGCATCTGAATGAAATTAAAGAAACAAATTTAGTCATTTCAAAACAGCCAGCAATTGCAAACACTTACCAGCGAAAGTGTAGCTGTCTAAACAACAGTTAGGGTTGTAACATAGTAATTGACAGACAGTTGCGTACAAAATCCCCGAAGAAAGAAATGACGAGATCGACCGCGGTCAAGCGGGATCGATTCGGTCCGGGTACGTGAGTCACGATCCACAGGATCGTTGTTGCCCTCGAATAGATCGAAACTGGCTGTGGCCCCTCTAGCGATCGCTGGATCACTGGATCGCTGGCTCGCACGGCCGCTGACGTCACCCGGCGCGTTTGAGGTCAGTAGAACGAGATGAATTGACTCGTCAGCGTCGATGCCACTTTTTTCAACTCGCGTCGATGAAATCACGAGGGTGCCACGATTCTTCGACAAGGTGGCCCCGACACACTGTCACGCCGTATGAATCGAGGATCGACCGAAGATGATATTTTTCCTGTCGGGATCCATCGATCCCCGTCCTCTCTTTCTCGATGACTGATCGACGCAGCCGCGAATAAATCCAAATTCACCGAACGATCCGTAACGTCTTGATTTGCGGGCGATCCTTTTTACAAGGCCCCCTATTTCATCCTAACCGTGAGCCTGGCGAGCCTTTATGCTTTTGTTAGAAAGTCGATTCAGTATTGTTTGCTGACGTGCTCGAACGAATAAAAATTCTGTCGAATTGGAAATCAAAGGGAAACCTTGTCAAACTCAGTCCTTTATACACGAGGATTTTTAAAAATATTGAAAGTACTTTCCTCGGCAACATAAATCCTATATCAAAGTCTTCGGTTCTGGGGAAAGTGAAAAAATGTATACCGATCTCTTCTTATCATAATAATGAAATTATTTGTTTGCAAGTTAAAGAATTAAACACGTGGACCTGTCCTGGGGAAAATGGAAAATGTATACCGATCTCTTGTTACCGGAATAATTAAATTATTTGTTTGCAAGTTGAGGAATTAAGTGCACGGACCTGGTGTTGCCAATGTGAAGACACTCAAAGGGTTAATTCTTAACAATTTCCATTGACTGGATCGAATTCGATTTTTGGCGTACACCGTACTGATCCATCGTGCCCGCTCGATAGGAACAGAGCAGTGATCTACGATCTATGCAACCGATATCGAACGGAGAACGGTAAATCGGCGAAAGGCTCGATCTCGGTTTCTCACGAAATTCGCTGCGCCTTCCGCCTCTTACAAATAGCCCCGCTTTTTCGAGCCGATCGAATTCCTCAAACGCGAAACCGAAATGCCATGTGCATTTCTTCGTGGGTTTGCGCAACATGCTTTTAACGACACTTCCTCGTTCGGGGCAAAAAGTTTCTTCCTTCTTCTTTCGATGCTTCTGGTCTTTGCTTGCATAAAAATCGTTGCTCGATTCTCTTAATTTCCTATTCTTGAAACTTTTTAACAAGTTACGGCTATTTAATCCATAGATTACAGGCAGTGAATTACTGTGGTGGAATTGAAGGAGTCTTTCTTCTGCCCATGATAATTTTTTAAGTTATTTAAACACGGTGAAAGGGTTAACATCGAAGCGTAGAAGCCGTGAAGGAGAAAATTCGAGCCGCGGTACCCGCGAGGTGTGCAGAAAGACGAAAAATCGGACGCGGAGCGTGTCGGGGCGAAAGAATGAAAGAATAAAACGAGAAGAATAGTTGGTGGTGCCCGGCAGTTCCTCTCGCGGCGTCCGTATCGAATGCTAATTAAACGGGTGTCGACTGTATCAAAATACCTAACGGCTGGGCCAGCGTCGAGGACTACGGGCCGATCGGCGGAGAAGGGCCACGGTATAGTTTTCGGGGAGCCGTGGAGCCTAATGTATGCCAGTGGGCTAGCACGGTGGTCTTGCGGCACCGTGTGGGTGGTCCACGTTCTCTTGCCAAGGCACTCCCCTATGCTACGGGCGCTGCTATGTGCACTATATACCCTTTCTCTCTTACTCTTTGTCTTTCGGCCCGTCTTCTCACTCCGTCTGTCATACACTCCCGTTCGGGACTCGCCTAAATTTTCCACGTTAACTCTTTCCCCTTCAATTAATTTCCTCGGCGATTCATCGCTCTCTTTCGGGCTTGAACTACTGTCATGTTGTACCGATTTTATTATCAGATATGATAGGAATAATTACAATTTCTGATGCTCTTTGTGTTTGGACCGTCTTCTCATTTTTCTTAACATACGCAATTCAGGATTTGTCTAAATGAATTTCCCTAGCGATTTATAGATATCTTTCAAGCTTAAACTGCTACTGTGTTGTATCAATTTTATTATGCGAGATACGATAGAAATTGTAAAAATTTGTGTCTTCCCATTTAGCGTGGCATACACTCTCGTTCAGAATTTATTAAAATTTTTAGTAAACAAAAAATTAAGGTAGTTCTCTGCTCCCAAAGAATAAACTTCCCCTGAAGCAACGTCAAAGAATAATATTTGCAATCGAGAGAGCAAGAGTAAAGCTTCCTTCAATGCATAAAATTAAAAAGTAATTTCAACCCTCAACTGCTTGTACCCAGAAGTTTTTTCACAAAACCAATAAAACTCTGACAATTTCGCTTCCACATTAAAGTAACCTTGCCTATTAAAATTTTATCTGCAATAAATAAAGCTAAATTATCATCGATTCGAGGAATTCCACATATCCTTCGTGACCTCAATGACTAAAGGGTTAATTACCATGAAACCGTGGATCTCTATGCACGCGTGGCATGTGCGAGTTAAACATAGCGAAATGATCGAGTTCGCTAAACTGCATACGCCTATCTAATCTTCGCCAGATTGCGAAAAGAAACTTTTCCACGATTGTATAAAAGTGTGCCATTAAGATAGGAATTTGCATAAAGTCCCGCAATAATTGTTCCTCATTATTTCACGTAATAAAATCAGTGTAACGTAACGACGATTTCGATGCGAGGGAAAGCTGTAAACCGTCGAGGAAATCTGTTGGCGGACTATATTTATTCTTCACCACTATTTTTAAAATGATATAATTTTCTTACTCACTTTGCTATTTTCGAAGCAAAATCCATTTTCAACTACTCTCTTCAAGGGAATTTGATTCATCACTGCTCCTTTTCAGACAAATTTTATTTTTCACTACTGCTCTCACTAATTCTCTGCTACATTAAAACAAAATCTTCTTCTCTGCTCTCCTACCAAAGGAAATTTAATCCTTCTTCAATTTCTACCGAAGAAAATTCCCTTCACCGTCCTTTTTTCGAATGGGGAATTTAATTCCCTACTAATTTCCCGTTTCTCAATCTCAAAGGCTCACGGATCGGCCGATATCTCTCAATCTCCGGGCGTCCAGCTCGTGGTTTCCTCTTCAAAAACTTCGTTAAGGACATCGGGGCTTTCTCTAATCTGATGGTCTCGAGAGCCGAGAGCCGTCATTCCCTCGGCGAAGGAAGAAGCTGCGCTCATTTGTATTCTCCTCCACTTTTCTTCTGTTCATGGGGCCGACGTGGATCGTGTTCAGGTTCCGATGGACCATATTCCCGGCACGTGCGCACCGAGGCACGCGTAGGTACACATATCCACGGGACCAGGTTCGCGAATAAACACCGGCACGAAACTGCTTTCCACGTTGCGGTGCCACCGCAACCTGTGCGAGGGGCGCTATTAGGCGAGAGAGCCGGTATCGCCGCTCTGCATCGGGCTGGTGCATCGCGATGCACATTATGCATACGGCGTGCTCGCGTTTACGGCCCGGTATCTGCCTATTTGTTTTCGGCCGTTAACTAATACGCCGCGTGCTACGCGCGTTTTCACCGATGCAGTTTGCTGCGATGCACCGTACACCGGCACGAAACTGTATTTTCATGGGTTCCAACTTTATGCCAATTTCGATTGAACGACCACACTCTTTAGAATGTTACCGCCATTTATTGGAGCAAGAACGACACAGAATTGTGGATGCAGAGATATCAATGCACTCAACGAGGATGCATTGTGTGCGAAAAGATAGAAGTTGAACGAAATTATATTTTGATGGTCACCAATTTTTGTGCTGAATTCGAATAAACGACGTCACTCTTTAGAATGCTGCTGCCATTTATTGAAGCAGGAACGACACACAGTATTGAGGATGCAGAGATATCAATGCACTCAACGAGGATACATCGTGTGCCAAAAGATACACACTGAAGGAAAGTATATTTCGATGGTCTCCAATTTTAGTGCTGTATTCGAATAAACGACGTCACTCTTTAGAATGTTGCTACCATTTATTGGAGCAGGAACGACACAGAATTGTGGATGCAGAGATGTCAGTGCATTCAACGAGGATGTATCGTGTGCCAAAAGATAGTAGCTGCACGAAATTATAGTTTGATGGGCTTCAATTTTTGTGCTGAATTCGAATAAACGACGTCACTCTTTAGAATGTTACTGCCACTTATTGGAGCAGTAACGACATACAGAATTGTGGCTGTAGAGATATCAATGCACTCAACTAAGATGCATCGTGTGCCAAAAGATAGAAGCTGCACGAAATTATAGTTTGATGGGCTCCAATTTTTGTGCTGAATTGAAATAAACGAAGTCACTCTTTAGAATGTTACCGCCATTTATTGGAGCAGTAACGACATACAGAATTGTGGCTGGAGAGATATCAATGCACTCAACGAGGATGCATCGTGTGCCAAAAGATAGAAGCTGAACGAAATTATATTTTGATAGTTTGCAATTTTTTGCTGAATTCGAATAAACGACTTCGCTCTTTAGAATGTTGCTGCCATTTATTGGAGCAGGAACGACACACAAAATTCTGGATGCTGAGATGTCAATGCATTCAACGAGAGTGCATTGTGTGCCAAAAGATAGAAGCTAGATGAAACTGTACTTTGACGGTTTCTCCAATTTTGTAATCAATGTTTCTATCCTTTTGTCGAACCAGCTCCTAGAACCAACGGTTTCCTAAGGATTAAAAAGAAATGGCTACACGGCCTCTATAGTATTTAAGGACATGTCACGGGGCCCATTGAATCATGGTATGTACGTTGGGTCTGCTGCGCTCGCTAGGTTGCACTCTCGGCACGGTTGCACTCGCGCGCGGATTCGGTGCGTGTTACGGGGCTCAAGATAGTCTTTACACGACCCTTTACTTACCGGCGATGTACAACACAGTTACCCGCCTACCGTATTCTCCTTCTCGAGAGAAAGAACCGCTGTGGAAGGGTTGCTCAAGACTGAGACGGAGGTGCACACGTGTGGTCGACGGTGTATCGCTCAATTGAGCGAACGGTCTGAAAACCGGTCCCCGGACAACCGAGTGTCACGCCGTTGCCGCCGATGCTGTTTTGACTAATTTGCTGGCCCTTTCCCCGCGCGATATTACCCTATTTCGTGCCTCCTCTATGTCTCTAATTAGCCGCTTTGATCTTCTGTTGATCATTTCAGCCGTTCCATTACGATTCTTCAGCATCCGAGCTGTACTACTGCATTCTACTTTATTTTACTGCTGTGCTCTTGTCTCGTTAACGTAAATGGCATTTCTTCTCTGTTCATCTTTCTGTTTTTTGTAATGTTCTCTGATAAATTACGATTTCATTTTTCGTCGACTAGCATAAATCGTCTCGTAAAAATAACAAGATTGAATTCATTTAGATTTTGTACGATTTTTATCATTATTCGACTGCGGATTTTTATGCAAAATAGAAATGTTTCCGATTGAGTGGAAACGGGAATTGCATTACGTTGATTAACTTTCCGCAAAAGTAGTTTCGTAATTTGAACAAATGCGAGAAAAAGAAGTCTCGGACGAATCGTTTCGACTGTCCCGGTAATTCCACAGTTAGGCCTGTCCGGTTTGACGGATGAGGGATACAATATCGCAGCGCTCACCATCCTAATGGAGTGCTCGAAAATAGCAGTAGCCGGGTCGCTTTGCGCGGAAAGAAGAATTAGAAGCGAATGGCAGGGAGATGAAGTGCGAAACGGTAAGAATAGTTTCGCGTGCGTAGGTCGCGGAATGAAAGAAAGGAGACGCGAGCATCAACGTGCCTGCGTTCGAGAGCGAAAGAGAAAGTGAAAAAAAGAAAAGATAAAAGATAAAGTGAGGAAGAAAGAAAGCGAAAAAGAGGGTGGGGGGAGAGAGGAGGGATCCGAGATAACTGGGCCGGGTTTTATTAATACGCTTGAGGACAAATTAGCCAGTTGATTGCACGATTTAATTATAACCGTCTTCCTCGGCCTCTCGGGCCGCCTCGAACCGTCTTACGAGACAGAAAGAGAGAGGCTCTCAGAGAATCCGAGAGAGAGAGAGAGAGGAGAGAGAGAGGCATTAACTGAGGCCCTGTCGAGCCACGGTATTAAAACGTCGACTTCTTTATTAACCGAACCCCGGACGCGTTCCTCCTTCCTTCTTTCTTCGGTTCACGCGTGAACGAAACCACGGTTGCCGGCGCTATCGTGGTATCTTCCTCGCAAAACGACTGCAACTTCCAAAAACGACGACCTAATTTTTTGGTATCGCTCTGATGGGGACCTCGAGGAGTATCAGAGCTGCTAGACTTTTTGTTCGTCCTCTTGCTTCATTCTCTTTTTGTCGGTTCCGCAAGGAAATCACGAAACACCACCCTGAAGTCGTGGTCACGATTTTGTGGACCAGATTAGGGTTGCTGGCCCGCTGACATTCGCTGCCGCCATCTTGATAAAAACCCTGGCTGCATGGAGTCTGTATACTTATGACTAGCCTTGCGGATTTTATGGCGAACATGGGTAGATTGAACGCAAGAGTTAAAATATTTAAAGAAATTAAAAATGATTACTTTGGACTCGCGACAATTTCTATTTTACATAAAAATCCGCAGTCTACTCATGACTGACATTGTTTTTTTGCTCGCCATTTTGCTGGATCATCAGTAGTCATTGTAAAGTTGTCTTTTTAATTGAAATGGCAAATTTCGATCGGTACTACACCAGTTGGTGTTTGTACCATTATTGTTACAGATAACGAACGAACAATTGCAATCGTATACATTATATTGACCTTCAAATGACCTTCACAGGAATTATTCTATAAAAAAGCATAACATAACGTACAAATACGATGTTCAAGCTTACCGTGCTTAAATAGACTACCTTAGGAGGAGCACCGAAACATTGTCCTTGAAATCCCAAATATGACCTCGCGAAAAAGTCTCTTCTATTAAATCTCTGTAGTTTTAAAATCATAAATAGCTACAAAAAAATCACAAGGCAAAGGATTAATCAGAGAATCGGGGTTCATAGGACAACACAATTTGTACCGTTGAGTGTTGAGGCTTCCGGAAGTGAACCGTGTCCTTCTAAAATACTGATCCATTATTAGTCTAACGCTTGATGAAGTTGCAAAGCTTGCGAAACGTTGGGATAATGATCCCAAAAGGACGCAGCGTACATTCGCAAGGCTGAACAGCAAAAACCGTAGGATGTCGGGCCTGAAATCTCCGATTAGGAAACCTTTAGGCTTGAAACCGGGCATCGCGGGTCTGTTTGCCCAGCGGAGAAGAACATCGTGGAGGGCACTCGATGGTAAAGGTCCCGCTAGCAGCCTTTCGTGGAGAACAAGTTCGTCCGGGGCCTCGCGTTGCTCCTTTTTTTCCGGGACTATACATAGTCGCTATTCATCGTCGGTATAACCCACGGACCTACACGGTGGGAGCCGTGCCTCGTAATGAAGACGTTTCTCTAGGTTAGGGGAAGTTTGACGTTTTTATGGGTCAGCCTTGACTCCTCTTTTTTCGGCTCTCTCCGGGTAGCTCGGTCCTCGTCATTGCCACGGGCCGACAGCCTCCTCTCTCTCTCTCTCTCTCTCTCTCTCTCTCTCTCTCTCTCTCTCTCTCTATTCCTTTCACTCTTTCTCTATATCTCTCTCTCTTTCACTCTTTCTCAATATCTCTCTTTCTTCAGCAACCTTCGTCTAACTCTTTCCACGGATCTCTCGGCGTTCCCCGAACGACCGGCCAAAGCCAGCCACGTTATTGACGGGTCTATCATCTCGCTAATTCCGTAATAGGAGGACTTTTCGGGGGTTTAACTCCTCTAACGTAGGATGTTAACGACCGAACGGGGCCCCGAAAGAGCCGCGGTGCAACGACCTTGCATCCGCGCCGATGCATCCTGCGGATACGCGACAGGGACAAATCGTCTCCCCCACCGCGAAGGGAAACGTGATTTGTACGGGCGTTCGTCTGGCTCGGTTCTTACGGGTCCAGAGAATTCCGAGGAACCGTTCGTCGCTCGTTCCTGAAGACGAACACTCGAGAGCCGAGGTGTCGAGCAGCCCGGGAGTCTGGTTTGACTGGCCACTTTCGGGCCCCGGGACCACGATGGTTCTTTATGGGTTCGATGCTATTTCGTTGGGATATCGGAGACGTTGCCGACCTTCGAGGGCCCCCTCCTGTCGATTTGACACGTTTCTCAATCATTTCGAGCCAGTGGTATGCTCCGAATGACTAAGATAAACTCGTTTTGAGTTAACCCGATTTTCAGATCTAACAATCTCTAACGAAGCCAACTTTCTGCTGTATTAATTTTGCTGAGATCGATTGTACCTGAACGAGGCAGCTGAAATACATTGACCTTGAATATAAGACCTAACTGATTACTAGACTGCGGGTCTTCAAGCAGAATTAAGAATTTTACTTACTTGTAAAACGCATAAAATCGGCAGTCGACTAATTACCAAGACCAAAGCACATTCCCAGCCCTAAATTGTATAATGTTAGGATAAAGCATTCTTCGGCAAAAAGAAGTTTCCTGCCCCAGTCCCGAAAGGATCCCGCGTCTTTATGCTGCCTGGACGTTTCAACCTGGCCTGGTCGTTTCCAGGAGGATCCCGCTTAGGTTAGCTGCTTGTTGCAGCCGATGCTGCGCCCGGTAAGCAGATCCCCTCTTTTTGACGCAAATCGCAATTTCGCGGGCATCAGCGAGCCGCTTTTTGTCCCAGGAAAAACCTCGACGGGCGTGGATTCGTTAATCGACGTCGGGGCTTCATCCAGATAATGCGGATCTTCCTCTTCTTTCTCTAATGAGATCGTCCCGAGATCGAGGAAACTGTTGATCCACACGATCCTCTGTTGACCGCTGGCTCGACGATGCAGCCGTTAATGATCTGCACATGCTTTCCTTTTTTCGATATACGGGACGTTCAACTGCATGTCAGAAACCTTAGAAGAATCTGGGAGGGAAGTGAAAAATAAGGATTAAGATATGACAACTTTGTTTTGCAAATTATTGAAGACTCAATACTGTTGGTGGAGGGTTGCCTGTTGGCGGAGTCACTCCTTAAAATATTTAAGAAAAATTTGAACCGAATACGCAGGACACATGGATACGTGGTTCCTGTATCTTGAAACTAAAGCAGATAATTTTTACTTTGCATAAAAATTAAATGCTCAAGACTTTGGATTGCATAATTCGCACCGTTGCAACGTCGTATTTGCTGACACACCCCGACAACTCGACATTGTAGGTCCATTGTGAACTTAAGAAAAGTATCTGCGTGAATGTGTACGTGATTCTCATTTCTATTTTGCACGGAGTCTTGAATAATTGACACGTTAAATGCATTAATGCTCGGCTATCGTAAAGATAATTGCCGGTAGCGTGCACGTAGAGAAGCATTCCTAGGTAATGTACCTACACTCTCGTCGGCTGCAATTAAATGGTAATGCTCGTCGATCATAAAGGTTGCATCGACGTTCAAACCGACGCCGATGATTTATGAGATCTGCAGCGAATTTTATTGTGTACACACGTTGCCGTAGACGAGCGAGCCAACGAGCGCGCGGGGCTACCATAATAGCAACGATGCTAATAGAACCGTAATTATTGATAATCATGGGAACTCGTGTAATTAGAAGACGATCGTACGCTGGCGATAATGATAAAATCGTCTAATGGAGTTGACTGACCGACCGATGATTGTTGCGCGAGTGCTCGCGCGCGCGCGCGCGTGGACGTAAACGGATTCAAATTGATTCGTAATGTTAACGATGACGATGCTGACACACAGAGCTACCGAGGCGACTCGTTTGCTCGTAGCCGACTATGATTTACGGCAGTATAATTGCACGGCGAGTGCAATTGTTGGTCAACTAGAAATTCCTCGGGATTATCGTCCTGGGGAACTAACGAGGTTAATTTTATTCGGGTAATAACGATGGCTGAAAATCACTGGAAGCGGTAGGCATTCACTGACGTAAAATATAATGGTCTTCTGCG
Organism: Halictus rubicundus; assembly: GCF_050948215.1. Lineage (NCBI taxonomy): Eukaryota > Metazoa > Arthropoda > Insecta > Hymenoptera > Halictidae > Halictus > Halictus rubicundus. Next base: position 8,176,641 of record NC_135165.1, read on the forward strand.
GTTGGTTATGCTCTGGTTCGCCTTAATGAGCCCGGCAGAGCTTTGATTCTAAGCTGGCTTTATTTTTGGAGTTACTGTAAGGTCTGGCCGTGGACAATGGCGGGCTTCAAAGGGTGCCGGTGGTTGAAGGGCTCAAACATGCACTAAAATCGAATTGAAACATTAATGCGTCGATTTAAATCATTTTTTACCAAGTTGCAACCTTCTATCTCAATCGGGAGGGTAGTTACAGGGAAAAATCGTATTATCAATTTTTGGTCCATCTTCCCTATACACGCTTGAGCAAAAATTTTGAAAAAATTCTGAGATATTGTTACCAAACAATATTGTTACTAAACATATTCTAGAATTTTTTCGAATTTTTTGGTACTCTCAACTTCCCATAACTACGTTTTTTACGCGAAAGCGAGACCAAATTTTTGTGTCATTTTTCATTTGTCAGAACTAGGATTTCTGATCTAGAAAATTGAAAAAATTCTGAAGCATATATCTCTATAATGGCAATAAGTCATATTTTTTCAATATTTTTGCTCACGTTTAAATAGGGAAAATACCGATAATACGATTTTCCCTGTAACTACCCTTCCAATTAAAATTGAGGGTTGCAACTTGGCAGAGAATGTTTCACAGACTATCGAATAGAACGTTGATAGTTTAATTAGCACTCTGCCTGTTCTTGTTTTATCGTGTTAAAATAAGCGGACTCTCGAGGATGAAAAAGCGTCAGGTGAAACAGTAGAGAAACCGCGAAAATCTGATACGTCCCACCCCAAGCTCCACTTCGGTGTGTCGATGATGGTGGTCCTCGAGGTACAAAGGCCGGTCGTTTAAAGAACGCGCGTTTTATTGGTGTCGCGCGATCGAGCAGGCCCTTAAAGTACTTCGCTGCTTTGTTCGTTAGCGTGGACTCCGAGAGGCAGCCTCGTAAACAGGAGGGAGACAAAAGGATTCGGAGGACCGTAGAGACCAGAAAAGACACCACAAAACCAACAGAATTTAATTGAAGAAACCAAAACTGAAAAGTCAAAATTCATCATACCGGTTTCTCTTTTAACCCCTCTACATCTTTGACATTCTAATCCAATTTAAGTCGACTATACCACAATAAAAATTAATTTATTACCCTTGGTTAAAGACGGTTAATAAGAAGATCGATGAGTCTAGATAAAATTTTGTTAACGGCACGTTTTAAAGATTGATTGACTGCCTGAATGGAAAATGGTCGCCGTAAGTATAGTCGTCAGAAGCATCGTCTCCGAGTGTCAACTTCTAAACTGAACCTCTCTCTGAAGATCTTGAATGGAAGTTCGCGCATCTCGAAGTCGACTTCGCTCTTCAGGGTTCCTTTAAGCCGCGCATAAAAGTGCCAGCAGTGCAAAGAAAGCTGCTGGTCCGCAAGATAAAGAGAAGAGCAAACACACGCCGGGTGAGTTAGGCAGGTCCAATCTGAAATTTCGCGAAGCCAGTCGGCATACCTCGCCGCGGAAGCAGTTTTATGGAGATTGCATTCCTGGAGTGGTGGAAGATATTATTAAGAGGTGGCCCCGGAGACCGTTGGTCCTCTTCGTCGTGACGCGGGGGCTGCTACACCATAGAAAGGAGGTCCCGAGAGAAAACGTGGGCCCCGAAGAGTTATTCCCTCTCTTTCCTCTCGACGACAGCTCTTTTTTGGGCCTGTTCGTCGATTCGTTGGCTGGTTTCACCGCCAGTTACGAGCTCGGCCAGCTACTCGACAGGCGCAAACGATCTACGAGACACTCGACGACCCCTGGTCCCGGGTCAGCGGAGGCCCGGCCAACGATCTTCTAAGGCTGTGGAAAGAATTTATCCGCGACTGGCTGTCATCCGGCGACCCCCGGACGTCTTAACTTCGACACATCGTCCCGGGGATGTCCCTTTTGTTTGCCCACGTCGATGAGTTAAGAGGCGAGGCTACCGTTCGCGGCTACTGTCGCATGAATTTACGTTGCACTCGACCCAACGCTCTCCTGCGCTCGGAGAACGCGTTCCGCGAACAAGACAAACACCGACGTTTGTCCGCGCACTTTCAAACAGCCCCACTGGCCTTCGGACTTGCCCTTACTCTTCGTGGTAACGAGATCTGATCGGTCTTTGAACGGGAGGCTTTGATGATTAGCGAGGATCGCGCCATTTGCAATTGGACGTGTTCCTTGGGTCCATCATCAGCAATTTGAATGGATTTCCCCTTTCGTACTTCTGGACGGTTCAGAGCAGAAATGTAGTCATAAGTAGACTGCGGATTTTATGCAGTTGTAACAGGAATGAGTAGCCCCAATTTTATTATATTTTATTTATTATTTTTGTTAAAATCAATAACGGATACACGAAATTTCTATTTGGCTCTGTAGATTCGGTGTCGCATAGAATTCTTAACAAAATCCGAAAGAATATGAAAAGAAAACGAAAAATCTGAGCGACCCCGTACGACGTTTAGGCGCAACAGACTCACAGAAAGTGTGTAAATTTTCCGCGGATGTGTGTCGGCGATTGCAGGACCACCCTGTGCATAAATAGGATGATATCTTGCGTGCAGGTCGTTCCGGTTTTCCCGGTGGAATCGTGGAATAGCGGAGCGGAAATGTTCTACGGTGTCTCGCCGGATTAATTTGGGATTAATAATCCCGACGACGGTGCTCGCTTAATTGAAGCACGTTGCCGGCGAGGACTCCTACACGTGGCCCCCGCGAAATCGCTTAATTTCGTGGCTCATATGAGGCCACGGTAAATTTAATACACGCGGATCTCCGCGCGACGATTGCCTAGCGGAACACAGAACGAGGAAAGCAAGCAAGCCGGAGGGAAGAGAAATGTCGGAACCCATACGAGACGGAACGCATGGGGGACTGACGCCGCCTTCCAAGATTTATCGTCACCGTTCACAAAGTTATCGTTCAGCGTTTTCAACCGTTCACGAATAACCGTTAAGATACTCGACGCAAGAAGAAGAAACGCAATTAGACAGTCTCGCGAAGACTTAAAATCGTGGACGGCCCCTATCTTCTTTTAACGTTTGTTGTTGTAGACGCACATAGCACGGAGAAACTGAAAAGACTAAAATGTTTCGTTGCAGATTATTAAATAAATTCCTTTTCTATATTCGCAGCAAAGAGTCTAGAATTTTATTTGTATAGGACAATTAAAGGACTCTTTTTCAAAGTCTATTGGTTCATGAGGCAGAAATGAGAGGGGATTGGAAAATAATAATTGTTTGTTTATTTATAGGATTATTTTCTAGAGTTTATTACAATGAAATACAAAGATTGAAAGGACTGAGTGGACATTCTAATTCTCATAAAAGAAAATTGCCGAATTCATTATAAACAGACTGCGAGTTTTATGCATTCAACAAAAACGAATGGGTGAAATTTAAAACAGTGGGCAGATTGAAAGAATTTATAAAATCGGAACAATTTTTATGGTGCCTAAAGGTCCGCAGTACGATTATCATAATTTATTGTAGCATAAGATGAAGATCAAAGAGACTTGGAAAAATAAAAATTGTGGTCTAAATTTATAGAACTCTTTTCCATAGTTTACTTCCAATGAAACATGGAGATTGCGGGGACTCGGTCAACGTTCCATTTTTTCAAAATTGAAGAATATGTATTCAGAGTGTGCCGTATGTTTATCGTGCCGCAATGTGAAGATCAAAGGGACTTGGCAAATAAAATTTTAGCGCGAGAGTGCTTCTGGTTCGGTGTTTATGGCAACAAAGGAGGTTCGAGGAAATCGTAGAAACCCGAAGGACTCGAGTTTGCGAGATAGAACGCCGGGACGATAACAGCACGCGATTGAAAACCGCGCGCAACGTTGACTTCGCATGCCGGATAGCATTATATTGCGTGTCGACGGAAGCATAGTAGAATATGTGCGGCGCGGGCCTCAAATTGGAGCAGCCTCGGTTACGAGCAGAGACACGCATGAACGCACAAACGCACGGCGCCACACGCCGCTTGGTACCACACGCACGCTGCCACGCAAATGCGTTCTCCTTTTCTTTTCGTGCTTCCACGGATGCAGGATCGTGGGGACTGCACAAAATCGCAATATATTCACCGACAACCCAGACTAGCTTCTGAACATATTTACTTGCTGCACGGTTCATCATTTATTTGTTACAAGCCATTTATTGAAGGCTGTTTATTACAAAACATTAATTACAAGCCATTTCTTAAATGCCATCATTTTTATTGGAAGCCGTTTTGTGTTATAAGAAGTCCTTTCTACACAATAAAAAAATTGTTTCGATGCAGGACTGTGGAATTTTATACACTTATAGCATATGCTATACAGATTAGAATACAAGAAAACGTATTGCAACTTTGTATTGTATTTTTATTTTATTTCTGCCACAAGAAGACTTCTAATTGATTTTGTCATTTATTCTGATCTTTTAAAATAGCCTGTGGAAATGAAAGCTTGTACAACTGAACAATTTTTATAATTTTGTGCTCATTAAATTGTAGAATGTACAGCACTTGGTGCATGGCTAAAAGAATATCCTAACACAAATGGAACGCAAAGATTCATTGTTATTAATATGGATGCGATAAATATTTTTTGAAACTAGAACAGCGTTAGTCCTGAAAACAGTGGAGCACAGTATTTATATGAACATTATGCAAACAAGGGAGCGGTCCAGGGGACTTTCTACGGCTCGCACGACTCGCGTGTTCGTTTTCACAATAACCGCGGATCGTTAAGAAAAAAATTGACGATCACTTTCGAACGTCCACGTGACAATCGTGGAATGTTCGTTTTCCACTTAACGCGCTACTTAACGTCAATCTCGCTTTCACGGTCGTTGGATCCCCTTTGGGAATAAATCCTAATTCCCCCGAAGCATCGTCTCGTAAGATGAGGATATACTCTAGGCTCTTCGCGTGTAACCAAAGAAGCTTCTTTTGCCGACTGGTTACACGGTCTTACGAGATCCTTTCGACGAGGGTATCGAAGCACGGTGGATAATTCGAGATCACGCGGCCCACGAAAATATTGTGCTCGATCGCACCGCGGAGACTATCAATTCGAGGGCAGTCTTGCCCCAAAACAGCTTTCGTGGATGCTAGAGGATTAGCCGAGTATTAGGTGACCGGTCGTGCTTGGAATTCCCGTGGAATTTCGGGGCACCGTGCCTTCGAGAATTTGCTGCAGCAGAGAATGACTGGGTCTTTTATGCCCGTGTTAGGGCTAACCAAAATCACTCGGGATATAATAATGTGCGGTCGCCTTATCAGCAGCGGTAGGCTTTTCCTGCTAAACACTTTCAAAAGGACATTTAACGAAAATAAGCCATAAAATCCGATACATGACCTTCGATGACCTTGAACGATCTTTAACGACCTTCAAAGATCAACATATATATATATATATATATATATATATATATATGCCTTCATCTAAGAACGACAAGAGTATGAATTACACAACATAATTTATACTCTATACTGCAATACAAACACAATGAAGTGTTTCTTAACCATGTGATCATTACGGAAATATTAACCTAATTACTTTTTTCTCTCTACAATGAAGCTTACCAACTATAATTATAACTACCATTATTACATATTCCTATAATTATTGAATACATCATAAACAGTACTGGAATAAAAATATTCAATTCTATGTATACAGTGTCTTAATAGTTTGGTAAACCTACACTAGTACAATTGTGTTATTCTTTTTATAATTTCTTTCTTACGCACCATGCGAGTCTAAACCGCGTTTGTTCTGAAAATGGTGAACAAAGTATGGGCAGAAAGTGTACCTTCGAAGCGACGAGGTAAATAAATTGTGTTTTACAACTTTGCGCAACACCGTACGTAGCTCTAGCAATTTGACCAGCCACCGTGGAACGCGAAACCCGTTCGTTCCGTGACAAACGCGGGCCTCACGAGCAAAACGAGGCCCGGCGTCAGCTGTTTGTCGGAAACGGCAATTACAGCGGTATCGGAACGGGGCCCTTTCGTTTTCCCCTTCGGCCCCTTCTGTCGATACGTCTTAGGCAAATGGTCCCGACGGCGGTGGTCGGTGAGATTAAGTTTAATTGGCCGGTGGACCGGGGCTGAATTGAGATTTATGAAGTAAATTCATTGTTTCGAGTGGCCACCGTGGACCACCAACACCGATCCGCCTTGTCCCCCCTCCCCCTCCGTTCCCTGCCGTCCCGTCCATCACCGGGCCCCGCTATCAAATAATGTCCCCCGCGACGTAGAGAGGGGCACCACTGGCAACAACAGCCGAACATCTGACAGTCAGGCTACTGTCGGCCCCCATCGGGATAAAAAGGGAAACGCTAACGGCTCCGGCATCTATATCATCTTTATTCCCCGGTTCGCCGCGCTATAGCGCACACACATCGCTGACTTTTTTTTGCCTGCAACCCACAGTGGCAAGTTTCGCCGAAATCCTGGCCGAAAGTCATATTTTTATACCTACGGTAAATTATTCGAATAAATTGCACTATTATGACCGCGGATATTTATGCGAACGGGCAGTTACATAAAAATTCGCTTAACAATTTTAATTATCGAATAACGTACCAGTGAAAAATTAGAGAAAAGCGTAGGGAATTTTGAATATATTCGTTTCTGCAAAAAAATTCGAAAAGAAATGTTTAATTTGTCATCAAAGATTGTTCCAAATATTTTGCAAAATTCTTAAACATTTCTCTACCTATGAATTCAAAATTTAGAAAAACTGTTATTTGTCATACCCCATTAAAAAAGGTTCCTGCACTCAAAAACGTCTACCGCCGTCATTTTTAATTGAAATGGCATATAAAAATTATTTTGAACACTTCGAGCCATGTATAACAAAGTCTTGTAGGTGAATTTTTAAGTAATTTCTTTCCCTAAAAATGGAAAAATTAATCAAACTTTAATCATTCCGAAATGAAATGGAATACGCAAATCTTTAAAATGAAGAAAAAACTTGTTTCACTTTCGGCCAAGATTTCGAAACATGCCACGAGAAAAAGAAACGGTGAAGAGCAACTTCATTTGGCAAAGTTTGTAGAACCGAGAGGGCCCGGTTCCTTTTATCCGAACAACGAAATATATTGCGAATATATCGGGAACGTAGGGCCCGGCGCGTCGCGAATCGCGATTCGCGGCGAGAATTAATCGCCGCCATTAGGCTCGGGCCTCCGCCACGGGGAATTCGAATATTTGCATGCAAAATGAAACGATTACATTGAGGAACGATAGGGGATCCTTTCTGCGCGGGAGGCGGTTCGATTACGCCTTCATTGAATCCTCAGGTTGAGCAACGAGTTTGCTATCCAACCCGGTCGCATTAACTTTTATGATTCCACAATTAGGCGCGCGCAAACTTCCACAGCGACAGGCAGCAGCCTTGCAAAAATCGTTCCTGAAGAGAGAGAGAAAGATGCTTTTATTGTGATACGGTGGACATCGATCGAGATTGCGAAATAACATTTTCGAGCTGCAGTGAGAAATTATGATCCCCAGAAACGGAGCTAATTAACCCTCGACTAACGTTTATGCAGATATAAACGGTTTCTTGGGAAACGGGCGCTGTGTATACGTATTAACGTAAGTGGATTCATTAAAATTTTGTATGTAATACGTATGGAGAATTTAAGAATTGATTTAAGCAATTTCCGGGAGACTGTGCGAGTCGAGGAGTTAAATTGAATCTTTGTACAGTTATTGCTCGTAAAGGCTTTTCGGAGATTTAACAAAGTATGGGGGTTAATAATATTGTAACGTTTATGACACTTTGTTTTTAAATCGAGGGAAACCGGTCCGGAGTTCGGGTAATTGCCTCGAACGTGGCAATTATGGGAAAGTTAGGTTTATAAATAATGTTCAAAGACGGTCCTGGAGGTAATCGAACGTGCCAAGACTGTTCCTTAAATTTGGTCTATAGAGCTTAATAATATTATACCAAGCTTATTTAAGAATACAACAGAGATGTAAATACAAAAATTCATTTAACGTTTTCACAGTTTTATATTTTGTCTATTAATTTTTGCCAAAAATGCAAGGAATCCAGCAGTTTATTTAGAATTATCGAATCAGACACGAAGGTACATGATCGATTTATCAATTTATTTATCGATTTATTTGTCAATCAATTTATCACCGTGTCACTGCACTTCCTAGGATCTATTTACTCGAACCTCGACGACCTGGCGAGTGAATAACGAACGATCCAGGGCGATTGTGATCGCGATTGGTTTTTAACAAGATCACTGCAAAAACCAGTAGCTGTACACGATGTATTACTTATATCTCGATGATTGATAATTATTTAAAACGAATCGCGTGACTTGTCTCCGGGAGAATTGAAACGCGGTCGTTCGAAGGCCGCTCGGCTCGCCACGTGGTGTAATCGCGCGTAACACGTGTCATCGGCATGGCAGTGGATTTCCGCGTGCAAGAACCCGGTTGACGAGCGAATCCCACGATTCGCGGATACGAGAGCGGCTTCCCCTTGGGACTGACTCCGGGAACAAGCTTTCCTAGAAACGACTGTGCTCTCGTGTAAGTGGTCCGGAGGTTTAGGGTCCCGATCCACTCTTTCGGCTCTTCGAAATGCGACCACCAATTACGAAACATTTCGCCAACGGTGCTACACAGCCGGGAACATCGGCCACCTCGAAGACACCAGTCTCTCTATATTCAAATATCATTTCTAAACACGAGCCACAAAACAAATCCATGCGAGATTCAATCGCGGAACAAATTTTTTAAATGGTACGAAACGCGATTCAATTTATATCTCCGTCGGGCAGTTAAATTTATATCTTAGGGTACTTTAATCATATTGTATCCTAGTTGAAAAGCATCTTTTGCTTTTGATGCTTGAAGAAAGTAGAGGCTCCAAACAAGCCAAGGTTCATTCCCGAACGATTTATTTTCAATTATAACTAGACTGCGAAAACTTATGAAAAATAAAACTTGTTTGGATCAATTGCAAGAAACAGAGAAGGCAGATTAAAATTTCTTTTTTTCTATAATGATTAAATGCAAACCATCTATCGACGACCTTAGACTGTTTTAAATCGCACCAACTCGTTTTTGCCGTGAATTCGCTAAATGTGCAGTCTGATGACAGTTTATATCGTCAGAACGCGTATGCTTCAGCGACGATGACTACAATGGATTATTTGCAGTGCCACTTTCGGCACGCCTAACTTTTGACCCCGGTCCCCGCCACCATGGGCCGGACTCGTAAAAAGTGTCCAGGCCGGTTTCTTTTCGGAAGCACGGATCCTTCGGGTTTGATGGAGTCCATAAAGCGGACAGTTTCAGCGGAGAGAACTAAACGCGCGTCGCCGGCGGTCGCGTGAGAGATGACTTCCTGATAGGTTGAAATTAAGCTATTAATTATCCTAACCGGCCTCGGGCTCCCGGCGTGCGCTTTTCCCTCATGAATCCCAGTCACAGGAATTACACACGCCATTCGGATGATTCTCCTTTCATTACGGTTCGAGTATCGCCGAGCTTCTACCCCGTATAGTTAGCTGCCCGGCAATATTTCCAGAACGACACGGAAATAGTCGACGTTCGAACCAGATCCCGCGATCCGTTCCGTAAATAGTAGTCGTTTGCGTTCCGCGCTTCCAGCGTGGAATGCGTGTAATAAGTAGCCGGAGATTAGAGGCTCGCATCGCTTTCCGATTGTAATATGCTGCGCGTGGCTTTTTTGGAACAATATTTCAAGCCGGGGTTGCTGGTATCTTCATTGCTACTCGATTCGACACGATCGTAAATTAGGACACGTATCGTGAGAGCGGATTGCAATGGACTCCTCCGAGGAGTCCTCGTGGAACATATTTTTTTTCAAGAAATTACAAATCGGTTCTTCTTGAAACATTAACGGTAATTTGTATCACACTCCAGGAACGCGTGCTAATTTTTTGGTTCGGAAATGTGAACCTTGAACACTCCAAATTGTTGCCGATTGAGGGGGTACACCGGCAAGTTTAAAATTATTAGTAAAATTTGTTATTTTCAGTAATTGCTAAGTAAAATGAAAATACCTTTTGGACGGATTTTTTCAGCAACATCTCCACTTTACTTTCAAATTTCCTTTATTATCCAAAATGAAAAAATGGCGACGTTGCACAATATCGAATATTATCATGTTTGGCGGGTCCTTCTGCTAGAAGAAAATGTGAAATCAAGAAGGATATTGTCATTTTATTTAACAATTACTGAGAAAAAAATTTGTCAATGTACCAATAATTTTAAATTTACATGGTGTCGCACCCCTTGGAGAAGGGAGCTCCACTCAGAAAGTTGATTTTCGCGATTTTGTTGTACTTTGAACGTTCCGAGTCGGGTTCCGCTGTTAATGGAGGACGATCTGGAGTGTTCAAGGTTCGCAGGTCTGGCGACGGGTTCAAGAGTTTGCTGAACAATCGAATAGGCTACGAATGGGTGTGTTTGGGCCGCAGACGGGTGGGCCCGGATCGCGGAGGCGGAAAGGCGCGTGGGCGTCGCGACGGATGCAAATTGCCCGCACCAGATTCCGACGATACATCTTAATTTCGCTGGCCTGCCGAAAGCGAGCGGCCCTCGTGTCAGATTCGCGGAAGAATTTCGCCTTTAACCGGCCGATTAGATAACCACGCACACCACCACCAAGACCAAGATCCATTCAGTCAAATAATCGGCCACGCGAGAGGCATCTCGTGTCGGGATTGAGTTTTTAATTTGCTATCGTTGGAATCTGCGAATCGTAGACCGTCATAACTAGACTGTGGATTTTATGCACTTATGATAAAAATGGATCGGAAGAATTTAAGACTATTGTTGCATTATTTTCAATTTAATTAGCAAAAATATGGTAATAATTTCTAAAAAAAGAAATTGCAAAATTTATTTTACATACATATGTTCAATTTTCCTAGTCGAACTCCTCTCGTAATACTAAATTTACGAATGAAGTAACTGCTTTACTTAACAAAAATATGACAAATGTATTGTTCAGATTTCTAGCGATTCTTGATATAAAGCATCGAGTTTTTGCACCATGATCTGTAACGCTCCGACAGCGGTATCTGGGTCTATATTGACACAGGGAAGTAAAACCATTTTTACCAGTCTTCACCATTTTTACTACCCCCCAAACATTTAATTATTCACTTTCTGGCGACTAAATTAAATGGAAATACTGTCAATTTTTAGGAATATGGATAGGGAAAAGGTCCTGAACGTAGTCAATTAATTGTGAAAAAATATTTGAGAGAGAGCCTCCAAAAACATTTAATAAATTCATGAATATACTTTCAAATAAAATTTCATAAAAAATCCTTAATATAAGAACGACTACTTGATAACTTCTCCATGTTAAGACGAAATCGTTTATATTTTAAGCACACTATAAACATTCTTCGATGTCGGAGTACTTCTAAAAATGTTTCGCGCACATTTGTTGAACGAGGCGGGATCTCCGTTTAAGCACAGCTTTGGTCTTAAAAATAAACGGTCGGAACAGCATAACAACCGGAAACAGCTCGCGTCCCGTGGCGAGAAGTGCACGTGTCATCGTCCAATTCGCGCGTCGTGATTTTTGCACGTAGCGGGTGCTCGCGCGCGAGGATCGCGATTAATAGGGCGATCAACGTGATGCTTCGTGACGGATTTAAGAGCGGACGAATTTAAAAAAAGGGGGTGGGGAGGGGGCCCGAGGGGCCTTACGTCACGACACGATTTTTATTCTCATTTTGATCTCCGTGCTCCGTGACCAATCGTCGCGTAACGGTGTCCCCGCACAAAGAAACCATAAATAACGCGGCGAATTTAAACGCGACGCTCTCGCAGCCAGCTGAAATCCTTCCTGGAACGAACTCTGTCTGCCAATTGTTTAATTAGTACGAACGTACGGAAGTGAATTAGCCTTGCAATTATTTACGTCCTAACACGCTGGAACACGCTGGGGGAATTAACTGTTGTACAAAATGGTCAAAAGATAATTGCATGCTGTTGTTGTTAGCTTATTTAGATTGCGTGTTGAACTGCACTGGAAATTCAATTCTACTAATCTATACAATTGATATGAATACAATTTTGTAAACGTGTAAGCGTGTTATTATGTTAAAGCTTAACTTGACAATTTCCATTTGATCGATGATTTCAAAAGGAGATATCATATTCTATAAAATTTAATTATTAGAAGGCTATTGCGTAGCTGTCAATGAATAATGTGTCAAAATAATATATGAAAATTGCTACGAACCGTGAACGGTTCGGAATGTTTTTTTCGTTATCGTGTTGAATTAATCAGGAAATTAATTTACGATGTTAATAATTCAGACAGTCTGTATCAAGCTCGAAATAGAAGGTGAAGCGAAAAAGAGACGGCGGTGTGCTAAATAAAAGTCCGCGGAAACCGTACGCTCGTCGGTCCGGCTCGTTGTTACATCATGGAAGTAATGTCACAAAATGATGATTGATGCGCGGCGTTAATCTCTTCCACGGCAACACGAAAGATAAATCTTGATAGCGATTTCATGTAAATGCGATTCATGCAAATTGCCCCGGGGCAACGCGCAGACGATCTCGGGGACAACATAAAGGATTCAGGATGTCTTTAAATTCTGCAATTCATAAATCCCTTGGACTCCGAGGCCGGAAACCCATTTTGGCGATCGTTGTCTGTTGCGGGGGGAATTGAGACCCGTGGGGAAATAAGCGAATCGATATTCTGCTAAATATTCACCAGAAACATTTACTACATTTCGTGGACTTATTCGTCGACTTTATAAAAGATGTTAGGAATCAATGAACGGGAAAACAAATGTCTACAAAAATAAGTGGATCAATATTCTGCTAAATATTCACCAGAAACATTTTCTAAATTCTCACGCGCGTGGACTTATTCTTCAACTTTCTAAAAGATGTTGGAAATTAATGAACGAGAAAACATGTGTCCACTGAAAAATAAGTGGATCGATATTCTGCTAAATATTCACCAAAAACATTTTCTGAATTATCCACACATTTATTCAACTTTCTGAAAGATGTCAGAAATCATTGAACAAGAAAATTAATGTCCACTGAAAAATAAATGGACCATATATTCTCTTAAACATCCCTTGGTAAAAATTACAATTGGACTTGGAAATGCTTGCGGAATTAATCGAACAAAATAATTGTCTCTAAAGACTTTGAAAAATCATGGTAAGGGTTCATAGGGTCCTGACGGATTCGGGAGGGTACAGACGGGTTCAGAGGGAGTGTTCAACCATTTTCAAGTAGGTGGCAGCGATTAACCCCCGTTTGTGTGGCCCTCACGAGTCGAATTCGACGGAATGGTGGGTCGATTTTACGACGACCAATACAAGGGCTTGTGTACACGGGGTACGTAGGCGCGGATACGTGCCTGGCCGATCCCCCATACGTTATATTAACACATTAGGCCCGCTCGCGTGCCAAAACCCCGTAAGCCGTAAGTAACAATAAGTAAGGGCCACCCCCCCTCTCGTCGATCGCGAGATGAGGATCGAGGAAGAGGGGGGGGGTCTCGAGGGAGAGTTCCGAACGCCGGACACGATATACATGGTGTGTACCCGTTTGTTCCCCGTTCCCCGTTTCCCCGTGCCATGTTCTTCCGTTTTGGGGAACGACACGCGTCACGCCACACAACGGGCCACTTTCCTCTTCTGGATTCGGCGTAGCTATTGTTTCGAGGTAATTTCTGGGAAACCATAACGTTTCAGCAGCGTTCAACCATTCTGAATTATCTTAAATATTATTAAAGAAGCTCAATGAATTTTTGGTAGATTCATTTCGGGATGCGTAAAGGGACATAGCAGAACATATTCACGAATTTGATAGACATTCTTCTTGTTATATGAAACATTAAGAAATTATTTGTTATCGTTAGTAGACTGCGGAGCTTTACGCGAAATAAACATTGTTTGATTTAATTAATGTAAAGCTGTGTATTTTTTTATTTGATTTATGTGAGGAAGTTTAGAGGAATGTAACTCTGTTGAAGTAGCAAAGCGTAGATTAGGGTACAGAGTGCTCCACCTAGCGTTGCCGAAGAGAATACCTGTTTTCAACCTGCTTCCTACACCCATTCCACCATTATACTTACCTCGATTTAGTATAAATACTAATTGTATGTGAAACCTATAATCTGCATGATTAATTCTTAATTCACTACGAACTCCAAAATTGACATTACGATTGATAATTCGTCGTTACAAATTCTGAAGACAATTTCAAACAGATAATAAATAGTTCCTGTACAAAAGAACCTATATGCATACAGAAGAGAATTCAAAGTACAATAAACAGTTAGAGGGATAGAAAACAAGAACGCAAAACAGCCACAAACAGATCAGAAGCAAACGGCGACACAAAAAGAACATTGCCCGAAAGCAAGATATTGCAACAGTTGTAAAGGAAAAGGAGAACGCCTTTGAAAGCTGTAAACAGGTATAACAGAGTGCATAAACAGCTTATTATATCCATAAACTAAAACCTGCACGAGCATGTGACGATGTGAGCAGTCACTAAATTGTAAGATCGCCAATAAACTCAGATTTAATCGCGACTCGAGCAACAATCTTCGAAACTCGGTTTCACGCGAGCGAACGTGTCTCGAAGCATGCGGCGAGGAATTATCGTGTTTTGAATTATGCTCGTTGCATCGGATGCAGCCGGCAGACGCACCTGCCGTCGATTCCCTAGGGCCTAGGGAATCATGCTCTTCCTTCAACCTTTACGTCAACTGTCTTCTCCCAGCTGACACTGACAACAAACCTGCATCCAATCGTAAAATTTTTACTACAAATTGAAAGAAGCAACACTCTAAATTTCCAGGGAAAGGCTGTTAGGGAATCATCAATTTCTTTTAATCAGTGTCAACAATTTTCAATCAACTAACTACATTTTTCCTAGAAATGAGTGAAACAACATTCTAGATTTTCACTAGCATCGACAAGGGGAAATGGATTTATCCTTCAACCTGTATATCAACAATTTTTTATTGACCGAAACTGACAACGAGCCTCCGCGCGATTGCAAAATTTTTGCTGGGAATTAAAGAAGCAACATTCTAAATTTTCGCTAGTATGGCTAGGAGGAACGATGTCTGCGCACGCGACAGAAAAACGCCAGTTGAGAACCGCTTTGACCACACGCACACTCCTCGGTGGCTCCAATTAAGCGGGCAACATTAATTTCAACCACCCGGTCCGACCCCGCAGTTATCTCCTTCTCTCCTGCACCCGTCGTTTAGCCGACCCTCTCTATACTCTCTCTCTCTCTCTCTCTCTCCCTCTCTCTCTCTCTCTCTCTCTCTTTCTGAAGAAAGTCCTCTCCTCGTTTCTCCATTGCACTCGCTTCCACTCTCCTTCCGCACGCACACACGCGAGCCACTTTGTGCACGGTCACGCGTGCATTTTTGTCTTTGCGCGGCCGGCCGCGCGCTGATACTTTAATGTAATAATGTTGCGTAATTCCGTCGCTTCGTACACCGTCGTGCCGCGGCAAGAGGTTAGCTTCATTTGATTCGCAGGTGTGAATTAAAACGCCGCACTTGCGGTGCAGTCTGATGCAACGCGTCCCGACGCCAAAATTCGGGAAAACTGATCTAGGAAATAATTAAGCATTAATATTTGCAAATTTAGGAGCTCCCAGCTTTAAAATTTGCAAATTTAAAAACCCTACAAGTTTAAAAATTTGCAAATATAAGAGCACTCAAAGCTTTAAAATTTGCAAATTTTGGGAGCTCTGAAATCTTCAAAATTTACAAAGAGCTATCAAAGTTTCAAAATTTGCAAAATTAAGAGCACCCTAAGCTTTAAAATTTGCAAATTTACGGGATCTCAAAGCTTCAAAATTTGCAAATTTAGAAGCTCTCAAATCTTCAAAATTTACAAATTTAAGAGCTCTCAAAGTTTTAAAATTTGCAAAAATAAGAGCACCCCAAGCTTTAAAATTTGCAAAATTAAGGACACCCCAAGCTTTAAAATTTGCAAATTTAGGAGCTCTCAAAGCTTCAAAATTTGCAAATATGGGAACTCTCGAATCTTCAAAATTTATAAATTTAAGAGCTCTCAAAGTTTCAAAATTTGTAAAATTAAGAGCACCCGAAGCTTTAAAATTTGCAAATTTACGGGCTCTCAAAGCTTAAAAAATTGCAAATTTAGGGGCTCTCAAAGCTTCAAAATTTGGAAATTTGGGAGCTCTCAAATCTTCAAAATTTATAAATTTAAGAGCTCTCAGTTTCAAAATTTGCAAAATTAAGAGCATCCCAAGCTTTAAAATTTGCAAATTTAGCAGCTCTCAAAGCTTAAAAAATCGCAAATTTATAAGTACAACAGGCTTTAAAAATTGTAAATTCAGATGCCCCCGAAGCTTTAAAATTTGCAGATTTAGGAGTTCTCAAAACTTAAAAAATTGCAAATTTAGAATCACAACAGTGTTAAAAAATTGCAAATTAAGGAGTTCTCTAAACCTCGAAATTTGTAAATTCAGGAGCTCTGGAAGCCTCAGAAATTGCAAGTTTAAAAGCAACCCAGGCTTTAAAATTTGCAAATTCGGAAGCTCTGAAACTTTCAAAATTTTCGAATGAACTTAGTATAGCAGTTTTCTCCTCAGTGTCGTTCGGGACGGCAAGTTTCGCTCACGTGTTTCAATTGCAAAAATACCGCATGTGTCCCGGCGGCGTTTTCCGTTTCCCCCCTGTATGAAGAGACACACTCGCGTGTTACGCGAAGCGTGTGGTACCGAGGAAGGAAGTCTATCCGGCAAAGTAAACCACTTCTGCCAGTGTGTACAGAAGCTGGTCTCGAAGGCCGGAGACGAATTAGCACGCGCTGAAAATCGCGTGGAATTAGCGAGAAGCCCGGCCGAGGGAAGAGGAGCAGAAAAACACAGAGAAAACCGGAATGAGACGTGACGAGGCGGGGAACACGGGAATGGAAACAAATACGGGGACCCTTCGTTTTACCGATGGATAAATATAGAAGTTTCGTTGGAACAACAAACGCTGTTCTCGCGGGGAACACGCGCAACAAACGGACACCTGGAAAGGACTCCCGGGAAAAATCGCGCCGGCAGAAACAATCCTCTAGTTCTTTTATCAACGGGATCGTTTCCCGTGAAACATTGAGTCGAACAAGCGAGAAGAGACGGATGAACAAATTGGCGTAAAAGACCACTTGGTTTTTCCGCTGATTAGCTCCTCCATTCAAACCGATTCCGCGGAACAAACCGCTGGGAAAGACGCGTCGCACGATTACAAATAGAAAAAGGTGACTGCGAGATTCAGGTTAAACGAGAGAAACACGAATCCGAGTGTCTAGTTTTAATATAGGTCCGTTTACGCGAACCTGTCGTGAGACAACGCTGTTTTCATGCCAGGAATGCGTTTGTGAGGTACTCTTCGCGGTTATAGCGAAAAAATTAAACTTCACTGGAACAGTATTCATGTGTTATGGGAATTGCTTCTTTACGTTTGATGTTAATGGGATGAAATTGTCCTTTGTTCCGTTTTTGGCGCAGCTCAATTGTGAGCTTAGCTGGCTCAGGTTTGCTAACGTTTGACCTGCGAATCGTGGGCTCTCGATTCATTTAGAGATGCAACGATCTTTAGTTCCTTAATCTCGTAGGAGGTTGCTCTTGGTGTAATTAATCCTGGGAAAATAGTTCACATTAATTAGACCAATCAATAAGGTAACTGCTATGTCTGAGAAAAATTAGTTTGAGAGCTATTTTGTTATGTCGCTGATATGTCTGAAACAAATCCAACTTTAGAACTTTTTGAATAATGTAGAATAAATAAGCGAGTATTGCGAAAATCGATGTAATTCATTTAGAAGGTAGAAAAAAATTTTCATCATCCAGACTAGTCGGTAAAATGAAAATCATCGTAAAGATCGTGATCATCGTGATCATGTAGCTAGTATGCTTAGAACAATTCCTGAACAAACAAAGCGAAAGATAGTTCCGGATCGTAATTTGTTTTAATGCGTTCTTACGTCAATTTACGATTGCAGAATGGAAATTTATGCAATTGATTTTATGTGAGCAATAAAGCCTATTAATGGTAATTGCGTTTGATGGAGAAAGATTTTGTTCCGTGTGTACGGAATTATGAAATTAATTATCAATAAATGGTTAATTATTCAAGCGATCTGAATGTTTCTACGGACGAAAGAAAATCTATAGATGTGTAAACATATATGTATTTTGGCATAGCAACGTGTGGAATGATCAATAATTATAACTAGATTGCGGAACTTAGTGAATTTATAGGATATAAAATCATAAGAAAATTCTAAAGGCATAAAGTTTAATAGCATTAGGTCGTAAATTGTGTCTCCGCATTTTTCGCTGTGTTTATTATTGCGAGAATGGATATAACATACAAAACATTTTCTAGCGAATTATATAATTTACATCGTTTTCCTTCTCCGACAGAGAGAAAATTACCGAGTAACAATTCATTTTTCTTGTTTCGTTGAGTCTGCAAAAATCGGTTGATTTTCCTCGAGTCGTGAGCAGTTTGTTTACAACCTTATACAACATTTTGTTTTTATTAGTAGTATATTAAATAATTCGGTGAGATAATAAACCTGTGACTTATGTTACGTAATTTCCACGATCAGTAACGTTTCCAAATGTTTTTATTGAGGATTTTATTGAGTCATCTGCTCCAATGTACTTATACTATTATACTCAACAGTTTATACTCAATATACCTTATATTTATGCTCAAATATTTGAATGACTACTTTATCTGCTTTAATATATGCATAATTTTTAATAAATGTCCAATTGAAATTTTTATGAATAATAAATTAGCATGTGTGTCAGCTGTTTATCTTTCTATCCATATCCAACAGAGGAACGTGGAATGTATATATTTATCTATATCTTTTCAAGGAAGTGTTGCACAAAGTTTCATGGTGGAATTATTTATCTTTCGCTTTTCATGCAATAAGTTTTAAATAGAGTTACAGTATCTTATATATAATATATACGGTATAATAGTTTGAGTATAAAATAACAATTAAGTTCTATATAAAATCATAGTTCCACGCACAGTGCAGTTAATAAATTTCCTGAATTCTTTTCACGATTCTGTAACAGCGATCGAACGAACAATTTCGAAACAATTTGCGAAACAATTCCCCACCTGATTCACACAGTCCCGCGATAAATCACCATTGAGAGGGTTACCATAATCCCCGATCGAAACGTCATTCGTCGTGAGAAGTCAGCAACCGGCAGCAATTCGGCCGGATGCTTGGGAAAATTGGAAGGGTTGCTGGGACTGTTAGGGGGCTGAGACGTACTGGGAAGTCGAAGGGGGAATGTCACGTTACCTCCAAGACAGAGTGACGTTTCTAATGCGAAACTGAGGAATTAGAACAGTCGCACTGTCTAATGAGATACTAATTGCGCCGCATTCCCATAGTATTGACCCGGCGGTGGATCAAGATAAGCCGGCTTCTCTTGGCTTCGAGGGAAAGTGAAACGGCGAGAAATAGATTCGCGAGACTCGAAAACGATCGGGGCCGCGACCGTGTGCGATCACCCGGTGATCTATCGATCGCGACGAAAGGGAGCATCGGTGATAGAAATACTTGGCTAACCTGATCCTATCCTGGTTTGGCAATCACATGGGAAGAATTACGTTGAATAGACTGATTTGTTCTTAACTGTTACATTAGACGTTCTTCGGAAACATTTGTACAAAATGTTTTAAGCAGACATTTATCGTGCAAAATAAAAATGGTTCAACTCAATTGTAAACAATCGAAGTTGAACGAAAATGTATATTCTCATTTAATACAAAATGTTCCAGATATATAAATCAATATATTACACTTGACGTTGTAACTAGACTGTGTAGACATTTATCATGTAAAAGAAATCTTGTCCAAGTTAATTGTAAGGGACCGAAATTAAAGGAAAATACATCTATTCCTTTAATCAACTTAAAAAGTGGAAAAAAATATAACGACGTCCTCAAATTTTTCTAGCGATGTTTCAGTTTGGTATTTGATCTGTTCATTTTTGTTGTCAATGAATAATATCCGCGGTCTAACCACAATTTCAATTAAACTGAATTTTCTTATCATTTTCTAATCAATTTAACGTCACCACTTTTAAAAGACCCGTTCGTACTTGTAAAAAGATAACAAGCTCGTTCCGAATGCAAATACCTCCTTATCCGAATCATAATTGCAAGCAAGCAACTCAATCAAAGGCCGTATCTAAATCACAGCAGCTGTACACGCTGAAAATGATTTTTACTTCTCCAGCAGCGATCGCACTCGTAAATCAGACGATTTAAACGAACGATCCGACGAAAGTGATGCTAACCGACCGGTTGCGCTAGCCTCTTTTGCCTTAGATCCTTCGGAGATGGAAGAAACTATTAATTCGTGGCATTGTTAATTAACCAGACGTATTAACGGGCCCGCGGATTCGCGTGGAAACGCGATAAATCACGTTTCACGCAACGCCAAGGCCGCGTCCGCGACGATCTTCGCAGACATTTTAATGAAAACGTTGGAAAGAATCGCGCGAAACCATCTCGTCTGGCAGAAACGATCTCCGCACTCATCGAACCAGCGCAGAGCTTAATTACAGACACACAACGCCGACGATACTAATAGCAGAACGAGCCACGCGCTGTCGAGATCAACGAAACGAGAGATTTCCCTTCGACAAACAACAGACAACGACAGAACAATCGTCTTCCTCTTCTGAAATCGTTGTAATGAATGTATTCAAGCTCCGAGAACTCTTAAATATTCAGACGCTCTAATCGAGCATTAGGCTGAGCTAAATGGTCTTCCCGTGTTCTTTTTATTATCGCGTTTGTATTACAGGCGCCATGAATAAATATTAACGATGCTTCATACATTTATGCCACTCGACCATTTGCACAACGGAAAGGAAACGTTCATGTTTACGAACAGTAATCATACTTCTGTTTTCGTTGACTGGAAGCTGATGAATTCGTCAGGAAATTGTGAAATCGTGTCCGGGGTAAAACACAAATGAACACGTTTCGAAATTCTTTCCAAATGCGAGACTTCAGTGGAGTATAAATTATTTATGAGAGGAACGCGAATCTGCGCTGATTCGTAAGTTACTTTCATCAGGAATGGGAATTAAAAATCGGGCGGTGAGTTTAATTGACCGAAACTGCGGAACTTCTTGTGTCTGGCCAGTGACGGCCGCCGTGGCTTATTCTACTGATTTCTTTCCACGATGAATCACTGCATAAATTTTCTTGCACCATGCTTCGAGTGTTTCTGAATATTTATTGTTGTTTACGTAGCTCTTAATATTGATTCCACCATGTAGATTTCTTTCATATGATACGATTGTTATTAATAAATTGATAAATACATAATTATGGTAATAGTAGGCAATATAAACTTCTAATGACTCTGAAGTGGTTCATTTCGCTATACAATATTCTGTCCGACTATTTGGAAGATTTTATGCGTGTTTCGTTAACATTTTTTTTTTATATTAATATAATTCGACCACGAATTATTTATGTGTCTACATCGACTGCAAGGAACTGGTACTCAGCAGAGATTTCTAAAAATTTATGTACAACATTTATATATTTTGTACGCCACTTTTACTTCTATTTTTACTTTTTAAAAATAATAAGCTATTATTTTACCAATGAAAGCGAATATTTTTACTAGTTTCTAGATTTTCGTAGATCGCTTTAAATTATAGTACACAGTAAAATGTTGAAGGTGGACGTGACTTCCTCCTTCAAAATTGCTTCGATCTTCACGAAGACGGTACTTTGCATTTGATAAAACAATTTGAAGATGTGCAATGATACTAACGCTGGCAGCGAACGTGTTAATCTCCGACGAAATTGCAGTTGATCTCTCAGAAAAATGAGTGCGGAATTCACGAAAAAAAGCTATCCTTTCAATCTCGACCAACTATGAAACACGAGACGTTCACTTCCTTTCGCTGTCCGGTTGGCAAAATCGCTGGGGGACATGTTCCTGATCAGCGGAAAGTTGCGCATTAATCGCACATTGTTTTCCCGTGGGCCGACCCAATTATCTGGATTCTTTTATTGTTTTACGCGATCGGGCCCGATCTTAAATGGTACCTCGGTCCCATGGGCACCGGAGTTTCTAAATCACAGTGCGTATCATGCGGATACCGGCGATCACGAGGTAAACCGTGCAACGGATATTAATAACCATCATCGATAGCGATTACGGTTCCCCATGAATAACTGCCGATTCCAAGCATCTCGCTGGCTGATAGCTGTTCCCACGAGAGATCGGGAACGTCCTTTCCACCAATCTACGGAATCATCGATCCCGACCGGGCGGCCCGGCCGAATGCTCGGATGACATTTTAAATTGCCTGCGATTTAACGATCAGGTGAGCCCACGTGCGCTCATGCATCCGGCAATGAAATTAAGTATTCGATCGTTAAAGATCACCTGTACAGTTCTACCAAAGAGACGGGGTGAAATTAGAATTGCTGTAAGATTTTTCATACAGCGGACAGGCTATGGTTGTGCGAACGATGATTTGTAATTTGCGAAGACACAAAGTCGGGGAACGAGCGTCAAATTTAAATGTCGACGTGGACGAAATTGGAAGGATGATCGTAAGACAATGAAGTTAATGGGATACTAGATTCTGCGGATAGTGTTAATTTTTTCAAATTTCCAGTTAATTTTATCAGTCGTGCAAATTAGTCTCAGGCCTTGTAGATGTTGGTGTCTGTTTCATTTTGCTGGTAAGGTCTCAGTGTCTCTCACAATCCTCAATTATAATTAGTAGACCGGTTGAAGAAGTTTAGAAAGATGGCAAAAAATGATGAATTTTAACATTTACATTTTATTAGAGCAGACACTTTTGAACAAAACCCGTGAGACCATATCCACGCACCTGATAGAAAATAATTTCCTGTGCTCGGAAAATTTGTTACCGTGCATGTTTCCTCGGATAAAAAGTTTCGCAAGAAAACCGAGGATTTGCTTGCAATAAACTAGCAAACGCAAAGCAGAATTTCCTATCCGGCGGCTTCTACGTCGCAAAAAAAGTTCGCAGCGATTACAATGAGCGCGAATTCCAAAGGGGAAGAGCTCCCGCTTTTTTCGAGATAATTGTCAGCGATAATTGCAGCCTTTTAAAGTCAAAATTAGGCTTAATAAGCGTTCCTAATGATTAATTCATTTGTACGATGTAGCAGAACGGTTTGCCGGTAGAAGAAGCGAACTGGCAGTCGTACTATGATAATCGGCCCGCGCGGACTAGGATTAGTCTGTTAATTGCGGATTGATCAATCAACTCCGCGATCGTGAATCTAATTGTCGCGTAATTTCACGTGGTTTATCGCTGACGTTTACACGTGTCGCCCGGCCGTTTCAACGCGGCTTACAATTGCGAGACACGCGATGGACACTAACCGGCTGTCATTCAGCACTTTCCGCGAATCCGTGCGTTTCCCCGCAGAAAACCGACGCGACCCGTTACGAGATATGGGACAACGAGGAAATATGGCCGATAGGTCAGCAATGTTCGCTAACCTTTTCTTGTTCGGAATAAATCAGCCAGCGAGACAACGCTGCTCTTGCTTGCCGACGTGATTAAATGTTAGTCACTCGGCTGAGAGGTATAAAGGATCCTTCGAGAAAATAAATTAGCGTTTTTGTTCCATCGAAGAAGGTGCTTGCGTTAGAATTGTATACAGGGTGTCCCGTTTCAAGTTTCGCACGCAAATATTTCCCAAACTATTTCAAATAAAACTTACTTTGCCAGATATCTTATGGTGGTCGCAAATCTTCTCTAAGTGGACGTGCTTCCGTGATTTCAAGGTGACCTCTGGCTTCTTATAAAGAACTGTATGTTTATTTCGGTAAACGTGCAGTCTATCCCGAGAGGAATCCACTGAACAATAACATTTTCGTCCTCCAAGGTCAATCAAGGTCGTTTAGTGAAGTTTAAAATCTAGCTTAGTTAGGCGGCAGCACGTCTACCTAGAAAAGATTTCCCCCGAACCAAATTGATTTTTGGTTACACAATTCGATAGCAAGCCCTTTGTAGCAAGTGTCAAATCGGTGTCCCTTCCACAAGGGTAGTTATGGAGTGGACGTGGTACAAGTGAATTATGTTCTCTTTCTTGTGTTCAGCTTTACAAAAAATTACGAAAAAATTTACGAACATTCTATCTAGCACCACACATGACTGTAAATATTTTCAGAATTTTTGTTCCTTTGCCTCATGATGCAATAATTAAAATTGCGCGTTATTAAAATATTCTTTGCTATTTCGTCTCTGGTACCGTAGTGATAAATTCTTATAGGGTGGGCGTGGTTCAAGGGAATGATTCCTTCTGCTCTGTTCAACAAAACATTACGAAAAAATTCACGAGCATTCTAAATAATAGCTCACACGACTGTGAATTTTTTCAGAATTTTTTCCTCCACTTCATGATCCAATAATTAAAATATTCTATGTTATTTCATCTCTGCTACCGCATTGATAAATACTCGCACTTCGCAAGTAAAATAAAGTCCAACGAACCAGAAGACCACGGACAGCCTTAAAGACAGAGCTCGTTTACAACGATAACATCGACCTAGTCAGTATAGTTAAAGTCGGAGAGCAACGGAGCGGAGCGGGGCGGCAATGTTTCATTCTTAAGCAAACTGCACAAGGCTGCAGCTGACCGGCAATTGCTACGATGTAACCGTATCTGTGTCAGCCGAAAGCAAATCACAGAGTGGAACACGAAGACCGAACACACTCGGTGTTCAGAACTGAGAGAGGCCAAGCTCTGGGGTTAATAAGCGAGCGAGAAACGAATGCTCCTCCTTATCATCGTTTGCCGTTCGTTGCCATTTAACCGGCAACAATATAACTTAGGCTGAGCACACGGTCGCGTTAAAAATAGATAGCATCATTGGAATCGATTGGCCCGCGGTCGTGCACTCGGACCGTTGATCTTTTCGTCGCTGACGATGATATTCATCGCTCCCGTGGCGAGATAACAAAGATACCAGATAACAGATAGATCGGTTGTATCTTGGTACCCGTGGCGAACACGATCCACGGTGTCCTACATTGTTACTATGGCCGTGAGCATCGGAATAACTTGTTCTCGTTATTAATTATTACATTAAAACGTCGATCTTATCGAAACCGATCGGGCCCGATCGTCGCGATTATCGTTGCTACACATCTGATCCGATACCGATACTCGAACTCGTGTTTCTGCTATTCTGGTCGCTGAGACGATCCAGTGAAATATCGCGTTTCGCATATGTATTTAGGTTTGTTTTATGGGATTCGTTTTGTGATCGTTGCAATGCGGTGGCATTAGCGGACACTAATCACCAGACTGCGGATCTCTATGCAAAACAACAATTTTCTGCATCATTTGTAAGAGGTGGGAGCCAGATAAGCAATTAGTGAATAACTTGAATACGTTGAAAATATCTTTATGCTTTAATTATCTGAATTTTTTTCCTATTTTCAATTACGTGAAGCTTACGCTGTTTTGTACGTGCCCGTAGTACTTAATTACTTGTAGTATTTGATTGTATGCGTTTGTGAGAAAAACGAGTCGGCGCAGTTTAAACAATAGTAGGATTAAAAGAATTTAAAAATGTACTATTTTCAACGTATTAAGAAATAGAAAGTTTTAAACGACTACTGTGTTTTGAGATTGATGAAGTTTGTAAAATTTTGGGTTTGTAGAATTGTTCAAAAATATAACCGATTGTAACGAACTTTCGCAATCGTCCAACACTTTCAAGATGAGATTCCGCTCAAAAGTGGCAGGGATTTACTCAAGCAACTAAATGAAGCGACGTTTGGTTTGCCATCCACGGTAGCGAGGCGTTTCCGGCGACATTCCGCGAATCGATTTCCGTGTTCCAGGAACATTTCCCTGTGAACCGCGGTTCGCATGATGTAAAATCCACTGGACTTCTTGCTTAATACGCATTTAATCGCTCGCCACGATGTTTCCAGCGGGCAGAAAAAAGTCATAAACACGGGGGACCGATGGCGGTGGGCAATCGAAAGCGAGCACACACCGGAGGAACCGGTCGGTGGTAGAACAGAACCAGAAATGAAGTCATTAATCGTCTTTCCGAGCAATACATATTGCTTACGAATTTCCATTTCTCATTATTCTTCGCGAGAGGAGTCTGCCCACGTTCAAACGGCGAAGTCGTTTTCACGGGGAACGAGTGAGGTTTCACTAAATGCAACGTACCTACATTATGAACTACTATCACAATTTCGCAGAAGAAAGTCGTGAACACTTCGAATGCTGTGACAATAATTTGAAACAACATAGTGTACACTTAATTTGACAATCTTTAATCAAACTGCGAGATTATTGACGTTATAAACGTGTGACGGTGGTAGTGAACGTGTAAGTACGTAATAGCTTTCGTTTTATTCTGCAACCACCCAATAAAAGTGATCGAACCTTAAAAAAACTCAGACCGAAGTGTGCTGTAAAATTGTTCCGGTATGGAAAAGGCGCCCGTGAAAGGCAGAATATGATAAACCGTCGGAACATGGAAAAATCGTTCGAATAATCGTGTTTTACCGAATGCCGACCATTCCTGTGATAGTCGATCGAGGGAAGGAAGAGAAAGAGAAAGAGAAAGAGAAAGAGAAAGAGAACCGGCGCGACCGCGCCTTAATGGAAACGAGCTAACGACCCGTGGAAACGTAAACGCAGTCACGTACTCGCGGGTAACGATCGACGAGTGACCAATCAATGGTCATTATTTATGGTTATGGGTATGGCTACAGGCCACGGCTACTTTTCGTACGATTCCGTGGGCCCCCAGAAACACCTTAACGAGTGCCCTGGAAAAATGTGAGCGGCGCTCTGGTAATCAGCGCGCACGAATGAAATCCGCGGCGCGATTCCGAGTTTGCGATCTCTCTCCCTCTCTCTCTCCCTCCCTCTCTTTCTTTCTCTCTCTCTCTTTCTCTCACTCGCGAAATTCTCTCCGAGGACTGTCCCACGGTCACACGATGCTCCGGGCCGCGTTATTGTCGCTCGAGGATTCGGAACGCGGTGCTTTTTGTCCAGGAATTTCGATGGATCCCGAACTCCGTCGGATATTTCGCTCGAAGGGGAAAGGAATCTGACCAGGCCGAATGCGATCAACCACTATGAACCTCTCCGAGGACGTTATCGATCAGACCTTTTTGCCAACCGCGGATCCCCCCGCGCGTTTATGTCCCCGGTTTTCTGCGAGTCGATGCTTCTCGGAGTTTATAAGATGAAACTCCGGCTCCCGGAAGCTTATTAACCATACAACCGCGGGGGGATTTAAAACGAACCAGTTCTGGGTCTTTATTTCGAAATTGTTAGAGGGTGGATTTTTTCTAGTTTGCTATTTGATGCATTTAGTGGATCTATTTTAATCTGTGGAAAGTGGCTAACCCTTGTACGATCCTCGAAAATGCACGGATGATTCTTCGTTGATAGTGCACACATTTTTGCTTTTCAGGAACAATTTATTCGAATTTATTCGAACAATATATTCGAGTAATTTATTCGGATTTAATCGAACAATTTTGTTTCGAGAATTTTTGGGAGCTTGGTTATCAAGAAAATAAAGTTCGAAGATTGCTCGTGCCACTATATATTTCGTCAAGTCAAGCTGTTTGTTCTCACGGCTGACTACTTCTACTTAATATCCCTACTTTATAGCATTACGAGAATTCCTACTAAATTGTCTATGACAATGTGAAAATACATAATATAGTACAACTGATTCGTGCGTAATCGCTAGTTTAAGTAGATAAGGACATTAATACGCAGCATGTTGCATTCGTATTCCTAACTTTAAACGATATAACTTTTGTAATACTGAACTCATATAATCAAAATAAACGTCATTATAATGTAAATCGTTTTTCCAATTAGTTACAAGTTTACTAATTCCATTTTAACAAAAATTTGGAAGCCTGATGTTAACAATAGAGAAAGCATTCTCAACAGTTTCTTGGTTCATGAACTATACAGTAATTTAGATATTTGCAAAGTAGCGATCGATTGACTAATTGTCAAGAGAGTATGGGAAACAATGGTGCTGATATCGATTTGAAAAATGCCACATTAAAAAAGTTATGTGAATTTCAACTTGCCGCTAAAAATCGAACATTTAGTATCTAAGTACTGATAGAGCATGAGTCTAAATTAGGTTGTGTGAATTATATTTAAGAATTATGGTAAGAACCACGGAAAATATTCTTGTCTCTCTGACAGGAGAATATTTCTCTGAAAGAATGATTGAAGTTCGCTGTTTCGCGAAAATGAGGCATTACACTGATGGACGACAGGGGTAAGGAGGTGTAGCGAGGAAACTTGCGGAACCGTAAATCATTATCGTCGTTACGTTAATTGACGTTAGGGCGGATGGTGACGTCGCGATAAGACGTTCCTTTTTTTCGGCGTTTTATCGTCGCGCCGAAGAACGCACGCGAGAATGTATAATTGATTATTATTAATGAAATCCTTGTCAACGATCATGCTTTTTAACCGGTGTGTTTTTTCTTTTTTGTTCTCAGGACGAAGTAAGTAACGACCAACCACTGTTAGAGGCCGTACAATCGAGAAACACTGAGAGAAAGAAAAGAGAAAGAGCTAAACTAGGCGAGACTAATGACGAAATGGCATCAGAGAACGTGAGATTTTCCGAAGCCATTACTACTTATACTTATTGTGGAACCATTAACGATAGCACACAGTCATTCGATGGAGAATACGATAGTGTTGTGAAGCGACTTTCGAAATTTTCAAAAAATTTACTGACTACGGGGAACAGAACAATTTCAAAATTAGTATAAGTTACTCAGAAATTTCTCCACAGATTCAATGGTAGCGAAGACGGAGGGTGGAAACTGTTTTAACCACTCAGTCATCAGTCGCATAGATCATCGACAACGTTTCAGTATCCAGTTGCTCTGGATCTATCTCTAGTTTGCTTAAAAGATCAAAACAAAAACGATAGAATAATAAAAAAAAGTACAAGCTTCTGCACAAATTCCTTCTCAGATTCCATGATAGAGCTGCCCGAGGATTCAAAACCATTCGAACCTCTCAATCATCAGTCGCCCAGATGATCGACACCGTTTCCACGTCCAGTTCCATGGTGAAACCGCGACAAAACGCCGCCGATTTCACCCATTAGCTCCGTACCCTAACGACCGCTGATAGCATTCTCTAGAGACAGAACTCGCTCGATTACTCGAAAATTCATCGAGTTTTTCCCACGGTGCGCAAAACAGCGGCAAAAAATGCAACGGGGAACGAAATCATCTTAGAACCGGGCTCCATTCAATGGGGAAGAAGAGGTCTCAATTCCTCGAATGACATTTCGCTCGTTAGCCGGTCGCGTTTCCCGTTTCATTCCGCGAAAGCGCTTAGCAGAACCCGATCTGCTCGGAAAAGCGAGGTTAGGCGAGGTAATCTGCCGCGAATCGCATTAAAATCTGGGTCGCGAGCTGTTCGGAAAATGGCCAGGGAAACCGTGAACGAAGCACGTGACACACTCTTTTGATGGACGATTTGGCTTCGTCTGGTTTGATGGACGCGTTAATCGACAATGGTGATTAGTATACTGCAGATCTTTATGCATTTGTAGCACGTGAATATTTTTAAAATACAAGGAAACGTGCATAAGAACAAACATTAATCTCTACTCTATGCTTACCATGAGGAATTTTTTAATTGATAAACTGAGATTTTTAAAAAACATCCAATGAAATTTAGTAAAGATAGTCTAGTGATTAGTAGACTGCGGATTATTATATAAAATAAAAATTATCCAAGTCTATTGTAAGAGACAGAAGTGAAATGAAATTATATTTTCTCTTTTAATGATCTACAAAATCGAAAATAACACAATATCCTTAAATACTTCTAATGTCTTTCCAACTTTGTATTTCGTGTATCAATTTTTGTCATGAATTCTAGATTTAGGAATTTTTTTACAACGTACAACTTCGCAATTTAGAATGTAGGGGAAGGTAGCCTAATTTGGACCAATTTTATATGTTTCAGTATATAGACATACATAAGAAGTGTCAATAAAAATTAGGTAGTAGAAAAGAAACTCACTAAGTGTACCTTCAAAATAATACCATCTATTAAATTTTAAAAAACATTTATAAACGTGAGAAATTAATTTTAAAAAATCGTGTGATCGGTCCAAGTAAGGAAATCGGTTTCCTAAATTGAACCGCTAGTTTCCTAAATTGGACCATTAGCTTTCTTAACGACAATTGGAACAAATGTTTAATGTTTAATGTTTGATATTGTACAGAAACCTAAATCAAACATAACCTCTCAAAATTGTAACTGCAAATTATAGACGAATAAGTAACCTTTGTGATGATATAATAAGACTTGTAATTACTTACGTTTAGATGAATACGGCTTTCACTCTTACGTCGAAATAATTAATTTTCTACTTAGTCAATCAAATAACTCTTCTCTCAATGTAACCACGTGGCGTTTGTTCACAAACACGATTGCATTAACCTCGCCTATATCTACGTATAACAAGATGCCTATCCAAAATCGCACAGACTTCAGCAATCTTTGGATATCATAGTGGTCCAAATTAGGCTACCTTCCCCTATTACCTCGAATTGTTTCCAAGGTGATTGCTAGATTATGGACTTTGACAAAAACGACAAAAATGAGTTGGTAGAACACGGAATAGTGGAAAGATCAAACGATTTTTAGAACCCGATGATATTATTTGTGGCCTATTAAAATTATTTCGAGAAGAAACAAATGTCAACGCAGCTTCTGTCTCTTGCGAACGATGTGTGCACAACATTTATATTTCGCATAAAAATCGCCTACCAATAAGAAAAAACATAGAACATCGAGAAAGCACGCAACAATTTCCTGCGTCGCCACGTGTGTCATGAACATCAGCGTAGCAGCAAGAACGAGCTTCGTTGTCCGCGACGAAGCTCGGAAACAGAAGTAGATCGTACCGGAGAGAAAAAGATTGAAACGTCACGGTGAGAAGAGGCGAGACGTATGCCAGTCACGTGGGACAGAGTACGAGAACAACAAACTTTCGTTTCGTGTAACAAGGGGAACTGCTGGCAGATCTACTGCATGTCATCCGGGTAGACCGGGGGCCCTTGCAGACGCACGAAGGGGACCAATGAAATGGCCGGTTCTCATCGAAGCTACTGGAACGATCGAAACCGATATTGGCTGAGCTCGGGGGACGAGTCTCGGAGCCCGCGACTCGTCGTTTCCGTGAATCTGATCTATCCCGCTCGCTCGGCCGGTCGTGTCGCCCCTGTACACCGCGAGAGCAGAAATGACTGGAGTCCTCTTTGCTCGATCGGGCCCCGGAGAGTGCCGGGGCCCGAGTCAGCTCGCGGGGCTGAGTTATGACTGCGGCCATTACGCGGGACAAACGAGGCTAAGCGTGTCGACACGGCCGACCGACCGGCCTTCCCGGCTTCTCCTCTGCCAGTCGCTCTTGAGTCATGAGAATTACGAGCCCCGTCCACTCTGGGGCCTTCACCGAGTTCGTATTGACAGTTTTAAGGACTCCGATTGGCCCTCGTTATCGCTACCGTGATGGTTGTGATGGTTGCATGCTCGAATTCGAGATACTCGGGAGTATGGTTTTGTTCAATGGTTAGACGTGTTCGTGGCTAGTGGGATTAGTGGCTACTGTTGATAGAGGGTGGACCGTTGTAACAGTTTTGATCCTTTCTTATGTTCCCATATGTAGCTTTGCTAGCCTATATAGAACAACTGAGAAATACTATTGTTGTTACATATTATGAAATTGTTTTGTGTAACCAACATTATTTTAGCGTTACTCCAAGTTTTAAGGTTATGGTACAGCAGGTCGTTGAATTCGTCTCGCTACAATATTATGATGTCAAAAATATATGTGAACGTTTAAAAATTCGAGATGATTTCCGCTTTGTTTTACATTAGTAGAAATTAAATACCGATCGTTAGAAATATTTTTGTTTCCATGGCGCGTCGTACGTGCAACGTGTTGAAGACGACTAAATCCGATCTTCAGGCTTGAACCTTGCATTTCCAGCATCCATCATTCATATCTTCAATACCAAACCCTCTCCAGGTGTCCAACACCTGACACTGCATTACCTCATCATCGTATAAAACATAACTGGAATCACCATCGACCATAACGAATCGGGTCGCCTGACGTCGGAAAGCGTCCCACATCATCCCAGTCATCGGAAAACGATCGCCCCTGTGCAAAGACTCGATCACTTTCATTCTCAGGTGCTTCCAGCCCACAAAGACCTCGAGATCGTCAATCGCCATCGTCCCCAGCATCCCTGGATCGCAAGCATTCTTCTACAACGTGCATTCTTCAAACTATCTTGCCTCTGCGTAGATCGAGGTAGATCGTCGCTCCTCGCCGTTTCTCGAGTATGATCCACAGCACCTGTCCCACTTCTGGCCGGCTCCAGTTGGTCACAAAGTATCGTTAATGAATTCTTAACGTCTCCCTGTCCCTCTGCCCGCGGCCAAGACCCGAGACTCCTTCGTCGTTTCGTGGCCGTCGATGCTGGCAGACGTAATTAAAAGGAACGTGACGCGCAAGTTTAGTGGCGCTTTAAGACCAGGCCAGATCGTTGCACGTACCGGCAACGACGCAATTCATAGTCGTACGACTCACTTCAACTATGCCCGATCGTTCCTCGATCCGCGATCGTACAGTCCCCTTGGAAAATAAATTATTGCTCCTGCGGTCTGCTGAAATTTATTCATTGAAACGAGTCGAGTCTATTAGCAAGTATGTTTGTTAGTAAGCTGTTATCCGACCACTGTACTTGTCTATTTCTGTCACTTCTCACTTGGATATATTCGCGAGATGCATTTCTTAAAACTGGACTAGTTTAGGCTAGTTTTATGAAAAATCGCATAAGGTTTACTGCAAACTTAACGATAATACAAAATACATCATTGAACAAACTGGTTTTCATTTTCGTACCATGAAATCACCAATAAAAATTGTATATCAATTTTTGAGGAGTCATTGTTAGAGAAAAGCCTCGATCTTCAAATCTACGTTGGGTTCAGTCACGAACAAATTTTTCAATGTTTCAATCCGTAATATCTTCGACGTCGATGAACTTTTTCATAAACCTTCCAGCAACATTTAAATTGATCTACGATCAAACTTCCTGTCGCAAATTCCCAAAAGACTCCAGATTTTTGCAGAGAAGAACGGCTAACCAAATTCCTTTCAATTAGCTCCAGTTCTCCGAGTTTTCCAAGATAATACCTGAACCGCGAATTCCAAGAGAAGTCAAAGTCGGCCGCTGTCCGCATTCTATCAAACGCGATTGAGTCCCGCGAACAAAACGGACGATCTTTGGAAACGCGCGTTCCGTTCACCTTGAGCCGGGGAGAAAAAAATGCAGCAACAGTTTAGCAAGAACGCCTGGCAAATTTATGAGGGCTCGACGACGACGGAGCCGGTGCCGGTGCGTTCCTCTTACTCTCGCTTCGAGGAATCAATTAGAAATGATCTCCTTCCTCGGCGAACTCGCCGATCTCAGGGACTATCGAAGCCATCCGACGATTTTCCAGGTGTCGTTGATTGCGTCAGACCAAAGGCAGCACGACCAAAAGTCCGATCGAGAGAATCCGATCGAGGAGCACAGAACGATACCGCAGGAATGTGTTGGGCAAAAAAGTTCCGAGATTTTTCGATCGTAGAGGTTTATCGATCGGCGATCAGGTTGGAAATTCGCTGTTAAAAGGGAAGATGATTTCGCTCTGGGCGCAACCAGCAGCTCTCTCTTTTTCCGACGATAGTTTCCAGCCGATTCTAACCCAGACCAGCTCCTCCCCTGCGTCCCCGCCGATACCAGTGCAATTAGAAGCAACGTGACAAGGGACCCAAGCAGCAAAACTGAAAGAGCGATCCCGCGTTCCTACAATTCGTTACGCAAAGCCGTGTCGAAGGGAAGAGCCCGGTTTAGAACGCTAAAAATACCTTAGCTTCGCGATTTTTTCCCAAAAAAACCGTGAGGCGAATCTTTCTGAAACTTTGTGGATAATTGACCGTGTGTATGAGGGATATACTCTAATTTTTTCGTTGGAAAATATGCAACAGAAGTGGAGATGTATAACAATGTATATAGATACACAATATATGAAGGAAAAATTAATATTGGGTTGAAATTTTAATCATTATTTTAATTAGTTAGACTGCGAAATAGAAAAAACATTTTAAGAATTTGAAAATTGTATTATTCATATTCACCATTATTAAGAAAAGAAGTAAATGTCTATATAGCTTCCGTGTCTTGCAATTAATTCAGACAATTTTTATTTCGCAAAAATCCACAGTCTGCACATTGTAAATGTATTTATGTTGCGGTCCAATAACATTTTCAATTTAATCTTTACAACGATTTTTTTTTTGCAACGATCTGTAACTAGAATAGAACCCCCGCGTTTCAAATGGAAAAGTTTTTAGATCATGGAAAAAGAAAACTATTTATATAGGTTGTACAAAAAGGTGTACAAAATATGCTCGCTGTTTAACGTGGTGAAGGAAAAGCGATTGAGCCAAGGAAAAACAGTGGCGAAAGAAAGCGAAACGAAGAAAGACGATCGGCCGGACGTCGCACAAGGATGTCGCAGTAGGATGTCGAGACTCGTACGAAACGACGCGTCCTTCGGCGACAAAATGCTCCCTGGATTGTCGCCGAGATGACAGGACAATGATGAAGCGGTTTAATTGTTCCCGAGCCGACCAGTTTTTCACTCAATTGAATTACATCGATCAA
This sequence comes from Halictus rubicundus, assembly GCF_050948215.1. Lineage (NCBI taxonomy): Eukaryota > Metazoa > Arthropoda > Insecta > Hymenoptera > Halictidae > Halictus > Halictus rubicundus. Next base: position 8,211,485 of record NC_135165.1, read on the forward strand.
ATTCCCCGCAAGAAATAAATGGCGTCCGGTCGCAGCGTCGCTCCGCGGAAGCACGTGAAAAACCACACCGGCGCGCATTTTGTTGCTTCTTCGATTGCAGTTTGAATATCGGCGGTGGCGATGCACTCTGCGCAATTACCATTTCAATTCTTTTAATTTTGCATCTTGCATCGAGCATCTATCGTTCTGGTCGATTTTAATCGAATCAATCACATTATCGAAATCACTTTCATCGAATAAACAACTTAGATTATGTGGAATTGTTTAATTGGCTGGTTTCTTAGTCAAAGTGTAAAGGATCAGCGAGGGGTGTGAACATTCTCCGGACAATTTTGCATAGTTGGCGCAACGCAAAAATGGCGGCGGTTCGCATGAGGCAGTTTCTCGTTCTCCTCTTCAGAAATGACTGAGGTAACGAACGGTCGGCAGTCTAATTACTTAAGCGAAGTAGTCTCGTTGTCGGTGGCAGGAAAGAGGCATTCAGAAACCCACTTCTCGCTCCGCCGAGCATCCCCCCGTCTCCCTGGGTTCTCCATTTAAGGTGCCACCCCCTCTCAGCCGGTTCTCGAGGGTAAAACCAATAACGCTAAGACGCCCTCTCACCTTGAGAGAGAGAGAGAGAGAGAGAGAGACAGAGAGAGAGAGAGAGAAAGAGTACATCCCCGAAAGTACCTCGCATACCGAGGACGTGCGGCCGCCAAGGAACACTAATTTCCTCTCGAGCTATCCTTGAGTTAGACGTCAGCTACCGGCTGGCTGCGCTCTTCAGCGCAACGCCCTTGATTAACGCTGCGAGAGAGACTGTCAGTCCGGTTAATAGTCGCTGGCTGGAAGCCCACTTTGCCTGCCGGTCGGGGGAAACCGTTTTAATTGACTTGCGGTCTTGTATTTTCAATTTAAAAACACCGCCCTCCAAAGTACACCAAACTTAGATTTTTTCATTTTGCATCTCATCGGGGATATCAATTAATACCCGATATTAGCTGTTCGTAGACTGTACGTAAATTAACGCATGCAACCTCGGCCATGCAAAAAAAAATTGTTGAATTTAATGGTAAGAAGCAGAATTTAAATGAACATGCATTTCCGCCTCCAATAATTTTAAGTAGTCGAGAATAATATAACGTGACTCGATCCTTCTAATGCATTCACTGATTTGTATTTCACCAATTAATGTTTGCAATAAATGCATAAAATCTGCAATTTCCTGGCTCGAAGTTCTTCAGAGGATTCTCAATCAACGTTTGATCAAAAGAATCCAATCAGACCCGTGGAATTAATTATAATCCTCACCGGCTTGTTCCAAAGATTTCGACCGTAACGAACAGCATTTCCTACAAAACTGCTTAAAATCCTGAAGGATCATAACGAAACTTCTCCGCGCGTATACTACTTTACGATTCCCCTAAATTTCCTTCTGACTTCTTAACACCAACAGATTCCAGGGGGGATAATCGCGTCGGTTCGACATCTGGAAATTAGATAGGTCTATCAATGGCATATTTTACAATTGTAAATTTCATTCACAACAGTGTAATAACCATTACCACGCCCCCATAATTACACCTCCATTCATTCAGCTCGTAATACTCACATTTCAAATCGCAAGATTTCCAAGGATAATTCAATTCCTCATTTTTCTCGAACGTTTTCCTTTTTCTGCCGACTATGATCCCCGGTCCTGGATGCCTCGAGACATTTCTCCGCGGCAACATCGACTGCATAGTAACATTAATACCAGACATATTTCGCGGACTGCGATTCGCGAGTGGGAACCGCGCGAATAAAGGTTTCGCCGCGTATGATGGAGGACGGTGTTAACCGCGGCCGGACGCGGGATTTCCGCATAATGTCCGACCCGGCAGATCAGCCAACAAGATAACACCGTTGTTGATCGTTACGATTTGATTTATTCGCAATTATGGCCGCGAAAGACTCTCGCGGCCGCTGGACCCGTGGACGGTGCATCAGGTTTATAAGGTGAATTATTAGCGCCGACCAGTTTCAACATTCACGAGGGAGAGGAGATCCGGGATCGTTGGGGCTACTTCGATTATGAAAATATCTTGGGCAGAAAATAGCCTGAATTTTGCAAATTCGGCCAGTATTTTCCTCAATTTTTTAAGTCCTTGGTTGCTGGGATTTTTGTGTCCTCGAAGCTCAATTCGCCTTTGAATCTTTGGTTCTTGAGTGGGGCGTTCAGTTGTTTGATTCTGGAGTCTTTGATGATGCCAATTTTTGGCTTTGGGTCTTCAAGTTTTTAATTTGTGAACTTGGGTAGGGTCTCCAGATCCTGCGGTTGTAGAATCTTTTTATTTTTTGTGTCTGTAGAGGATGGATGCTTTGAAATAGTTTGTACTGTAATCGTGGATTGTTGAGTCTTTGCACCCTTTGTCGCCCAAGATTTTCAGTTTTCGTGTTTGCAGACCTTTAGATCTCGACAATGTGTAATTTCTAGAGCTGAGACCTCACATTTTGTGTCCTTAAACCTCTAAAACAGTGAATTGCTTAGTCCTCCGATTTTACCTGAGATCTTGAATTTTTGAGTCCCCAGATCCCGAGTCGGTGAGCTTTGATTTTTCAAGTGTACTAGAATTTATGATATTATGGATCCTCGTGCATCAACAGAAAATTACACTTGACGCATTAATATTCAAACACAGTGAATCAATAACTCAGAGCAACGATACCTCGGGACAACCTGTCGCCACCTCTCATTAAATCAGCAACCCACAATCACTGTAGCGGTTATCTTGAATATCACACTGTACACCAGAAGCGAACGTTTGTTAGTTTCTACCCTCGAATTAAAAGTCCAACGATCGCCTTCGGAAACACAGATAAATCTGTTGCGATCTGTTACATGTGTCACATGTATAATGTATATTCAACATGCGGCTGAAAAATTTTACTAGAATAACTTAACTCGTCTACGCAGCGCTATAATATATTTTTCTGCGCTCGTATATGTATACATACGTAGCAGAGGCCAGAAAATCGACCGGAACTATTGGACGTTCCTAGAATAATTACCATTTTAGATCGTATCTTCCTGTGAATTATTCTACTCTGGAAAATCATTAAACACCCAACTTCCTGAACACTTTTGACTGAGTTCATGACAACGTTGATGACAGGGACAATTACCTGCAGCTAACTGATCACTGCAATTTTTTTCCGCGAACAATAAATCAAAAGTTCTTCATTCTTGTATATCGGGTAGTGAATACACAATCCTATAATTTTGCAATATTTTCGCCGCGAAATTGTGATTAAAAGAATTGTCCTTAAATTGCCTATGATTGTAGATTTTTTTTCATATAATGTGCAAGACATATTAACACTGTGACATATTAAAACATGTTAACAATGCAGTTGTTGTTCAAAGTAGTAATTAAACGCTGCTTGAAGAAGAGAAGAACTTGTAGATGTTCCTTGATGAAGCAAAAAATATTTTTATGGATGCTACTTATACGTACAACGTTATATTTTCTAGAATAGTACCAACATTTCCTAATGAAATGGATATATTGTAATACTTAATTATACTATGACTGTTCAAACAGCACTTTGACTGAAATCAAACCCTTACAACACTGGTCAAACTGATTTCACCGCAACAAAATATTCAGAAATCACAAAATCTAAAGGTTTGAGTTAGGTTTCTAGACATATGCTGCTAATAATAAGTACATGAAAATTATCTTCTAAAATAACTAACTGCTGAGTTAAAACCTTCACAACACTACTCCACTCTGCTCACCTAAATAAATGATTAAAGAGATCATTAAAATGGGATAAGTTTCTACTAATAGGTACATAATTGAAAATTATTTTCCACAATAATACCAACATTTCTTGATCAAATGGGTCTATTTTAATACTCAATCATAACGTGGCTGATGGCTTAAAACCTTCACAACACTGTCCAGCCAGTTCACCGTAAAAATATTAAAAAATCCCAAAATCGAAAGGGGGTCCTAGCGAGCACATGCTCTTCTCGTTTCTGTTTCCACAATAAGTAAACCAAGTAGAAAAATGTGTGTAATCCAGAAATGGCCAGAATTCCGCTGACATGTCGGCAGATAGCAGCTAACGTCAGGATCCTCCCGTGTTCCAGGTCCTCGGACAAGACGAGTGAAGAGGACGGACAATCGAGGCAGCGGCGCCACCCCTGAAGAGAAGAGACCAAGGACAGCGTTCAGCGGGGAGCAATTGGCAAGGTTGAAGCGGGAATTCGCGGAGAATCGATATCTCACGGAAAGAAGACGGCAACAACTGTCCAGGGACCTTGGTCTGAACGAGGCGCAGATCAAGATCTGGTTCCAGAATAAGAGGGCGAAGATCAAGAAAGCCAGCGGCCAGAAGAACCCTCTAGCCCTACAGCTGATGGCCCAAGGACTGTATAATCACTCGACCGTGCCCCTCACGAAAGAAGAGGAGGAACAGGCCGCGGAACTGCAAGCGAAGTGACGACAATAAGATCCGTTTATTGATCGAGTATAAATTCGCGATTCGCGAGACGTTCGAAGTCGGACGTGTCTTCGACTCGCGATCCGTGGTTCAGAGTGGAAGAACGCGAAAGAGTGTGGAACGGATGATTGCGAGGACGAGAGCCAAGCACGAAGATCCGATTTGTTCCCAGGTCTCGTCTCTTCGGGCCGTTCCTCCGTTACATTCCACGGGTGTGGGCGATCTACAATCCAAAGATTAAACGTTTTCGATACACTTCGCTTTCGGCCGAAATTCCTGCGCCAAACAAATTTCTAATCGAATCTCGTAGACGTTTTTTCTTCGTACGATAGACTGGGGTATTTATTTCGTTAAGGATACTAGTGCCACTGACTATAATCGCTCCGGAGATGATCGGGTGTTCGAGGTCATCCGGGTTGGCGCCCTGGAGCATCCCTCTGCGTGATATTTCAGCGATCCAGTTGGACGAAATTGTTAGCAGCGGAGGAAACATAGTTTTCGGTTGACTTCATTGATGAGTAAAAGACATGTCGTTCTAAGAAATTGATTCATATTTATAAAATATTATACAAGAAATAGAACGCATTTGTTTAAAACCTGAGAAATTTTCTGATGAATTTAAGGTTAATTGATCGTCTTTTTGAATTCTTTAAACCTGCTACCTTTGAAATTTTGTCACAGTTAATAGACCCCAAAAACTATGACTAGATTTTTAACACATTTTGTTTTAACGCTTTGTACAATGTTAATGCTTTTTGTGTTCGAAGCTGGAATCATAGGCAGTACAAAACATGAAAAACCTTTTGTTTCTTCCCTATCGTTGGAACATCACACAGAGCACAAGTAGGGGGGAGGGGAGATGGATCGTTTTAAACGACCTTGAGCACTGCATCGTCTGCGGAGAAGACTATAGGCGCCTGAACGACTGCTGAACGAATTCCGAACGAATTTCGTTGTCTTAGAGCTTCCTGTTTGAGACTCGAGAGTCCGTTGTCAACGGGGAAGCTCGCGAGTCACCTGATGTGGAAATTTCTCGCGAATGACTGTCATCTAGATATAGATGATCGTTGTTCGTCGTTATCGAAGACTCGTCGCGTTCCTAGCAATTAGAGAAGTTCGGTGTCGAAGAGAAATGGAGGAATGATCGGGCGTGATTCACCTAAGTCAGCTGATTGTGTGTAGAATGGGTTGTACAGTGCCATTTGTACAGTAATCTCGAGGATACCGGGTCGAGAACAGTCATCGTCGATATTTTTTTTTGTTTCGTTTGTTTGTCTGAGGGAACCTGAATATAAGTATTTTAAGGGGGAAGAGACGGTTTTCGATTGATAAGAATGATGCAGAGAGTGCGAGAATGCTAGTTCTATTCCGTTAATTTATTGTAAAAATGTAAGATATCGTACAATTGCGACGTGCAATAGGATCTATATAAATAAACGAGAAGTGAAATAGAAACGACTTATGTATAGGTATAAATATATAAATATATATATATATATATATAAATGAAATTGATAAATCGTCGTGTAAATAAAGCCGAACTTAGCGAGAACGTCGTCTCGATAGACTGTTTAAAAGTAACTTAGTTATTTATTTACCTATGCTATGCAAAATGCTCGACACGGTAACCGAGCGCAAATATCTTGTAAGGATTATTTAAAAAAAAATCGAATTAAATATTCCCACTATCGCGAGCCACGTAGCACCAATTGTTTTAATCATCTTACCAACCCTCCTCTCCCTATCAGCCAAAAGAATTTAAGCTCGCACAATCTTTATGGTAATTCGAAGTCAGGACTGTTTGTAGGATAAATAAATATTTCAATCTAGTTATTTAAAGGTGCAACCCTTAAAAAAGCAGACGAGGATCTATATTTTCTTTAAACAATGCATCCATAGCTTGCAAATTTAAACAGTGGATATTTTTAGCTATGAAAACGAATAATTGTCTTTGTAATAACAGTAAATTCTTGATTTTAAATATTCATAATAGTGTAATATCGAATTTGTCAGAAATATCGGGGATATTTACACAGATAGAATAATTACGTTAAAAATAAGAGGCGAATAAATTTAAAGCTCACGAATAAATTTTTCGAGAATAAAATGTTGGGAGCAAAAATAGAATTATAAATACACATTGACCATCTATAAACACAGTACAATTTACAACACCAATGCCTGTAAAGTGACACAAAATCAAAATAACTTATTTTGCAATATAAAAATAGAAAAGTGAAAATTTTATCGTAACAATTTAGATTTAGATCCTAATAAGATTTGGTTTACTGAATAAATTGTAGTAAAAATTTTCAAGTTAAGTAACAAAATTGTGTCGGCCATATACGACTGACGTGGCACCCAAAGTGTTAAAAATATAAATCAACTTTCACGGACTCTTTTATTCAAAAGAGCTAGATTTAGATTTTAGGGGACGAAAGTATAAGTTTCGAGGCGATTAGGGTACCAATCGGTTTCAAGACGTATCCAAATAATTGATGAGGTCGACGAAATCAATCGGCCCGAGATGTTTATCGAAATGCACCGTCGAAATGCGAGACGCAGAGGGAGCATGAGAGAGAAAGATGGTGGTTCGGGATCGGTGTCGGGATAAAAGGCACGGGGCGGGTCGATTCGCATTCAGCATTTGGCGCATGCTTCCAACCCCCGCCACCGTATTTCAGCCTCGTGCGAACCCCATGAAAAGCCCCTCCCGCGCTGCCGCACAAGCGAGATATCGATTGATTTACAGTCGAAAGGTGGCCATCGTTGATATCAAACCAGCCACGCCTACGTTATACCGTAAACGCGGTGCGTGTGCTGTGCCGGCGAGTGCTGTCGGCCAATGCATTTTATACTTCATTTAACCTTCGACCCTTTTACACCTATCTACACCCCCTGACGAAACTCTCGTTGCTTCTACAAAATCTTACAAAGTGGAACAATCTTTATGGCAAGTACCCTAATAGAATCAGTCAGAATTAAATTCTTGGTTCGATCAACATTCATTTTTACGAACTGGACGGCGCAACAATCTTTATGGCACGAGCCTTGACAGAATCTTTTTGGATGAAGAAAGTGTTCAAAATTTATTTTAGAGGGCTCCTAGCTTCTACGAAAGTTTACAAACTGAAAATTTTACGAACCAACGTGATTACGCGAGGGACGAAAAGAATGGAGGCCGAGTTCGTCGACACCGGAGATGAATAATTTCATCGGTCCCGGGCTCTGTTCCCCGATTTTTCTTTTTCGACGCGCCGCCGTCGCCGGAGATCCTGCAGGATTCCCTTGGGACCCTGGGTCGTCCTCGAGGATCCGAGGTAAGTAATAGGCGACATTAGCGTACAAGCCACGTCCGAGGGAACGGACTCCGTTCCCGATGAATAATCAGCGACAATTATTTTTTACAAGAACTTCTGTTGAGGGACGGACGGAAGTCCGTCGTGTTCGTCGATACCTGAACGGTCCCACGATATTTCAAAGGCCGTTCCACAGAGAAATAGACGAGTGCCTGGGAAATCAGGTATAGCGATTTCGGTGCGAGATATTCGGCGTTGATTGACGAAACAGTTTGTTCAAACCAATGACCTCTATTTATTTTCGTTGAGACCTACAGAAGTGTCCCATTTCGGAATTTGAGCTCTTACTCTGAATTATGGAGGCCTTCACGATCCTAAATTATGTTATGCTCCATTTTTGCAGTACTTAAAGTGACTATTTTGCATTACTTTATAAAAATAACAGTTTTTATCTTAATACGGGTCCAGAGTAAATAAATTGATTGGATAATCCCCCGTGCATATTTACAATTCCAATAATCCTAAAGTAAAAATTTTGGAAAAAGTCATTTTGACGAGTCCCGTAGTTATAATGTTAATGATCAATTATTAATACTATTAATGCTAGTATCTATCGTTGAAACTAATTATTACTAATTGTATTAATCAATGTATTATTTATTACGGAATGTATATAAACATTAAAAATATAGATAAGTCCTTATTATCGCTCAGTGTTTCTAATATCGTAAATTAAAATTGATATTCTTCTGATAATTTAATAAGAGCTTCCAACGTTTTATAAATCGAGTATAAACGAGTGTACTGCACCCTTATAGTCCACTATAAAAACGCACACGTTAATCTAAAAATCAGTGAAATTGCAATATAATAACTGAAAATGCTCGTTTGTCGGTTCGTCCGAGATATTACAAATCAATTATTTTTAATTCTAGGTAGCGTTAGCATTAAGCGTGATTCGAAGTCATCAAGCGGGCAGTCAGGCTAACGACAATCACCGATAGACATTAGCGAGACCTCCCAGTGACTCATTTAAGCAGTGATTCCCGATGTCAGTCGGACAGACGCGTCGTTAAGTAATCATATTTGTCACGCACGATTGTCTCGGACTTTCATTTGAGAAACGCGCGCTTAACGTAACCGGTAAATGAGGCCAGATAACGATCGACGATTTTCACACATTAGACCCGAGGAAGTCGTTCGACCATGCTTAATAACTATCCGAGAAAACCTCGCTATTAAGTCAGGGACAAGGAAACGCGAAAGAAACCGCGTTGCTAGAGCGGCAATTATCCGCGGCAAGTACGGGCTCCGACTCCGATAAATCTCTAATAGTACACCTGTTCCATTACTCGGACGTAATAGTCCTATCTCTATCATCTAATCAGAGTTTCTCTAAACGCCGCCGCCCGACATGGTCGTCGGAACATTTGTTTACTTCAGCTTTCATTCGCGATGGCGGAACCTTGATGCGCCATCGATTGGAATCAATCATTCCCTCGAATATAAATTTTCCTTCGATGCAATAAAATTCAAACTCGGCTTTATAGTCCGATTTTTAAGAAAAAGGGTACCAGCTATTCCGATGGCTAGACCGCTTCAATCTTTCCATATGCATAAAATACAGGGTGTCCAAAAAATCTTCTATTTCCTTGAAAGTGGCGATTCTCGAGGTAATTCGAAGTAATTTTTTCCTTTGCGAAAATATTATTCGCTGCTTTGTTAAGGAGTTATTAACGAAAAACACGGACCAATCAGGTCCGCGCGAGACGGAATCCCTCCGCTGTAGCTGCGCTCTGATTCGTCCATGTTTTTCGTTAATAACTCCTTAACATTGCCACGGGAAACATTTCCGCAAAGGAAAAAGTTACTCGAAAGGGCCTCAGGAATCATTCCTCTCAAGGAAGTACAACGTTTTCAGGACACCCTGTGTAAATGTATTTTCTTGCAAAATTTGTATCTCAGATCGTATCTGACTTGACCCGCATCCATCAGTCCGCGTCGTCGACTGCATCCGATGACCCGCTATCAGCGTCCACTATCGGTCTCGATCGGTTTCATCAGTTTTCCATGCTGAATCGGTCGAGACGCATAAATAATTCGAATCCTGAAGGCACTGGGTTCCCGAGGATCGCTAGCCGAGGAATGTCGAGCGGCATCGGTCTGGGGAGTCCTCGCGTGCCCCGCCACTTTTCTGTCCACGGTTGTATCTCATTTGTAAAGATTCCAGGACAAAGGAGCGGGATCGTCGTTTATGGATCTCCAGGTTGACCCGAAGTAGCCCCGCAGCCCAGGCAAATGGCTGCCGGACAGACAGAAGCGCGAGTCTTGTCAAGCGGCGCGATTCTAATCTGACAGGGACGTATCGGCCGGTGGCCACCACCGACGAATACGCTTCGAACCCCGCATTAACAGGCGCCTGACAACTACGATTTCCATGAGTTTTAACCGATGAATCCCATTCGACGCCATCGATTCCGCTTTCACGGCTCCCCGCTCCATCCTCCTCCCATTGTTTCGCTATATCTGGTGCGGGAAGGATCTACGAATCCTCCTGATATCTTCCTAGGCGATCGTTCGGTGATAAATAAAATATTTCCGTGGAAATGGGGATTCGAGGTGCTTGGACCTTGCTTGCGATCGTTGGGTCCGCTCTGACCCGTTTATGCTCGTAATCAGTTAGGTGTGGTGTTTTGTGTATACGGAGAATTTATTGCGATTAGATTGGATATTTGTGTATTTAAAAAACATGTTAACTCAAAGTTTCATCTGACCTGGAATCTTACACATGTATTTTTTCATTTTGTCTATATGAAATCTGATTACTGACGCAATTTATTAAATACAAAGGCTATAATAATCGTAAGAATTGTTTCGAAAGTACAGCAATTTTTAGCAATGTCTCCGAGGGACAGGTTATTTCTACAAAGTTTTTAAGTTGTATATTCTCAAACGTATTTGTTAACAGTGGAAAAGCGACGCAGAGATTCGCAAACGATTATCGGCCCTCCTTACGTTCTTTTCCAGATTCGGAGTGCGTGCGTTAGCATACGCGCGTCAGGTTCACTCGGACGTGTCGAGTCTGATATCGGTCTATCTCACCCCATAAATCGTCGGAGAAATTGCGCGAGCGGGATCGCCGGACTCAATAAAGTAACACGGAAGGGAATTATTGAGCCCGCTAATCAGCCGTAAATTACATCGTAGAATTCTCGAGTCGCGCCGATCCCTCCTGGCTCTGCGGCCGGGACTAAGGCCAAGGGGCCGATAACTCTTGGAAAAAGTGGAAATGGTTTGCTGATAAGGAGCCCGCGCTATCAATCGACGTTGCACTTACCGCGGTCGCATACCTCTCGTCGCGTTCTTCGCGTACCAACGATATATCGGACGCCGCCGCCGGGATTTCGAGCGATCCTATCTGAGACTGTATGATTTTTACGACAGCTCTGCGCTTCACCCGGCTTCTACTTCTCATCTCGGCTCCTTTTTGTCTTCGCTAACCCCGTGGACCATCGATTTCCATCTTTTCGATTCGCTCGGGGCCTCTCCTCAGACCTTTCGAACACTTACCTGTCTTTCGTTTCAATTACTTAGTGCATTAAGTATTTTATTCGATTTTTGGAAGACTGAAGATCGTCCGTTAGCTTTCGTCTACCTCTCATTTCCATGGTTTAAGGGATTAACACTTTTATTTGATTTTTTAATACATGGGGTAGTTCCTCAATTTTTATACATCCCTCATTTCTACGACTTAATTAGTTAAATCTCTTCTTCGGTAGTTTCAACTATTAAAACCACCCCCTAACCCTGTTTGTCTTTCATTTCAATTGTTTAGTGAATCAAGTATTTTATTCGATTTTTAGAAGACTCGAGATCATCCCTTATGCTTTATCTATCCCTCTCGTCTCAATGTTTCAGTGAATTAAGACTTCTATTCGATTTTTAAACCTTTAAAATAATCCCTCAGGCTTTGTACGTCTCTTATTCCTACGACTTAATGAATTAAATCTTTCCATCAAAGAATAGAAGGATTAAATGACAAAAGTGTAGCATGTCAACGAACCTCGCTTAACATTTACCACTTTATAGTTTCAATGAATATATTTATGCCTAAAATATGAATTAATCTGCGATCATCCAGGGACATAGAAATCTACAATAATTTTGTCAATCAAAATATTAAAGAAGTGATAAAAAGAAAGTGAAAGTAGGTATCCGAGTACCCCAATTATTGACACAAAGGTTAAATAAAAATTAATGAACTAATTTAAAGAGCCCTAGTTACTGTTCTAGGTTGCACAAAAGTATAAAAAAATTCTGGAACGCGTACTGATTTAATATATAATCATTGGAACGTGAAATGTTTAAAGCATTAACCTGTTAACCGAGCGGGACGTATAAATACGTCAAGCGTAAACAATATCGGGTACGGGTAGGACGTATGAATACGTCCTTTTCTATTTGTTTGTAATTGTGTATTTTCCTTTGTGCTTTAATAAACGAAAAAATATATATTTCATAGTCTTTTCATTTATTTTAAGCATAAATAAAAAAAAATAATAATATGAAATTACATCCTCCGGGCGTGGTACGTATTTACACGTCCTAGTGAAAGAGTTCGCGCCCGTTACATCCTGCGTAATTAAAAAGGGAATTCCCGGTTAACAGGTTAATGGAACAAAATAAATATCGAAAAGAAAGAAATTCAATCGTGCAATTCTGCTCCGGACATAAACGATCCAGGTTGTCCACTGAGGGTTAATATACTGTTAGATCCGTCGAACGTCAGTTTTGCCGAGGTTCCCAAGGGACTGACAACGTGCAGGTTGACTCTTCAGTGAGAGTGTCTCGCAGTCGTCACGGCGGCATGGCAGAGCGAACCAACAAATTGCACAACGGGCAGGGATTCTTCCCTGAAACGAGCAAAGAACCGCGCGAACAACCGATGGCCAACCACGCGCGCGAGGCCTTCCCCGAGATAATTTATTGGTCAATCAAAATGACGCATGGAGGTATAAGGTGACACGTCAGCGTACACGGCTGACCATTAATTTTAATACCCGTCACCATCAGATCTCCCGACGCTGCTTTCCACGTTGGGGCTCCCCACTGACGGCGAGCGTATCCATCGGCATCGGCTACCGTACGACTAATGCCCCGTTCACTAACGACGATCATCCTTGAAGATCTCAGTCTACCGATCTCTCACGGCCGCTACGAATTATTATCCTCCTCTTAATCCCGCATAGCCCGACAGTCAGCCTACCGGGAGGCAGGCCTCGGACAACGAAAGCGGAGAATGGGGGAGGAACATGAGCCCCGGCCAAAAAGAATATTAGAAATCATCAACGGAGAGAGTCGTAAAGCGAAAAAAACGCCCGCGAGATTATTGAAAAATTAACGCGACCCGCCAAGCCATCAGTTTCGCCCAGTCTCTCGATTTTTATTGTTTTTTGTACGCACGAATCATTGTGCACAATCTCAACCCTATTGCGATTTTTATTCAAGATTAAAACGACTCTGAACTGAAGAAGGTTTGTAAAATGTTGGTTGCGCTGTCAGTTCGGCGTACTGATGTCAGGTTCAAGGTTTTGATTAATAGGTACAGTGAATTCTCGATATATGTCAACAACACGGGTCTTGCCAGCGTCGTGTATCGTCCAGGAGACATACCCGAGCCGTGTTATGTTTACATTCCTCGGCGTCCGAGGCCTCTGGAGCTTCGCGGCTCCTCACGGGGTACATACCGCGGTAGTGGGGACAATTCCGTGACGCGTATCGTCCAGGCCTTAGTGACACATATCGAGAAATCACTGAAGACAGGTAAACATGTGCTCGATTGTGGGAAGCAGGAGTGAAATAAAAATTAATTTCACTCCGGAATAATCTTGATACAATGCGTACAAATCTGTAGGCTAGTAATAAGTAACAGTATTTCCACTTTGTTGGCAAAATGTCTTCTAGAAAGAGGGTATTTGTTCGAAGGTCCGTAGTCCGGTCACGGTGCGTCGATTGAAATTGAAATGGTCCGTGGCCGGGGCTCTTGCCCCGTCGAATTTGGCGCAGACGGTGACCACGGTTCCCCGTAACCCTCCATGCACGGTTAATGAAGAGTTCGCCATATCCTGGGATGGCAGCTGACGTTGCATTCATGCATGAGAGCGGCGCGTCCCGGTCATTTGGCCTCTCGCGCGACTAAAAACAAGCCAAGCTCGCTCGAGTTTTGTTCTGATCGGTGGCCGGTAACGCGCCTTCCATGGGGACCGGCGAGCAGAAGAAAATTTCAGAGGGGACCATCGACCCGCTGGCCCACACATCGAGTTGCCGGAACACGCGGATTGAGCCATTAAAGCTCGGCTTCAAGCGGTTTCGGGGAAATTCGCGAGGCGACCGACAAGAGTTCGTTATTGTTCCTTTCCACTCGGGCAACGAGAATCGGCCTCGCTCACCGAACCACGAACAGCGGCCTCTTTTATCGCCTGATCTACACCGATCCTCTTCCTATAATGTTTGGAACTGGTACTGCAGCAAGTCGATCTGCGCAATTTATTTCTGGAGCCACTTTAACACATTCGCTACCTCCGCCACTTACAGTGAGTCACACGAGTACGCCCTTTGAAACAGAATATCATAGCATTTTTACAATTGTTCCAAACGACTCGACTTTTTTTAGAAATTAGGAGCTTATTATATAACGCGCAAAAAGGGTTTTAGAAAAATTTCAATTGATAGCAATTACGTGAAAAAATAAAAAAGGCACTTTTTGAAATTTGTTTCATGTAGGGATCGTTTTAAATTGAACTATTTCTTTGTGGAAAGTATTCATGGTTCAGTTTCGAGGGTTCGTTTTGACCACTCGAAACGAATTTCTGCAGCAAAAATAATTTCGTAACACACATTTACGCATACTCTACACGCCCTCAAAGTTTCATAATTTTCCAACTTTCCATTGTCTCATCCAGTTTCTCCATTAGCTTTACGAATGGTTTAAAAATAGATTCAAAAACGGTCTTGATGTAGAAGTGAAAAATTTACTATGAAAGCATTCTACTACATGTATCTATACATGTATAAATCAAAATTACGTATTACCGGAAGAATTAATATAATCGCAGCGTTGTTGGCCGTTCAGCTTAGAAAAATTGGAAACCCGTTGAAAGCCTTGTTGCCGGGTAAAAAGTTTGGCGATCGCTATCGCGAAAGCGAGTTACGCGAGGCGAGGGCGCATTGCTGCGAAAATGACGAAAGATGTAATCGGTGAATTTTAAGCGAAGCGCAATTTAAATATTTATAGCGGTTGCGCGGTAGAAATCAGCGGCGAACCGGGTAGCTGGAAATTGTTGTCGCGTGTTTGGGCCTTGCAGCGATAAATAATTCAGTTGCGCGAAAATCGATTTCCTGATACAGATAGAGAGAGAGAGAGAGAGAGTGACAGAGGGGGGGGGGCGATGTCTTCTGTTGCGCGAGAAACGCGCACGGGCAGAAGAATGATTTCTTCCTAAACCCATCGAAGCCAATTTATTCCGAAGTGTCGTTAGGCGCGAGACAAGATCCCCAGTGTGAATAGAGAATGAAGTCGGTAAGACGACACCGGACTGTCGATGATCCGATCCCGAACAGATTCAGGTGACTTTAACGAAAATTAAGTGAGATGGGTCCCCCCCGGTTGCTTATCGACAGGGTACCCGGCTCTCTCGTGTACCCGACGAGGTTCCTCATAGGACCGGTATTTAGTTTCCTAGTGTCATGTCCACCTTTACGCGTCCGCGCCTCCGGACAAGTACGGGCTCCAAACATGTCTGACCGCGCACGCTTCCCGGCCCTCACAGCTCTATTCGGAACCAGTTCTCGAATCCTCGATCCTCCGGACACGGTTTTTATAGGTCACCGAAACGGTAATTAACGCTTTAATTATCGACAATTTTTTAACAGTCTTTTTTCAAATCGAGGACAATTTAAAAGCGACAACAATTCATACTACATTTATGACGAAACGAGATACAAAACCATAAAGACATAAAACGAGTTTAAGAATGCCACTGCATATATTTCGACTTATTGAAATGATCAAAAAGAAGATATTTTTATTTCCCGTTTCTGTTCTCTATAACTGACTTGGCCAGTTTTTCATTTGCACAAAGATCCGCCGTCTACTTATTAGTTTACTAACATGATGGATGCACCCATGAGGAATTATTCAACAAGTATCCTTGGGTATGTATTATTTAAAAAATGGCTGAAAATTTCGATAGACACATTCCTGTTATTTTTGTAAAGTAATGTAAAGCTGGTGTTAAGCAAAAATTCAAATGAATTTAAGTTGTGAATCAGATTTCAGAATGAAATATAAAACGGGTAGGGGGGGGGGCACATTATCACCTCTATTCACATACAAGAAATTGCAAAGACTTGAAGTAGTGGTTTTGCCATAAGGGTTATGGGATCATGAAGATACCGGTGTACCGCGAGCCTCCAGTTAGCGGTCCCGTGACAGTCCAGATCCGAAAAAAGAGGATCGGGAACGGAAATAATGGGATTCGGGACAATATTTCCTCGGGGATCATCGAGGGGGCAACCGCGTCCGTATACTAACATACTAACGATCGTCTCAATGCCAATTACCAGCGGGTCGCCCGGGCTTCTCTATACTATTCGTGATCCCGATACAAATCTGCCCGATTGTCGGTGGGGGCAAAAATTCGCGTCAGATCGAGAAACGACGGCGAACGAGAAGGAATTCCCGAATCCGTGGTAGCCGATAGGTGGATGAGTCACCACCTTCGGGAACGAGGCGAAGAAGGTAAAGAGCCGCGGCGCAGGAGAGGAGAAACAGGAGAAAAACGACCGACAAGAGTGAAAGAGGAAGACAGAGAGAAAGAGATAGTAGAGGAGAAGAGTTGAAGAGAACCTCGAAGTAGTGGGGACACCGCGAACGGAGTGGTGGTACCCGGGTGGAAGGAGTGGAAAGGGTGAGGTGGGATTCGAACCCCGGGACCACACACGACGCTCCACGCGTCTGCGACTCGGTTACATTGCTT
The DNA here is from genome assembly GCF_050948215.1 of Halictus rubicundus. Taxonomy (NCBI): domain Eukaryota; kingdom Metazoa; phylum Arthropoda; class Insecta; order Hymenoptera; family Halictidae; genus Halictus; species Halictus rubicundus. The sequence continues at coordinate 8,228,295 of NC_135165.1, forward strand.
AATTGTAAACGGCCCAGTGGCTCTCAACCACGTGCTCCGTTCCTCTTCTGCGTTCTCAAATACCGACCTCCAGCCTTCGAAACTTTGCGTCGTACACGGTTTCTTCCAATCCGAATACTGGAACGCGTTGTTTTCTACATTCTTCGGGTACCATTTATCATTTTCCACTGTTTTCATTTTTTGTGGAATTATTCCTGAAGCAGTGGACATTTTTGACGACTGCAAAGACGACAAGGGACAACTCGGGTTCGTTTATATGATCGTTCAGTAATTTTTGGAAGATGCGTTTAATGGTACTTAGTCTAGGTACCAAGTCTTTACAGGTGCATTGCATTGCACAAATATTTCTTGCACTCCAAATACAAGGTATCCTTTTCTACATCATTCAGATACCGTTTACTGTTTTTCACTGTTTTCATTTTTTTTTGTGGAATTATTCCTGAAGCAGTGGACATTTTTGACGACTGCAAAGACGACTAGGGACAACTCGGGTTCGTTTATATGATCGTTCAGTAATTTTTGGAAGATGCGTTTAATGGTACTTAGTCTAGGTACCAAGTCTTTACAGGTGCATTGCATTTCACAAATATTTCTTGCACTCCAAATACAAACTAACATCGTTTTCTACATCATTCAGATACCGTTTACTGTTTTTCACTGTTTTCATTTTTTTTTTGTGGAATTATTCCTGAAGCAGTGGACATTTTTGACGACTGCAAAGACGACAAGGGACAACTCGGGTTCGTTTATATGATCGTTCAGTAATTTTTGGAAGATGCGTTTAATGGTACTTAGTCTAGGTACCAAGTCTTTACAGGTGCATTGCATTGCACAAATATTTCTTGCACTCCAAATACAAGGTATCCTTTTCTACATCATTCAGATACCGTTTACTGTTTTTCACTGTTTTCATTTTTTTTTGTGGAATTATTCCTGAAGCAGTGGACATTTTTGACGACTGCAAAGACGACTAGGGACAACTCGGGTTCGTTTATATGATCGTTCAGTAATTTTTGGAAGATGCGTTTAATGGTACTTAGTGTAGGTACCAAGCCTTTACAAGTGCATTGCATTTCACAAATATTTCTTACACTCCAAATACAAGGTATCCTTTTCTACATCATTCAGATACCACTTACTGTTTCCATTTCTTGTGGAATTATTCCTGAGACAGTGGACATTTTCAACGACTGCAATGATAGGTGAATTTTGGTGACTATTTAGCAATTTTTTTGAAGACGTAATGGTACCTAGTTTGGGTTCCAAGTCTTTAAATGTACATTGCATTTCACAAATACTTCTCGCACTTCGAGTACAAGGTGACATCGTTATCAGTATGCTTTAGGTGCCATTCATCATTTTTCGTTCATCCATCTAATTTCTATTGAAATTATCCGTAAGAAGTGGACGGTTTTGACGGTTCTACAGATGATACTGGTTTATCTACGAAATTTTTCAAACGCATTTTTAAAGGTAATGTATCTAGTATTAATTTAATCTTCGGTAGACTGCATATTTTATATATTTACGAAAAAATAAGTAGTCCGAATGCACAAGAATGAAACTATACATAGAATTAAAAAATGTTATATTATTTTCAATCTACTAAAATAATTTCAGAAATAAATAAATGTTGATCTAGTTTCTGTAACTTGAAATTTATTCAGAGAATTTTTATGTTGCATAAATATCCGCAGTCTCAAAAATATTTTTGTAACTACCACTTACACGCTCGTTACAGCCATTTACAAAAATTCCCATCATTTTCTGGACACCGCTAAGCGCAAAATTTAATTCTCGCGCTAACGAGCTCCCTGAGTGGAGCGTAGCATTAAACCAGTACGATATTCAATTAATTTTATATACTATAAATTACGAAATCTTTTATACGCTGCAAATGCATAAACATGCGAAGCTAGTCGCAATATTTTACAAACGGTAGCATGATTCTTGGCATAAAATGTGAAAAAACCTGGCGAACAGATCTCGTTAACTTCTTTCTTAAATATTTCGTGCTACAGTTTTTAAATTAATTTGATTTTCTTAAGCAAGAAACAATGCTCGTCATAAATTCGTGACGCTGGTAGCGAACGCGTCAGGCTAGTGGTTGCAGCCCCTGCGAGCTAATTAGAGGTTGTCTGTAGACTTTATTACGCGTTGAAGAGCAAAAACGGAATACAAATGGGAGTGTTTAACGTCTCACGATAAATCCTACTGGTGCATCAGATCTCCGACACTTCTACTTCCTCTTTGCGAATTTTCCAGTCGGTTTTCTAATTAAATAACAAGTTTATCTGTGAGTATCCCCCATCGCAGGAAGCAGTCTTCAAATTTACAAATGTCAAATTTCAAAGCAGCTCCTGAAAAAATCAGATTTTCCACATACGTAATACCGTTCGACGAACTTTCCAATTTAATGCCCAATTAAAATTGCAAATTCACATGCTTCTTTCCACTAAAAAAAAATTCTATTTTCACCTCGTATTTCAAGCGAATAAAATAAACTGCGAATTCTATGCATTTACGGCAAAAATGTATCAAATTCAAAGCATTGAAGATATTAGCAAAATTTGAAAATATTGTTTCTCTATTTTCGACTTAATAAAATTATTTAAAGAAACAGTACATTTTTATTTCGTGTTTGTTTTTTACAGTCGAGTTAGAGAAGTTTTATTTTGTATAAAGATAGAGCGATAAAAAGCGAGTGTAGCAGCTCAAAGAATCGGACCTCCGGAAGATCTACTACCTTTTCCGAATTTTCCATTTAATTATTCCGAATCAACATCTAAAGTGTTCCCCTCTATTGGAGCAATCTCGATTCTCACGATGTCCTACACAGACCCGTTTGATTCCTCGGTCGAAAATCGAGGTTAGCAGGTGTCTATGAAGATTTTAATCATATCTGTTCGAACGAGGCTGCAAGAATTCGTAGAGGGACCGGCTACAGAAGCGTCCGGGCCCGTGATTACGAACAAGAGTTCGGAAGGCTGATTCCCTATCTGCGACATCATTAATGGCATCGATTGTTCCTCCCGAAGCACGGCGGTTCCAACTAATTAAAACCAGAATCTCATCGAGCTTCTTCACTCCCCTCATTCGCCTCGCGGCTTCCGCCGGTCGCGTCCGCCTCTTCTGCTTTTCGGCATTCCTCAAATCGTCTTCCCTGGATGTCTCATCTCCTTATGTCCTCATAAGTTCGCGGAACCCCACAGACAAGTTTCATTGTTCTTCTAATATACGAACGCGTGTTGGTGTGGACAATCGACGTTGCCATTTGTCTCATCATTAGACTGCGGATCTTTATGCAAAGTAAAAAATGTTTGCATTCGTTCCAAGACAGAGGATGCAATTAAAAATTTTTTCTTCCTTTAATTATCTTATTAAACTGAAACCAATGCGCTGATGTCCAATACTGCTTTAAATTGTGCGTACCCATTTTTATCATAAATGCATAAAATCCGCAGTCTACTCATCATTAGACTGCGAAATAAAAATTATTGACTAAGAACTTGAAGATTAAGAACTAAGAATTAAGACTTGGAATTATTCAATTGCAACTTGCAGTAGCCAAACAGAAGATTTATTCTTCATCTTATAATTTTAATAATCTGAATCTCATACATTGAGGATCTTAAATTTTTTTAATGTGCTTACTGCTTTGAACAATATCTGCTCAATTTTTGTCATAAATGCACAAAACTTGTAATTTATTATTCACTGTCTTGAAAGACGACAGGGGCAAACTAGGGGGCAAATTTTGGTTAGGTGAACAGGCTCCCGCCAGACAGAAATTGCCAGATCATCGAAAATTAAGGCAAGTAGGTATGCTCTTCTTGAAATTCGTCCTCTCGCTATAGTTTCACTTAAAAAACCAGATTCCTGCAGTTCTGTCAGGCTTTTGAAATAACACGTTCCATGATACGTTTACCTGTCCGTTGAACCGATTGTCAGATGAAAGCAGTTCGACAGGTTGGGTTTGGCAGATTCGATTCGGCAGGTCGGATTTGGTTTATTTATTTGACGCAATAAAATGTTTACTCGCTAAAAGGCTCGTACAATGACGACCGCAACATCTGTCCTTTTTGCGCAAGTTTATCCCGTTCTCCCAGGCGAGTATAGCAAACTTCGTTGATCTCAGAACCGCCGAGGGGGGAATTATACTTCACTCAAGCCGAGCGACCATGAAGCGCGCGGATACTTTGGATTGTACTTCATTTCGTGCGTGTCAGAGGCTCGTTTTTGTAAATGAAAAACCACCGACGGGAGAGTGAGACTCCTCTCCGAATCCCAGCCTTTGTCGCATCATTATCCTGACAAACCGTCCGAGATCCTGCTAACGATTCCCAAGTGACTTTCCTCTTTTTTTTTTCTTTTCTTCTTAATACCACGAGGAGGGCGCATTGTATCTTAGATGCGATATTTTATTCGATTCTACCGCGTCGGGTTCTTTGGTCGGGCCAAAAAGCTTCAGGATTGATGACTGTATCGACGTCTGAGACGTTCGAGAAAATTTGATATATGTGGTTTGTATTAAAATTTTCTTGATCGTTCTATTACATTTTTGGAGCATGTATTGGTACCGATTGTCGCTTTTTAATCCGAGTATACGTATTGAGGATATTTTTTCGAAGATTTAGCTAGTACAATTTTAGTAAAATAAATGTCAGTTGAAATTTTAATCGTTCTTGATTAATTTGACTCTTTGGTACTTTCGATGTAATTATTAGACTGCGGATTTCGTACATTTTTAACAGAAATAGGTGTGTGTGTGTGATTTAATAGTACAAAGTTTAAAGGGATATGGCAAAATCAACACATTTTTCACAATTTACATCCATTTGTTTCCATTGTTCTTCCACCAAAGCACATAATTTTTAATGTCTCACTATACATATTGCAATTTTCTACTTTAAATTATTCGTAGAATAAACCAAATTTGGTTAATAGTTACAAGATCGTAAAAATCATTTCAACTTCGAGAGAGTGTTTTAATATTGTATACATTTTTTGTTATAGTTAAGACAGTACGAACTTGCACTTAACAGTCTATCAACACTCTAATAGTTACGTAATATGTGTTAACGTGACTGTTTGAAGTTTAACGCAAAGCAATTACTTCGCCAAAAAGGAACATTAAATGCGTCAATCGTCTCATACGATTTTAGTGGTTCAGTTCGAATGATCTTTTAATGATTAAGCAGGCCGCTTTACGACTTGACAATAAAAGCGTTGCGAACAATGAGAGCCCGGAGGAAAAGGCTCGCGTAAACGAGCACGGGTTCGGTGAAAGTGCAAAGACGAGCCGTTAAATCGTGGAAAACTACGAGCCGAGGGCTGACGCAACCCATGGATTATGGATTGGCCACGGCGGATGCTGTGAATACGCTTTACAACCTCCTGTTTACTGTTCACAATTTTCTTCTCTGCTCCCCGAAGACTATGGGGACCGGCGCAGAAAACGCTATGGCTATAAACATGGCGGCGCGTGCATTTTCACGTGCTTCGGCCGCAGTTATTGCAGTTCGGCTCGCGTGCAGTTCTCTTCTTCTTTCGCACTGGCCATGGCTCCGGGCGAACGAAAAAACGCTCGCCGCTCGAACATCCGAGCCGAGAATCACGAACCACGATTTTATCCGCTGACGCCTCCATCTTGAAAAATACCGTAACGACAGCGGGGAACAAATTTGCGAGGAATTTATGTAGGATTTTTGTTTTCGGACAGGTAGAACACGCTTGAAAAATTCGATAAAATGTTCCCGGCGTTCTGACTGACGGTTCATTCCCATAAAGAAGTTCTTAGTCATCGCTGGGACCACGAGCTGGCTTGTCTACGGCTATACAAATTGTGGCCGTGAGTTTATCGACACTTCCACAGCCGTACGTTCAACCTGTTTCGACTTCAAAGGCTGTTCGGAGTAGTCCACTGGCTTTAGATAAAGGATAGATACATTTATTGCTTGTCGCTGGTGGGAAAGGAAACCCGAGAATGCTGCGTTGCTTCCTGCACTGGATCCTAGCGTGATCTGGAAGTGGGCTGTTGCAGTTGCTTGAATTTCTGATAATTGTAGAATTTTAATTGCTTGTATTAACCCATGGAAAAGTGCAATATTATTCGCTTGAGTTGTATCTGTTGCCTTTGTTCAGTGGAGCAGCACAATTTTTGAAGAGTCAGATCGGCAGGGTCACATTTAAAAGATAAATTTTTAAAAAATCAAAGGAGCTTGTAGACCAAAGAATTGGCAATGTAAAAGTACTAATTTGTATTACCAAAAGTGCAACATTATTCTCTTGAGTTGTATCTGTTTCATTTGTTCGGTGGAGCAGCACAATTTTCGAAAAGTAAAATCGGAAGGATCAAATTTGGGAGTTGAATTAAAAAAAAATTCAAAGGAACTTGTAGACCAAAGAATTAACAATGCAAAAGTACTAATCTGTATTGCCAAAATTGCAATGTTATCTGCTTCAATTAAATTTAAGTAGTACAACTTTTAAAGAGTAGAATCGGAAGAATGAAATTTGGAAGAAAAATTAAAAAACAAATCAAAGGAGCTCGAGGACCAAAAAATTGACAACGGAGTAGTAGTAATTAGGAGCTCGAGGAAATCACGATCAGCCCGCACGTGTGTAGGAGCGCCAGGCGCCTGCGTCGCTCCTCGTCGACGCAGATTCGTCGTCAGGATCGACGGGCGTATCTCGCGTTCTGATATCATGGTACATCCAACGGCGGATGTCTTTGGGGTGGCTAGTAGACCTTGTGTGACGGGAGGGCCACCCATGTAGCCGTTGTTCGCTCGCATCTATCATGGAGCCACCTTCTTTTCTCGGCAGCTTAAGCCCCAATAAAAGCCCCCGGTTCGGCCTGTGTCTCCGGGTCGAGCAAAAAATCGGCCATTACCTCGCGAGTCTCTCCCGGTCGGGACTCGACGGACCCGAGTTACCCGACCTATCCGTTGAATTCGCCGCGAATCTCCTCTAATATCCGGCCCGGCGATTCTTCGCCAAACGCTTCGCGTGCCTTCGCGATCGTCATTGCCACGATCAAAAAGTTTCACATAAGAACCATTCAAATAACTATTACCAACGTTAATACCGTTCATCTCCATTCTCGAAGCTTTTCTGTTACGCGCATGATGTCCTTCTTATTATTATAGACACTCCAATTTTTATGAAGACGCTTTCACGAAGATGTACAGTGGAGAATTGAAGATTGTAGTTCAAGTTCCTCCTTCTTATCGAAGTTCTTTAACCGCTTAACTTGTACGCTCGAGTTAATTCGAGCGCGCTAAACAGGCCAAACTGTGCACACTCGAGATAATTCGAGCGGCGTTATATTTTATGCTGTTATAATATAATTTTTCACACTCGAATATAATCGAGAATTGAAAATAACAATGTGAAAGCAAAGAAAAAAAGTCGTTTTATTGACATTTATCATTTACATGGGATTGTAAGCTATAACACTTATTTATTCAAGAATAAAATACAGCCTTTTTCCATGGAACAAAAGCGCAGTATATTAAAAATTGATTTTTTTTCAAAAAAACTGTGCGTTAAGGGGTTAATAAATTTGACAGGAAGGAGAGTTATTACCTTTTTCGACACTCGATCAATGGGCAATATTTTTCCCAGAGCAGGTTCATTTGCGAACAATATCACATCTTGCCAAACTTCAAATAAAAATGCAAACAATCCACACATAAAAATTCTGACAATCAAAGCGAGACAATAGGCATTTACAAACAACGCACGTGATGTATGAAAATTGGCAAGGCAGTTAAACCATCGCCAAGCGACAGACGAATCGGCGATTGAGCGTTAATTGCGAGTGGAAAACGTTCGTCCTAGAAGTCGCCTAATTATCCACCATCGAGTATCGTCTGAAGGCCGCGATTGCGAACGTTTCGGGCGCGGACTTTCCGTTTACGAGGAAAATCACCGTTTGTCGGTCAGTCGACGGGGCTTTAAGGATGCACGCTAATCGCGGGCAGGTGTTTGCAGCGTTTGCGAGCGTTTGCTCTCGGGATCGGTTGCATTAGCCGGCCTCGCGGGCCCGTCGAAAAAGGCATCGTCTCGCTTTTTGCCGGGCCGCGGTGATCGTTACACTCGCGGTATCGTTTCCGTTGGTGTCGAGATCGAACGGTAGCATCGGGGTTAATTAGCGCCGGTAAGCGACACACTCGCGCTCGAGCGGCCGACAACAGAGCCAAACTCGCACGAACGAGCACAGACACAGGGGGATACGAGTGCACTCTCTCAGTAGCAGACGAACGTGTGCACACGCCACGGGGAACGCTCATTAACCCAGATTTTCCCGATATACTATATATAGCCTCGTCCCCCAACGCGAAACCGATCATTTCGATCTCGGGAATCGCAATTTCACGCTTCGATTTCGCGCCGGTGCGACGACGATGATTTTTATCGCGACCGTTTCCCTCCCCGGCCTGGCCTCTCGTTTCCACAAACGGACCAGTAATTCGACGCTTTCGGTCGTTCCTTTAATTGAGCTCCCTGGCGACACCTGGTTCTCCTTCTCTCTCCCTCTCTCTCTCTCTCTCTCTCTCTCTCTCTCTCTCTCTTTTCGTCTCTCTGGGGCAGCCACGATCCCCGCGGAATCGTACTTCTCAATCCCGCTTGGACGCGAGTTGCTCAACTCGATGCGAAATTAGACGCGACTACGTGTCCGATCCAATTATCGCCTGACCTTCTTCCTATCGAGTGGCGACCGTGCACGTGGCACGATTGAATCATAACGCCTGGCGAAAAGTGGAGCGTTTCGCATTTTCTCTACTTGATGGGTTAGACTTTGCTGTCCTGGTTACCTTAGGTCTACCTAAACATACACGTTTGATGACCTGGATACACCAACTTCGCTTTACATATTCCAGATGGATTCTACATTTTCTAGATTTTCCTAAGGAGCTGTTGATACGACACGCTATACTCTCCAGGTACATCCTAGCTATACTCTAGGTACTCTGGATACACTCTAGATAATGTTACTATTTTTTAAATACTCTTGTCACACTGTGGATGCTATAGATACTCTGTAGGTACCCTAGTTACACCTCTAGGTACCCTAGTTACACCTCTAGGTACCCTAGTTACACCTCTAGGTACCCTAGTTCCACCTCTAGATACTCTAGATCTACCCTCGAGGTACTATATATATGCTCTAGGTACTTTAGATATATCCTAGATACTTT